>NC_086112.1:20256253-20617920 GCF_963921235.1 Mobula hypostoma
TGTCTAACAAGCCTGATAGAGTTCTTTGAGGAGGTGACCAGGCATATAGATGAGGGTAGTGCAGTGGATGTGATCTACATGGATTTTAGTAAGGCATTTGACAAGGTTCCACATGGTAGGCTTATTCAGAAAGTCAGAAGTCATGGGATCCAGGGAAGTTTGGCCAGGTGGATTCAGAATTGACTTGTCTGCAGAAGGCAGAGAGTCATGGTGGAGGGAATACATTCAGATTGGAGGGTTGTGACTAGTGGTGCCCCACAAGGATCTGTTCTGGGACCTCTACTTTTTGTGATTTTTACTATAAGCCTACTGACTCTCACAGCTATCTGGACTATTCCTCTTCTCACCCTGTCTCTTGCAAAAATGCCATCCCCTTCTCGCAATTCCTCCGTCTCCGCCGCATCTGCTCTCAGGATGAGGCTTTTCATTCTAGTATGAGGGAGATGTCTTCATTTTTTAAAGAAAGGGGCTTCACTTCCTCCACTATCAACTCTGCTCTTAAACGCATCTCCCCCATTTCACGTACATCTGCTCTCACTCCATCCTCCCACCACCCCACTAGGAATAGGGTTCCCCTGGTCCTCACCTACCACCCCACCAGCCTCCGGGTCCAACATATTATTCTCCGTAACTTCCGCCACCTCCAACGGGATCCCACCACTAAGCACATCTTTCCCTCCCCCCCTCTCTCTGCATTCCGCAGGGATCGCTCCCTACACAACTCCCTTGTCCATTCGTCCCCCCCATCCCTCCCCACTGATCTCCCTCCTGGCACTTATCCGTGTAAGTGGAACAAGTGCTACACATGCCCTTACACTTCCTCCCTTACCACCATTCAGGGCCCCAAACAGTCCTTCCAGGTGAGGCATCACTTCACCTGTGAGTCGACTGGGGTGATATACTGCGTCCGGTGCTCCCGATGTGGCCTTTTATATATTGGTGAGACCCGACGCAGACTGGGAGACCGCTTTGCTGAACATCTACGCTCTGTCCGCCAGAGAAAGCAGGATCTCCCAGTGGCCACACATTTTAATTCCACATCCCATTCCCATTCTGACATGTCTATCCACGGCCTCCTCTACTGTAAAGATGAAGCCACACTCAGGTTGGAGGAACAACACTTTATATTCCGTCTGGGTAGCCTCCAACCTGATGGCATGAACATTGACTTCTCTAACTTCCGCTAGGCCCCACCTCCCCCTCGTACCCCAGCTGTTACTCATTTTTATGCACACATTCTTTCTCTCACTCTCCTTTTTCTCCCTCTGTCCCTCTGAATATACCTCTTGCCCATCCTCTGGGTCACCCCCCCCCGTCTTTCTTCCCGGACCTCCTGTCCCATGATCCTCTCATATCCCCTTTTGCCTATCACCTGTCCAGCTCTCGGCTCTATCCCTCCCCCACCTGTCTTCTCCTATCATTTTGCATCTCCCCCTCCCCCTCCAGCTTTCAAATCCCTTACTCACTCTTCCTTCAGTTAGCCCTGACGAAGGGTCTCGGCCTGAAACGTCGACTGCGCCTCGTCCTATAGATGCTGCCTGGCCTGCTGCGTTCACCAGCAACTTTGATGTGTGTTGCTTGAATTTCCAGCATCTGCAGAATTCCTGTTGTTTGTTGTTGGGGTAGAAGGGTGGGTTGGCAAGTTTGCAGACGACGCAAAAGTTGGTGGTGTTGTAGATAGTGTAGAGCATTGTTGAAGATTGCAGAGACATTTATAGGATGCAGAAGTGGTACACTCTGGAAGGACAAACTCCAAGGCAGAGTACAAAGTAAATGGCAGGATACTTGGTAGTGTGGAGGAGCAGAGGGATCTGGGGGTACATGTCCACAGATCCCTGAAAGTTGCTTCACAGGTAGATAGGGTAGTTAAGAGAGCTTATGGGGTGTTAGCTTTTATAAGACGAGGGATAGAGTTTAAGAGTCGGGATGTAATGATGCAGCTCTATAAAACTCTGGTTAGGCCACACTTGGAGTGCTGTGTCCATTTCTGGTCGCCTCACTATAGGAATGATGTGGAAGCATTGGAAAGGGTACAGAGGAGATTTACCAGGATGTTGCCTGGTTTAGAGAGTATGGATTATGATCAGAGATTAAGGGAGCTAGGGCATTACTCTTTGGAGAGAAGGAGGATGAGAGGAGACATGATAGAGGTATACAAGATATTAAGAGGAATAGATAGAGTGGATAGCCAGCGCCTCTTCCCCAGGGCACCACTGCTCAATACAAGAGGACCTGGCTTTAAGGTAAGGGGTAGGAAGTTCAAGGGGGATATTAGAGGAAGTTTTTTTTTACTGAGAGTGGTTGGTGCGTGGAATGCACTGCCTGAGTCAGAGGGGAAGTTTAAGAGACTACTGGGTATATGGAGGAATTTAAGGTGGGGGGTTATATGGGAGGCAGGGTTTGAGGGTCGGCACAACATTGTGGGCCAAAGGGCCTGTAATGTGCTGTACTATTCTATGTTCTATGTCCTAACCTCCCGTTTGACATGTGCTATATGTGGCCCAGCCAGTGGAGATGGCGTTGTTGGAGCAGGGTGAAGAGGCTGGGTATCTGGGCGCGGGCCAGGACCTCATTGTTGGTGACTCAGTCAGTCCACATGATGTCCAGGATGCGTCTCAGGCTGCGAAGGTGGAAGGCGTTGAGACACCGCTCTTGTCTGTAGTAGAGGCTCCAGGTCTCACTGCCGTAAAGCAGTGTGCTGAGGATGCAGGTCCTGTAGACCGCAACCTTGGTGTGTGTCGTCAGCTTTCTGTTCTCCCAGACTCTCTTTGTCAGCCTGACAAATGTTGAGGCTGCTCGTCTGATCCGTCTGTTGATCTCAGGGTCTAGGGAGAGGCTGTCTGTGATGGTGGAGCCGAGGTATGTAAACTCGTGAACTACCTCCAGCTCGTAGTTATTGATGGTAATGGCAGGGGGGGTGCTCAACGCCTTGGCCCAACACACTGTTCTTCTTCAGGCTGATGGTCAAGCTGAAGTCCTGGCAGGCTCTTGAAAAGCTGTCCACGAGGCGTTGCAGTTGCTCTTCAGAGTGTGTTGCCAGTGCAGCATCGTCTGCAAACAACATGTCCCTGATGAGTACTTCACGAAACTTGGCTTACGCCCTCAGCCAGGACAGACTGAACAGCCGCACGTTCAATCTGGAGTGGAGGTAGACAGGAGGTTCCAAGGTTGTCAAGCCGAGGAGTGGTCGTGGGGACAAGCTCTCACTACCTAAAAGTTCTCCTCACAGCATGCACCTCAAATAGCCACTGACAACCAAGTCCAACTCCTGGCCTTCTCGTGTGGCTTAGCCCCTAAGCCCGGCGGAACTGTTTCTACTGACAGGAGAAGGGGCGAAGGTGGGTCCTGGAGCCTTAAAACCAGTGCTTCGGGGAGATGGAGCTCGTCAGTCTGGGAAGGCAGTCCAGCTAAGAGAGGGAAAACTCTGATTTCAAACCACCGCTGCCTTGTGGCCATACCCACTCATGGGAAAGGCTTCAGGAGTAAACCCTGAAAACAAATCAGGAGTTGGAGCGCCTAAGGCAGTCTGAAGTTGCCTTCAACCTCATTCTGCAACTCCTGCCACGACACTGGTGCCAAGCTGTATTGGCCCTAGTGCCCTTCCCTTGGACAACATTGGTGTCGTGGAGAAGGGAGACTTGCTGCATGGGCAACTGCCGATCTTCCACACAACCTTGCCCAGACCTGCGCCCTGGAGAGGACACTCCAACGTCGCCTCACCGCGACGGCACAACACGGAAAGCAGCAGTCTACCGGTTATAAGCCTGCGCTCGACTGGTGTAGAGCAAGGCGCCAGGGGTTGCTTTCGATGGAGAGAGAGACCCTCGCGTCTCACTGGACAGCTACCGCCAGCCTCAAGCTGGGCAGCCCCCAGCAATCAGGTGCTGTCCCGCCACAGTCCGCCCGCTCCACTGGGTGCGTGGGGCTTAGGGATACAAGTAGCCCGAACTGCGGACTGTAAACGCTGCACCAGGCACAACTAGAATACAAAGAAAGAAGCCAGCACTCAGACTAGGATGCTGGAATATACAGACCATGACCACTGGTATATCAGATGACCTTCGGGAGATCAGCGACACACGCAAGACAGCAGTGATTAACAATTAACTGTTGAGACTCCAAGTGGACATCGCAACGCTCCAAGAGACACGTCTGGCAGAATCGGAAACCCTACGTGGCAGAGACTATACCTTCTTCCGGCAGGGGAAGGGCTCAGACGGGATCAGAGAGCATGGTGTCGTGAAGAACTCGCTGCTGAAGATGGTAGAGCCTAGTGAGAAATAGACGGAGCAGATTTTCTCACTTCGACTCCACACATCCGACGGGTCTGTCAATCTTGTCAGCGTCTAAGCCCCAACCCTCTACTCTACACAAGACACAAAGGAGAAGTTCTACAACCAGCTCTCAATAATGATACAGGAGATCCCAAGTCAGGAACAGTTGCTGCTACTTGGTGACTTCAACGCCAGAGTGGGCGCCAACCACGACTCCTGGCCAAGCTGCCTGCGGCGGTATGGGATTGGCAGCATGAATGACAACGGGCAACGACTGCTCGAGCTTTGCATCTCCACGAATTGTGTGTCACCAACACCTACTTTCAGACAAAAGCTCAGCACAAAGTGTCCTGGCGACATTCCCGCTCCAAACACTGGCACCGGCTAGACCTGATAATCACAAGACGCCGTCACCTGAGAAGTGTGCTTATGACTCGCTCCTTTCAGAGTGCCGACTCGACAGGGATCACTCGCTGGTTTGCCGCAAGATCAGACTTCGGCCGAAGAAGATGCACTGCGCCAAGCCTCCAGGCAAGCAGCGCATCGATGTCAGTAAGACACAACACCCAGACAAAGCGTCGGAGTTCATCAAGTCACTGGAGGATGCTGTCCTTGCAGACCCACCAGAAGGAGATGCTCAGCAGAGATGGGACTCTCTCAGGGACACGATCCACAGCACTGCAATCAAAGTCTTCAGGAAGAAATGGGGCAAAACACAGGACTGGTTTGAAGTGAGCTCAAGTAAACTCACTGCTGTCATCGAGGTGAAGCGTGTTGCTCTACTAGAGCACAAACACCACCCCACCCAGGCACACTGCCAGCGCTAAGGACAGCAAGAAGCAAGGCCCAGGAAACAGCCAGACGCTGTGCAAATGACTACTGGCTACAACTATGCGAAAGCATTCCGTCATCATTTGACACAGGCAACATCCATGGATCAAGAAAGCCATCGGGCCAACCCAGAGCAAGGCAGCTTCATTGAAAACCATAACAGGCGAGACCATCAGTGACAAAGGCAAGCAGATGGAGAGATGGGCGGAGCATTACTCTGAACTCTTTTCCAGAGAAAACAGCATCTCGGAGAGCGTGCTAGATGCCGTGGAATGCCTGCCAGTCATGGAGGAACTGGATGCATTGCTGACTGCTGAAGAGCTGAGTAAAGCCATCGACAGCCTGCCCACTGGGAAGGCAGCAGGATTGGATGGCATTCCACCAGAGGCCATCAAATGCGCAAAGGAGGTCCTGTTAAACCACCTGCATGAACTACTGTGCCAGTGCTGGATAGAGGGAGCAGTGCTGCAAGACATGAGAGACTGCAACATTGTCGCCATATATAAGAACAAAGGGGACAGAAGCGACTGTAACAACTACAGGGGAATCTCCTTGCTGAGCATCTTTGAGAAGGTCTTCGCCCATGTGGTCCTGAACAGACTGCAGAAAATAGCCGAAAGGGTATATCTCGAGTCTCAGTGTGGTTTCAGGTCAGAACGCTTCACAATCAACATGATCTTCTCCCTTCGACAGCTACAAGAGAAATGCAGAGAGCAAAGCCAACCACTCTACGTCACCTTCATTGACTTCATGAAGGCCTTCGACCTTGTGAGCAGAGACAGCCTGTTCAAAATCCTTGCCAGGATTGGTTGTCCCCCAATGATCTTAGGCAACAGTTAAAAAGTGACAGAAGCTAGTAGAGTGCTTTAAGTCCAAGATGTTTAAGGAATTCATTAAGAACCCCTCATAAAATTTTATACCTCTATCAAATTTCCCCTCATTTTAGTGCGCTCCAGGGAATAAAGTCCGAACCGATTCAACCTTTCAACCTTACTCTATAAATCAGGTCCTCAAGTCCTGACAATATTCTTGTAAATTTTTCCTGCACATGTTGGTACACATTTCTTAATTCGCAGATATTGTTGCAAGGCCTAGTTATTTGTATGTTTCAATGAATGAATAGACAATAATGAGGAGGCTGGCAGACACAGCTGCTGTCCATCAGAATTTGATGACAGGGAGAGCACACTTAGAATATTGTGTTCAGTTCTAGTCATTCATTGTAGGAAGGACGTGGAAGCTTTAGAAAGGGGACAGAGGAGGTTTTCAGGGTGCTGCCTGGACTATATAGCATGTATTGTGAGGATAGGTTTAGCTAGCAAGGAGCTTTCACTTTGGAGGAAAAGAGGATGAGAGGTGACTTGATAAAGTTATACAAGATGATGAGGCATAGATAGAGTGGATAGACAGAGACCTTTTCCCAGGGCATAGATAGCTAATACAAGGGGTTGTAAGTTTAAGGTGATTGAAGGTAAGTTGATTCCTCAGAGAGTGCCAGGTATATGGTAGGTTAGGGTAGCAGAGAGTACCTAAGCCTCATAACCTGGTGAGATAAGGACATGCCTTTCCTAGCATATAAAGTCAGTTCCAGCAGACCACATGAATGAGATTGGGCAGAATGGAAGACGATTTTGCAACACTTCATCGAGGGCAAAGGGCATGACAAGGCACAGAAGAAATCATGCCCATCCGCTGCAATCAAAGAAGACCCCAGTACGTGCCAGCTACATGTACCACTGGACTTGGACTTCTGAGGTTGAGAGAGTGGAACTGACCCAAAGCAAAGGCTCTTCCACTTTAAAAACTCTCCTGCACAGTTACCCTATCATTGTTGGATATAACAAACAACCAAACTTCTGATGGGAGCGTGGGTGCCAAGGATGGTGGTAGAGGTAGATAGATCAGGGATACTTAAGAGACTCTTAGATTGGAACTTGGATGAATGAAAATGGAGAGGGGTGTGGGAGGGAAGGGTTAGATTGATCATAGAGCAGGTTAAAAGGTTGGCACAGTATCGTGGGCCAATGGGCCTGTACTAAGCTGTAATGTTCTATGTTCATAAGTCGAGGGATAGAGTATAAGAATCACGAGGTAATGATGCAGCGCTATAAAACTCTGGTTAGGCCACACTTGGAGTACTGTGTCCAGTTCTGGTCGCCTCACTATAGGAAGGACGTGGAAGCATTGGAAAGGGTACAGAGGGGATTTACCGGGATGCTGCTAATGTCATTGGTACCAATACGTACCACGACCTCTGGCTGTTCTCCCCCCCCACAACTGCAGGATATCTTGGATGTGATCTGAAACATCCCGGACCCTGGCACCTGGGAGGCAAACTACCATCCAAGTTTCCTTCCTGCATCCACAGAATCGCCTGTCTGACCCCCTGACTATAGAGTCCCCTATCACTACTGCCTTCCTCTTCCTTTCCCTACCCTTCTGAGCCACAGGGCCAGACTTGGTGCCAGAGGCACGGCCAGTGTCGCTTCCCCCAGGTAGGCTGTCCCCCCCAACAGTATTCAAACAGGAGTACTTATTGTCAAGGGGTACAACCACAGGGGTACTCTCTGGTACCTGACTCTTCCCCTTCCCCTTCCTGACTGTGACCCACTTGTCTGTCTCCCATGGCCCCGATGTGACCACCTGTCTATAACTCCTTTCTATCACCTCCTCGCTCTCCCTGACCAGGCGAAGGTCATCCAGCTGCATCTCCAGTTCCCTAACTTGGTCCCTTAGGAGCTGCAGCTCGACACACCTGTTGTAGATATGGCCGTCCAGGAGGCTGGGAGACTCCAGGACCTCCCACATCTGACACCGAGCACAGAAAACTGGCCTCACACACGTACTTCCTCCTTTTTCGCAAGTAACACCGGTAAACCTACCTCGCCTCATTCCATTACCGCCTAAGCCTGTTGAGCCAAAGCCCTATCACTCTGCTGCCTCTCACTCCGCTGGATATGCCAGTCTTCTTTTTAAACCTTTCCTGCTCTACTGGCTGACGTCACGTGCCTGTGCAGTCTTGCCTCTCTTTTACCCGAGTGGTAAAAACTGCCTTGGCTCCGAAAATCAGCTGTTCACTCACAGCCTTCTTGCTCCGAATCCATATACACCTCAACAGCAATGAGAAATAAGACAGTGTGATAGAAAATTAACTTTAAATGCCTTCTTTTGGTTAATCAATAGATCAAACATTGAAAGCTAGGGGGTGAACTTGCTGCTTAATGAAAGAACAATGCAGTGAAAAATCTAGTCTGTTTTACACTTCAGCCAATTCCATTTTGATTTTGAAAAGAAATTCAGGTGTTATCTGTTGTACATTGCTCTGAAATGGAGTAGCTGTCATCTGTTTTGTTTTGATTTGCTATTGCCCTTTACTTGTTGACAAATTTAGTACCAAATGGTTTAGGAACATATTATGACTCTGCCACAAACTATGAGCAAACAAATTCAGTAAAGAGTCTGAGATATACCAAGTTCTTTTGCTAACATTCAAAGATCTAAATGAATATGACAATCACCAGTGAGAAATCCCAAAGGAACACGAATGATCATGTTCTGTCATTCTGTCTTTCTGAGGCATGTTACCATGATCACATTGTGTTCATCACCAATCGGGATGTGCAGAGAGGTGTAGAGAGAGAAACCTAATTTCACTCTGATAGAGCACATGCCACTTGTCATTTGATTCCTTATGAACCTCTAAGAAAGGCTAAAGACAGTGGATTAAACTGGTCAGAATTAATTATAAGAGATCGGTACCCTGAAACCTTTGTAACAGTAAAGCTAGTCCATCAGCCCTTGGCTCCATTATGTGCTATTAAGCTTCTTACATTGGGTAGGAACGTGAAGGAGTGAATTATTAGGATTAGGCACTCTGTCTGCCATAGAAATATTTAAATAACCCCTAATTACAGACCTGCAAAACTGCTGGCCATTGCAGAAATCCACCCTTTTAGAACAGATGATAAACATGTGTGGACTATTTGAAAAGTCGTTATTAAGTGCCTGGGGTTAATTTACATTACAGTGGGAAAAAATTGTATGAAGCTATTTAATGCTGTGATACAATGCCCTGTTTCTGAGATGATCACATATAGATTCACCAGTGGGACCTAGAATGACTGGGAATGGAAAAGAACAAATTCCATTGCTAAACTAGACCAGCTGGCTGTAATCTTCACAATTAATCTAATCGTGATTTAAATAATTGAGCGCACAATAGCCAGATTGGCTGAAGTTCTTTGTTGGATACTGGGTGCTCCCTCCTCATCAATTTTCAACTAGATACCTGACAAAGTGAATGTGACGAAGGTCTCCAGAGCGGAGATGGCCAAGTTCAACTTCAACTTTAAGTTCCTAAATAGGATAAAATGACTACCATGTTTTAGAATATAAGGGTAAAGGTTGTTGTATTCCTGACTGAGTGGTAACAGGTACTGAGATTGCTTTGAGATTGATATAATCCATGCTCCCTGCCTCAGCTTGCAGTGAGATGAAATGCCAAATGCTACTACTAGAATTAGATTTTGATAGGAGTGATGTGTTTCAGGAACAATGGAGGTTTTTTAATTTACAGAGAAGCAAAATGCTACAAATCCTCAAAATTAAAAATATGAAAAGAAAAATCTGGGAATACTCAAGCAGTCAGGCAGCACCTGTGAAAAAAAAAGGAATTCTAATATTTCGGGTCAAAGACCTTTCATTTTTGATTAAATAAAAACTGAACTAGAGCAGATATCTGTGGATTTTGTCACAATTCATTTTCATCAGCATGTGTATTGTAAAACTATCCATCAGGTATCACAGTAGGTAAATGTACATGAATCACGGAACTGTCACCAACAATAACCTATTTCTAGAACTGTGAAACATTAGATTGTATGAGCTTTGTAAAGCACAAATGAACATTGAGAAGGTATTAAGGCAGGTGACCAAAAGACTGGACAAAGCAATTAAACTGAAGTACAAAATAAGAAATAAAAGGAAATTGACATCTAGTGAACAATTTCATAAGCAAGTGCTAGATAACCTTTGCATGTGGCCATGTATCTGATGGAGCCCCATTTATAAATATAATTCCTGCACGTTTCCAATTTACATGCTTGTCCCTAGTGTCAATGAAAACTGACATTATTTTGCAGTCCCTCCACACATCTTGTGTGAATTCTAACTGTGAGAATCTGTAAATGAATACCATTGTCTGGATTATGAATTACAGCTTTAACAGCATAGATAACGTAAGGTGCATGTTCTAAGGTTCTTTTTACCGTTACTTGATACAAAACAAAACATACTTGACTGCTCCTTGCCTTGTATATCTAAACTTATAAATTTAGCATTGAAATACAGATGCCGTGAATCCAGAATCAAAACAGAATGTACTTACTGGAAATGCTCTGCAGATGTTCCTTAATCTGCTGGATGTTTCTAGCATTTTCTATTTTATTCAAAAGATATTATTAATCAGGAGTGATAATGCTGTAATTTAGTCAGAGGATTTAAGCAGACCAAGTTTCGACAATGGAACTTGTATGGTTCTGTTTTCCACTGAAAGCTCAAAGTTCTATTTCCAACTTCTAGTTGCACAGAATTAGAATTAGGTTTATCATCACTGTCTTCTCTTTTTCAATCTTTTTATTAGTTTCATAAAATATAAACATAACATAGCAATAATACAAAATTGTTGGAAGTCCATTGTTATACTTAAGATGAGTAATTATAAAACCAAATAGTATAAATTGACAAAACTCCCAATCATGTAGGATAGCAATGAATAATACAGGAGAAAAAAAACGAGAAAAATCATGAAAAAGAAAAAAAATTAAAAAAAACAAACCCCACCCCAGAAGAAAAACTAATCTAAACAGAATTAGTCAACTTAACTAAAAAGACTTGGGCGATTTTAACAACGTAAAAATGGAAGAAAAGAAAACTTTAGTGTCGACGACTTCGTTCCTCTCATATCATCACTGTCTTCTACGAGGTAAAATTTGTTGTTAAGCACAGGAATATGGCACAAAGGCATAACATCACTATAATTTACAAAATAAATACATAGAGCAAAAAATGAATAATGGGTTAGTGTCCATGGCTTCATGGACTGATCAGAAGTATGATGATGAAGGGGAAGAAACTGTTCCTAAATCATTGAGTGGCAGTCTTCCCAGTTCCTGTACCTGATCCCTGATGACAGCAATGAGAGTGGACGTGTGCCAGAAGATGAGGGTCCTTTAACGATGCATGCCGTCTTCGTGAGGCACTGTATTTTGAAGATGTCCTTGATGGTAGTTAAGGATGTGCTGCTGGTTGAGTCGACAACCCGCTGCAGCCTCTTTCGATTCTGTGCATTGGACCCTCCATATCACGCTGAGATGCAACCAGTCAAAATGCTCTCCATTGTACATCTGTGGAAATCCGTAGGAGTCTTCAGTGACAGACCAAATCTCCTCAGACTCCTAACAGACAGAGCTGCTAACACGTCTTCTTTAGGCCTCAATAAAAGAAAATCAATTTTTAAAATAAATTATAAACTTAGATTTAAAATTATGTGATAGAACACCATGATAATATTGTCACTGTGGATCACACACAGGCAGAATAGATTTAATTTAATTCTCTATTCAAGATTCAAGATTGTTTAATGTCATTTCCAGTACACAAGTGTAAAGCAGAGAAAAAATATTCTTACTTCAGATCCAGTGCAGCACAAAAAAAAATCAGATAAAGAACACAGTAATAAAAATGCAAGAGATAAAAACAGATAAGATAGCTTATATATAAAGACTGATCATGCTCAGTTTTGTGGACCAAAAGGCCTGTGGCTGTGTCATACTTTCTATGTTCTATGGCCAAAAAAAGCTTCCGGAGAACTTCTCATAAGAATAAGTAAGGAACTAGAATCCTAATTTACATTTGTGTTTTCTTTCTAACTCTGGGCCACACGTTATGGGAGACCATAACCAATACACATAAAAGGATTTTGCAGATTACTTATTTTGAAACAAACACATTCTTTGTCTAAAAGTATTTTCATCAGTGACGTCTATGGTACCTGGCTCCATGAATTACAACAGAACTGCAACAGATGTTCAGGCAACTAAGTTGGTAATGCTTTAATATTGAAGGTCAGTTTGATAAATGGGCCATAAATCTGATCCCTCTACTGCTCTACATAGTAGTGACTATGAGAAGCGTTTACACTACCCTCCTATATCAGTAGCAATGGAGAAATAAAATGGAATGGATCCAAATCCTTGTCCGTTCCTCCTGATTACTCATTTTAATTCTGCTGTTTTGGATCATATCCCTGGTGCACTCTATGAGACACTGATGGGAGCTTAATTCTCTCCTGAGCATTTTTAATCTCCACACTACAGCTGATCAAAGATGTCAGGGAGTCAGAGAGGTTCATTTAGAAAAGAGGGGGATTAAAGCTTCCTGCTAGCAGACCTTATTTATAATTGTTCTTCTTTAATTTGCATCCCTGTTTGCTCTCTCCTCCTCCTTCCCCTCCTGCAGCTCTTCCTTTTGGCAGAGCAAAAACATCATGAGCATACTTATGATACAAAGGCTTTGCCAGAAGCTGCTGAAGAGTATATCAACTACAGGTATCTAGATCTGAGCTAATTAGTGAAAAGCCAGCAGCTGAAATATTTGAATCAGTCATACACACTTGTGGCATTGGTATGAAAGTCAATGTCAGGCTTGGCATGGCCAGCAGCAGTGTTCCATCTCAGATGTGTGCATGGCGTGCACACACATCTTTCACTACTAGTGCACAAAAGAATTTAAGCTGCACACTAAAAGTTGTCATTACCTCGTTGGCATGTTAAATATATTTCACGATCGAGCACAATCACATTGTCTTTTCCGATTTCTGATGCGGATGGTGTTGACAGTGTGGAGTTTGTGATGATTTGTCTGCAGATTTTAGAACTCTGCTTACTTATATTGTTTTTATTGAAGAAATTATTGATTCACTATGTTGAATTCCAAACAAGCAAAGGGTGTGAAGCGCATTTAAAGAAGAATGGCTTAATGAAGCAGTAGAAACTGCTACACTGGAAGGTCATGAGGTCAGGAATGTACAGGTACAAGAAATATTTATGTACAATACAGAAACAGGACTTACCTGTGTGTATTGTCATGATGCAAAATTTGTTGAAGAATTTGCAAGTGGAAAGAAATAAAGTGAGATTTGGGAACTTGACTTTTTAAGGTATCATTCAGCAAGCAAATCATATATATGGACAGTGTATAAAAGCTCCGGTGAGAAAATCCTTCATTACCCACTACAGGCCTGCTTTGTGAGAGTGCAGATGAACGAGAGCAAAAATGATCAAACCCAGAGGAGATCAAAGTTCTTATTGACAGTGCTTTGCTAGCTGTTAAAATGAATACCTCTATATATAAAATTCAGTGCGCACATGTTGTTGTCACTGGGCAAAAAAAATTGCACAGCACAAGATTTTTGCAAACACAGGTCATTACAAATTAAAGTGACCATTGAACCAGCAGTAATAATAATACCTCCAATCAGTGTTACTGTGCATCTTAGCCACAATGTTACCAAGCAACAAAGGATAATCTTACAGTATAGCCCACAGCTCCAATGCTCTGAATGCTCAGAGCATTAAGAGTTGCGATGTCAGCTGCCCAGCATTGTAAATAGCTTTATAGCAAGCAGCTTCAGAGTGGGGAGAGGGAACAGAAGAATGTGGCAAAGAATTCTGGGCATGAATGCTTGGTGGCACCTGCAGGCTGCCCCCCAGCAATACTTAGGTAAGTTGGTTATTAATGCAAATGGCACATTTCACTGTACGTTTTAATGTGCATGTGATATATCAATGAATCTGAATAAGATGGAAGAAAAGACAAGATCAATTTGATAACCACCAGTCTGTGCTGCCTGTAAACAACTCATCCAAGTGTAGCATACGAGGAAATGCAACCCTGAGACCCCAGTCATCAATCTACTCAGACCTTGACTCTCAGTTGTTAACCATTACGTGGCCACAAAACAGATATAAACTTGCTGATCAACCCAAGCCAAATCTGTCAGAAAAATCAATTAATTACCTTCTGCATTCACTTCCTGCCTTCCAGCTGTGATATTTATCTTGCTTTTGACACCCAATGGAGTGCTTATATACAGTAGTGGCAGCAATCAGGCTGATGGAAGGATGTTCCCTTTTAGTGAAGGTGACCTTTCATCAGGACTGAAGAGGTGCTGAAAAGGGCTTACCTTTTCCCCTCCTATCACCTCCCAGCTTGTCAATTCATTTTACCTCCCCCATCCACATACCTTCCCCCTCACTTATCGCCTGCCAGCTTTCACTCCTTTGCTTCCCATCCTTCTTTTTATATTCTGGCTTCTTCACTCTGCCTTTCAAGTCCTAATCAAGGGTCTTAGTCTGAAATGCTGACTGCTTGTTTCTCTCCATAGATGTTGACTGACCTGCTGACATCCTCCGACATTTTGGTTGTGTTATCCAAAATTAGAGTTGTGAGAGCTGACTTACTGGGCACAAAAATATCACAGTTGTTGATAGAAGGAGCAAACATGCCTATGACCATATTTGATGTCCTTCATGACAAAATAAGTCCAGTTTGGAATCCTCCTTGATCTCAGTCACATTGGGCAAAATCCCTTAGCAGAAGAGTTTAATGTTAGACAATTAACATGCTGTCATTGTCTTATATTTGGCTGATGCACATGAGGGGGTCTCATGTCTTACTTTTCTACCTCAGAACTTTGTTCTCCTGATGAAGGGTCTTGGCCCAAAACTTCAAGTGTTTATTTCCTTCCATAGATGCTGCCCGACCTGCTGAGTACCTCCAGCATCTTGTGTGTGCGTGTGTTGCTCTGGATTTCCAGCATCTTCATTCGTTACCTCTTGAGCTTATGACGGACAGGGTGGTAAGGAGTCAGAGAATAGTAGAGCACAGAAACAGGATCTTCAGCTCACCTAGTCCATGCCGAACCATTTAAGCTGCCAAGTCTCATCAACTTGCACCCAGACCATAGCTCTCCATACCCCTACCATCCATGTACCCATCCAAATTTCTCTTAGATATTGAAATCGAGCTTGCATGCACCACTTGTGCTGGTAGCTCATTCCGCACTCTCACAAACCCTCTAAATTAAGAAGTTTCGCCTCATGTTCCCCTTAAACTTTTCACCTTTCATTCTTAACCCACGACCTCTGGTTGTAGTCCCACTCAACCTCAGTGGAAAAAGCTTGCTTGCATTTAGCTTATCTATACAACTCATAATTTGTATACCTCTATCAAATCTTCTCTCAATCTTCTGCATTCGAAAGAATAAAGTCCTAACAAAATCAATCTTTCCTTATAACTCAGTTCCTTCAGTCCCAGCAACATCCTTGTAAATTTTCCCTCTACTCTTTCAAACTTATTTATCTCTGTTCTGTAGGTAGGTGACTGAAACTCCACACAGTATTCTAAATTAGACCTCACCAACCTCTTATACAACTTCAACATAACATCCCATCTCCTTACTCAATACTTTGATTTATGAAGGCCAATGTGCCAAAAACTTTCTTTATGACCTCATCTAACTGTGCCGCCACTTTCAATAAATTTTTGACCTGTATTCCTAGATCCCTTTGTTCTAGCACAGTCCTCAGTGCTCTACCGTGCACAGTATCATGCCAATCTTTTTTCGCCAGCGCTGCTTGAGGGTTGCTTGAAGAACTCTCTCTTCTTAAAAGGTAGTCTAGTATCCTTGTAGCTAGACAGAGATCCTATTGACCTAACATCTCAATCAGATAATGGCACCTCCAACAATTGAGCACTTCAGTGGGACCGCAGTTTCAGTTCATACGATATACTCAAATCCCAGAGTGGGGCTTGAACAAATAATCTACTAAATCTTAGACAAGCTGGGTATGCCAGATATGTTTTCTTCGTTTGGTTCTCGGTGCAGTGATATTTGCTGTTCAAATTGCCAGTACTTATCTTGAGAGAAGGCATTTATATTCTTGCACAAAACATTGTCAGGGATTCACCCTTAAAAATAAATCCAGAAAAACTTATGAAATTACTTAACAATCATTGCTGAGAGGCTGCAATATATCAATCATTATATCCTGCTCGAAGCCATGATTAAGTAATGGTGAATGGCACATTTTATCAGACGTAATGATCGGCCGGTCACTGTAAAGGACAAGACCACAGGCTAATTCCATTAGTCTCTCTGCAGACTGCTGGAGAAACGATCACCACCGTTCAGTCACAATTTTTTCCGCCTGTTTTTGTCACTGTATTTTTCTCCCTAGGTTCCACAAATTGCTGTATTGTTTCAAACAGAAGCTGTAAATCTCCTTAATTGCCAACTGAAATATTAGTCGCCATATCCATTCCAACCTCTCCTTGATCAATTTGATTCTCCTCACTCAAGTTTGAAGGTGTAATTTTTAAAAGGCATTTTGACCACTGACTGAATTAAAGTGGCTCTTTGACACAGAAAGGTGGTTATCTGTTGATAAATTGAAACTGAACGTGCAGAATTCAAACCATGTTTAAATAAGGCTGGTTTGCAAATTTAATCATTAATAACTCAAAAGCCTTTTTGTTTTCCCATGTTTCATAATAAATAATATTGGCATTTGAGAAAAATATTCATCATGTCTAATGTCTTATTTATGTCTGCATAACCCAGCTTTAAAGGTGAATTGTGTTTGTGAATATTATTGATCCAACTACCATCCTCTACTCCACAGTAGAAGAGTCTAGCTATTTTAACATTACTCTCAGATCAATGAGGGGAATGCCATTCATTAAAATATATACTCTGTTGATCTAACTTTTCAGTTGGTTGTTGTAAATCTATGCATTTTTCCACTTGAAGCAGTGCCTGGCAGGTACAAGCAGAGATTTGGATGACAAGAACCGATACTGTCAGTGAAGGAAGTCTTGCTGACAGGTGATGCAAAGAGTGAGCAGTTCCAAGTCCCTGGGTGTCATCATCTCTGAACATCTATCCTAGACCCAACATACTGATGCATTATAAAGAAGGCACACCAGCGGCTCTACCTCACTTGGAGTTTGAGGAGATTTGATATGTCACTGAAGAATCCAGCAAATTTCTACAAATGGACCTTGGAGAGCATCCTAATTGGTTGTATCACTGTCTGGTATGGAAGGGCCACTGCAAAGGACTGGAAGAACCTGCAGAGGATTGCAAACTCAACCAGCTCCATCATGGCCATTAGCCTCCCAGATTTGAGGGCATCTTCAAAAGGCAATGCCTCGAAAAGGTGGCATGCATCATTGAGGACCACTGCCACCTGGGACGTACTCTCTTTTTAATATTACCATCAAGGGGGAGGTACAGGAGCCAGTAGACACACTCTTTATGTTTTAGGAATAACTTCTTCCCCTCCAGCATCAGATTTCTGAAGGGAAAATGAACCCATGAACACTACCTCGGTATTTTTGCTCTGTTTCTGCACTACTTATTGAATTTAATTTTTAAAATATTTCTTCTTGAAAGTTATAGTATTTTTTACGTATTGCACTGTACTGCTGCTGCAAAGTAACAAATTTCCCGACATATGTCAGTGGTGTTAAACCAATTCCAATCCTGATTTTGAAAGGGGAAGTGGTTTAGGAGGGGTTTTGCAGGAGGAAAAGGTAGATCCCACAACAGTGAAATGCTTGGTATCAGAATCAGGTTTGATATCACCAGCACATGTCGTGAAATTTGTTGTCTTTGTGGCAGCAGTACATTGTAATACATAATGATAGAGAGAAAAAAACTGAATTACAGTAAGTATATATATAAAATAGTTACTTTAAATAAGTAGTACAAAAAAGTAGCGTTCATGGGCTCAGTCATTCAGAAATCGGATGGCAGAGGGGAAGAAGCTATTTCTGAATCATTCCTTCAGGCTCCTGTTGTTAACAATGAGAACAAGGCATGACCTAGATGATGGGAGATGGGGGGGGGGAAGATTTCTTGCATTGGCACTGCCTGTAAGCAGATGAATCTCAAGGTTGATAATTTATACGTACTTTGATAATAAAGGTACTTTGAATGCTTAATGATGGAAGCCGCCTTTTGAGGTATTGCTCTTTGAAGATGTCCTGGATATTACGGAGGCTAGTGCCCATGATGGAGTTAAAAACTCTCTGCATCTCATTTCAATCCTGTGCAGTAGCCCTAAGCTGCATACAGACAGTGATGCTGCCAGGTAGAAGAAGGCTCTCCATGACTCAGCTATAGAAATTTGCGAGTGTCTTTGGTGACATACCAAGTTTCCCTAAAATCCTAATGAAATATAGCCACTAAACATTTCTGCAGCATTTAAGCCTAAAAAAGGAAGAAACTGAAACCTCTCTCTGAGAGGGGCATGTGGACCCAGTTCCTCATTCCATTGCTTGGTTTTGGCAAGAAAAGTACTATGGTTTCCCAACTCAAGACACAGCTTAAGAGGATTGGTTCCCAATGTCATTGTCAATTGCTGATCTCCATACTTAAAGAGGGCCCCACAGGCTGGAGGTGTATCCTACATGCCTAACTTAGAAGAATAGAATCTACCTGGAACTTTAATGAATGTCACCCCCTAGTTGCTTATGAATATCCCTTATCGATGAACAAAGCAGTAGAGCAAAGGTAAATTTAAAGGTGGAAAACTCTAGAATGACTGAACCTATAGGCTGTCAAGAGAGGATTTCAATGCAACATTACTTGACTTGAACAGACGTACATTAAATGGTTGTTGCATGGCAAATCAACAGCGATTTCATTCAAGGTCTTGGTGATGACTAAGCAGGCATTGACTTTTAACTGAATCACACAAGTCTAATTTCCAGAAGAGCATGAAACAGCCTAGAAATGTTCATTATACAGAACTGTACAAAAGTCTTAGTCACCTATAAATAGCTAGGATGCTTAAGACTTTTGCACAGTACTGTAGTGATTTTATGTATTGCACTGCACTGCTGCCACAAAAAAAGACAAATTTCATGACCTATGTGAGTGATGATAAACCTGACTCTGATATGGGTCTCTATTGTGGACCGAGAGTGAGAAAAGGGGGAAGGAGAGGGAAGGGAGTGGGAAGCACCAGCGAGACATTTTGTATTGATTAATAAATAAATTGTTTTGTAATGATTAGTAACTCACCTTGCCTGGTGTCTTGAAGCTGCGTGTGTCTGCACCCATACCAACTCTCACCCCTCGCTCTCCTTCTCTGCCACCTGTCCCGCACCCCTCTGGCGGTGCTCCCACCCTTGCCATTCCCAACATCCTTTGCTCCTGCCAGATTTACAAACCCGCTGTCCTCTCCATGTTGACAAGTACAGTACTGTGCAAAAGTCTTAGGCACCCTAGGTATATGTGTACCTAAGACTTTTGCACAGTACCATAACATTTCACTCTTGGATATTTTTAAACTTGATATTGATGTGGATATGGGAATAACGAGAGCAAGGGCTTGGGTGAAGATGTTGAGCAGAAAGGGTTGTTCATATTGAACTCCTTAGTCTCCTGAATGGATGACATTCTGAGGGTCAGAAATATCACTTTCAATGATTCTAATCGGTAACCGGTCAGACAGAATCTCAAACCTATACTAAACATGAGCGGCTTCAGAAGGTCCTTCATGGGGAAGATTGTCTTTTCTTCTTGGAACAAGCAAATTTTCACTGTGCTCTATCACAAACATCAAGTTTCTTTGGCTCTGTGTTGTTCTTTTTCATTACTTGTTCTAGAATTCCCACCAACACATATTTCCACCTGTCCCCACCCCCCCCCCCCCCAGCAAATCAGATGGAGAATGGCTTTACTTGTGCTGAGAACATTATCCTGGGCCGTGTTGGTAGGGAGGTATTTTGGACATATGTGCTATGGATTATCTCTCTTACATGATGGAACACATGGGTCCACCCTGGGGAATTTTTTACCCTTATTTCCCTCTAATGGCACAGTTTGGTGAGCTGATGTACAGTTAGAATGACAATAAAGTTTTTTGAATTTGAATTTGAATTGAACTTGACTTACCCCTTACCAGGACAATCAACTCCTGGTCTGGAGCTAGATAAATCTAACTTTAGTAAATCTCATAAATCAAGATTAGAGTAGACAATCTGGTGTCCAATCATGCTCCACCATTCATCGAAAGCATGGATAATCTTTCAGCTCAACCACTTTTCCATGCACCAACAACATATTCTTTAATTCCGTTAATGTCCTGAAATCTGTTGTTCTCTGTTTCAAATGAATTTAATAGGGGGACCACCAGTATCCTTCATCATAGAGAACTTCTTCTGAAGGAGGAAGTATATCCTTATCTTAATCCTAAATAGCCTACCTTTTAATCGAAGGCATGTGAATACTGGTTCCCCATACCCAGGGGAAACATTCTCCCTGAATCCACCTTGCGCATCTCAAGAAGAATTCTATGTGCTTGAATGAAATCTCTTCTGCTCCTTCCAACATAAGCGATACACACACTAATGTTCAGTCCTCTCTCCATGGCGCTGCATCTATGAAGACTGCTACTGTGCTCCGTGCCTGCTAATATGATGGGCCAATGCCAAGGCTTTGGGCCTACCCCAGGCTGCTCCAGGTTTCGGATCTAAGGACTCAATTTGGTTTGGAATGTTGTTGTTTACTTCTATTGTTTGCATGATTTGTGCCTATTTCCCCCCTTTCTCTGCGCATCAGGTGTTAGTCTTTGTTTGAGATTGGTTTCTTTTGGGTTTATTGCTTTGTGGCTGCCTGTAAACAAACCAATCTCAGGGTTGTATAATTTATACAATCTTTGATAATAACTGCTCCTTGAACTTAAACGTGTCGGGTCTACTCAATCCCTCTTCATACGGCAAATATGTGTTTCCTGGAAACACTGTAGTAAGCCTTTGGTGCATTTCCTTGTGAACAAGTATATTTCTTTTAGGTAGTTGCTCAAGCTGGTGGCACAACACTTTACAGCGCCTGCAATTCGGTTTCTGTTCTCACTGCTGTCTGTGTTTGTATGTTCTCGCATGTGATGGTGTGGGATCGCTCGGTGTGCTCTGCTTGCCTCTGATATTCCAAAGACGTGTGTTTATGGTTAGTGAATTGTGGTCTTGTTATGTTGGTGCTAGAAGCATGGCCACACTTGAGGGCTGCCTCCACAATCCTTGTTGATTTGATTTGACGCAAATGAGGTATTTCACTGTATGTTTCGATGTTTTGAAGTACGTATGATAAATAAAGCTAATCTTTACTTTTACTTCAGTACTCCCGACGTTAACACAAATGGCCCTGTATAATTGCAGTAAGGCATCTTTAGTCCTGTATTCTAATCATCTCATAATGAAGACCAAAGGATACTGTCTATGACTGCAGAGGATTTGAT
This sequence comes from Mobula hypostoma, assembly GCF_963921235.1. Lineage (NCBI taxonomy): Eukaryota > Metazoa > Chordata > Chondrichthyes > Myliobatiformes > Myliobatidae > Mobula > Mobula hypostoma. Next base: position 20,277,729 of record NC_086112.1, read on the forward strand.
CCTGGCGCGATGGCCAGGATTGAGTCCTTTATTTGTCTTTGATTAATGTGAAGGATGCAGTAATTATATTGTAGACATAAAAGAATGTAGATTAGTCCAACTAACAATGACTTATTTGCTCAGCTGTCTCTTGCTAATAATGACCTGGAATCTCTGCCATTTCCGTTGTACCTCCGGCAAAGTTACAGCAGGCGAGTGGGAGCCTCCGAGGAAATTCCCAGACGAGTGAGTTATGAGATGAACTGTGGATGGAGTGGGTGCAGGTTCATCCAAAATATGGGAAGCATCTTTGACTCTTTCCTATCGGAGACCCTGGAACACCTATTATGTTAAAACAGAAAGGCTCCATTTCACGTTCCAATCTCAGTGATCTCGTTGTAAAGTGACTGGCTGTGGCAAGAGGTGATTCACTCTCTAAATTTAGGGTGCCGCCACAGACATAAATTATCACTTGGGCCCAATGACATTAATAAAATGCAGCTTGTGTTTCAACCAAGGAAAGTGGCAGCTTTCTTCCACTAGGTGGAAGGCATGACTCTGATCCCCATGTGCTTGAGCCAGATCTGAGTTTAAACACTCTCCTAACTGGCTGATTCAAGCCCTGATGCTTTTATTTCCCCATCTGCCCACTCATCAACTCATTGCTACTCATAATCTCGGAAAGGCCCGAAGTGCTTTCGAAACCAAAGCATCTCAGTTCAAGAGTTTTCATCACTGTAGCCGCACGGCCAATCTGAGCACGTGATGGTTTGTCATCATCTTTGAATGTTTTAAATATGTTTCACCTTACCCTCGTCTGCTCTAAGGAAGCAACTCCAAAGGTTGTGGATATACCTCCCACGAAGTAAAATGACTGTGATTTGTGGATGTCAGTGACAGGTCAACTGCAGTAGTTCCTTAGGGCAGTGTCCTAGGTCCATCCATCTTTATAAGTTCAGGCATGGGCTGATAAGTGGCAGGTAATATTGGAACCATACAAGAATCTGCCATCAATCTGCTCCAGCTGCAGAGAATGTAACACTCAATGACATTATGATCACTTGATCCCGCCATGCTCAATACCAGAAGTACTTGTACTGTAGTTTCTCTGTAGCTTTTACACTTCATTCTGTACTGTTATTCTTTTACCTTGTTCTACCTCAAAGTGCTGTATAATGTCTTAATCTGTATGAATAGTATGCAAGAGAAGCTTTCCACTGTATCGTAGTACATGTGACAATAATAAACCAATTCAATTTGAGCCCGTTGGAGTCATGATTGACAAACTTAATTACGCTGACCCCAAAGACTCTGCGACTACAAGAGCAGCTTGAAGAAGAGATGCCCCGTGATCACTGACTCACTTCTTCATACTGCAGATCCTTTCTGCCATCTTCAAGATGCACTCGAAAGCGTGGAGGAATACTGTCCAGTTTTCCGGCTGAGACAAGATCCAACAAACGTCAGGGAAGTGGACACCGTCAAAGCCAAAGCAAGTCCATCCATCACCCCAGACATCCTTTCCTCTACCAGCAGCATTCAGCTGGGTTATGTACCATCTATAATCCACCCCACAAGTTGCTTCCATACCCTACTCCTACAGCATTTTCCCAAGCTGCAATTGTTATAACTCAGAAGAACAGGCGTTTCAGACAGATAGGAACCCTGCTGCGGGAGGGTACCTTTACAAGTAATGCACCATCCAGATTAGTGTTGTGAGGACTGACGTCCTGGGTGCACAAACATCCCAATTAGTGATAGACAGAACAAACATGCCACTGACCACATTTGATATCCTTAATGACCAAATAGGTTCATTCTGGAATTTTCCTTGATTTCCCTGAATTTGCTGAAGGTGTCTGATGTCTGGTTTATTGATAGACAATCAACATACCCAATGTATATGAAAGTGTCTCACAATCACGTCAGTTTGCAAACCATATCTCTCAAGTGGCTTCCTGCTCTGGATCAGTAGCCGATGTTCTGTAGACAATATTGTTTGTTCACAAAGCTATTCTTTTAATCAAAACTGTTTACTGCTTATGGTTTGCATTCAAACAGATTTTTGAAGACTCATTTGTATTAATGTCTGCTATCCGCATAATTCCATAATTCCTGAATAATCCCTAACATCTGTTCATTATAACTTTGCTTTCTAATTACAGTCTCTAAATCCATGGTATGTTATGCTTATCCTTCAAATATCTAAAAATATAAATGTGTGGACAAGGCATACAGTAAATGACATCTAAGTTTGGTTTGCACAGACGAAAGTCCCCTTTTTGATCTATTAACCTCTATTTGTTTTCTGGGGACAGGTGAATCCTGGACTGCATGTCCTGCTCACTTAAGGAAGGTGAAGCGTCTTCACAGACTCTCCTTTCCAGCTGTAGTGATTGCCACAGGACCACTGATTGGCTTGTTGTTCAGGAGGTCACTGACATATGGCCTCTCCTACACTACTGTGCCCATAGCAACGTCTGCATGTGGCATCCTTGCTCCCACTGCGTTTGCTATGTCAAGGTGCAACTTTGTGCCCAGCAGTATAACCGGGCAGGTAGGCTGGGCTCATGAGGGCCAGCCTAGGAGCAGGGCAACTCTGGTTCCAAACCCGGGTAGATGGGACTCATTAGCCTTGCCAGGCAGTCTGTCTAGGAAAAAAACTCCGATACTCAACCTACTGCCTTGTGGTCACCACAGTCGTCACAGCTCACTGTGCCATTGTGGAATTTCCCCTGGTTTAAGGAGTGGAATCGATCCATGCACACCAATCCTCACAATAAACCTACGCAGTACAGGTAGGAAGAAAAGTCCTACAGCGACAAAGTTTTCCATCCTGATCTTTGCAAATGAAGAACCAGCGATCAACCTCTACCAGAATGTGAGTATTTCAGCTGAAGGCTAATAGTTCCATGTGAACAAAATGATATTTGTTCTCTATTTAAATTAATGTAACTAGTATCAACATTTTACTATAGTAGGTGCTGTTACGTACCCCGTAACTGGGTTGCCAAACCAGCAGAAATGGATCACTCAGTTGGAGTCTGGAGTACTAGAACTAAGAAAGTTTTATTAAAGAAACAAGCAAAACAGTAATCGAAAGGATAATAAATGCAACAGTTCAACAATGATAACCACACATGTGCACAGAATTAAGATAACAGCATCAATCAAGCTCTATCGTTGTCTAGGGGTAAATGACCAAATTTCAAAATGACTCAAAGTTCAGTCCAGTTAGTAGTTCAGTTCGCAGTAATCGCTGCCATGGCGATGGACAAGGTGGGGGGGGAAGAGAGAGATAGAACAGGAACAACTGATCATTCAGAACGGCTTCACTCACAGACCGGCGAGATTGCTCACAAGCAACTTTTGGGCGGGTCCTTGGTGATGTCACCTGAGGTCACCGACTGTGACCCCTCCTCCAGATGCGGTCGATCCTCTGCAGTGAACCCGGCACCCAGGCAAGGGCGGACACACACCGGGTTCCCGCTGATCGTACCTTTCCACCCTGGTCGTTGTCTGATACTTCTCACCCACTCGTGAGAGGCGCACCGCTTCCAGGGTCTCGTTACCTCGGGTGGCGTGTGTCTCTGCCTTAGCGAACCTGTCCCTTTTTATCCCCCTGCTGGGGTATCGCCTGTCCATCACTTCAAACAGTTCAGGGTTCAAAGGGGGGAGCCGCTCCAGACAGCTCTCTCTCCCACGTCCCTTCATTACACATCTTCAGACGCTGCTCCATTGTTCCTTATCTCTCCTTCCCCTGAGGGCAGGTGGCAGACCACTTGCTGATGTCACTGATGCTAACCCAGGCCAGCAAACATCTTAATTTTATGTGTATTGTCGTCACAGTGCAAACTGGATTCCAGAATTAGCATCACATATGTCGGCACGGTAGTGTAGTGGTTAGCACAACACTTTACAGTACCAGCAACCCGGGTTCAATTCCCACCAAAGTCTGTTTGTGCCCCCCGACCGTGTGGATTTCCTCCCACAGTCAAAAGACGTACTGGTTGGTAGGTTAACGGGTCATTGTAAATTCTCCTGTGATTAGGCAAGGGTTAAATCAAGGGTTGCTGGACAGCACGGTTCAAAAGGCCAGAAGGGTCCTACTGATCTGTAAGAAACAGCAATAGCTTCATTTTAGGACACACCACCATGGGGAAACAAGAATAAATCCACTTTAAAAGCTTTGAGAATACTTTGCTGCACAAAGGGGTGTTTTTTGAGGTTTGCACATTTTACTGTATAAAAGACAATTTGGAATTGAAGATGAGGTAAGTGTAGTACTGAATATAAGATCATTTCATAAATATCTCACTCCAGAAAAGAAGAATGACTTTCACTTCTTCACTCTAAATAATGGTTTCCTCCTTTGCTTTAACTTTCTCTAAGAATATTGCAACATCTCAGAGAAGTCACCTCAAAGTACATTTTGTCAAGCTGGGGTTCATTACATAGCTAGGCACTAACATGTCTTAATAAGATGGAAAGTGAAAGAAATTTTGATTACGTTGAAAGAAACCCGAGAGCAGCTGAAATAACTTGTATTTTTAATACTTCAAGACTTATCAAAATGTTTCTACAGTCATGTTAGCCTGCCGGAAAGCATTTCTCAAAACTATTTGCACCTGCTGAAGAGCAGGCTGTAAGCATTCAACAACGTATTACTGCCTCAGTCCTTTCTGTAGCTATGGAGATAACCCCAGTATCCCACCTCACATCTCACAGAAGATTTCCACAATTAACGGTGCTCTGCAACAAGGTTCCTAGTTAGAGGTTTATACCAGAATCAGGGATAATGATTCAATTTAAAGAAGTATGTGTGGATATTTTCAATTTTATGCAACTTGATGTATTCCTTTGAGAGTTAATATATAATGAGCCCTGGTTATTTACACCATCATTTGATGCCTTGGATTGTTATTGAAAGAATAAGCAGACTAATCCTTTTTCATCATGTTTAATTTATTGACTATTATCCACCTAGATATTTGAGAAATTGCATTATTGTGTTACAATTCATGTGTAGGCATGGTTACTAGGGAACACAGGTGTAATCAGGGTCAGCAACAGCTCCGAATGTAGTATTCGAAATGTACATTTTCTTTCTCCTCATGTCCATTTCTTTCCTCAAAATTTTATTTTACTTGAATTCTTAGTTAGAGAATGATCAAAGACACAACCATATGTGAGGAATTGTTTTGGAGCTGAAAGGATGGTAGGACGCATACAGAGAATGTCTGTGGGTGTTGACCTACACATAGGTTAATCCATATGCTGCCTGCAGAATATCACATCAGCAATATTCAGACAACACTATAAGCAGTGGCTGCATTAGCCTTTGTGAGGCCAGATAGCCAGCACCTGTCAAACAGGCACAACTCAGAGGCAGAGGCAACCAGCACCACTTAAAGACTCTGCATCCACCAATCAGGGAAAATTATACTGATACGTTCTATGTGCTAAATGCTTTATAACTTATTCTTTGTCATTGTTGAATGTTGTTGTTTCTTGTTGCATTTAAATATTCACTCAGTGGCCACTTTATTAGGTATACCTGTACACTTGCTCTTTAGGTGAAAACATTTTGTTTAGGAGAGAGGCTCTGAGGAGAATGGCCATACCTCAGTTGGTTCGGATTGGCAAAAACATCTCCTCCACAATCTCCATCAGCACAGAAGCACCACACAGATGTTATGCTTAGCCCCCTGCTCTAATCGCTTTACACCTATGACTGTGCAGCTAAACACCAGATTCAAGTTTGCTGATGACACCACTGTTGTGGGCCATATCAAAGGCAGTGATAAATCAGTATACAGGGGCGAGACTGAAAATTTGGCTGTGCTATCATAACAATAACATTTCAATCAATGTCAGCAAGACCAAGGAGCTAATTCTAGGTCCATGAGCCAGTCCTCTTTGAAGGATTGTGGGTGGAGAGGGTCGGTAACTTTAAACTCCTGGCTGACACTGTCTTAGAGGACCTGTGCTGGACCCATCATAAATATAATTGCAAAGAAATCACGACAGTGCCTCTTCTTCCTTTGGAGATTCGCCATGACATCAAAAACCTTGACCAACTTCTGTAGATGTGTAGTGGAAGGTGTAGTGACTAGCTGCATTACAGCCTGGTACGGGAACTCCAATGTCTTTGAATGGAAAATCCAATAAAAGCTAGTAGATTCAGTAAAACACCCTCAACCATGGGCACAGCTACATGAAACACTGTCATAGGAAAGAATCTTCTATTATCAAAGATCCTCAACATCTAAGCCATGATCTTTTCTTGCTGCTGCCATCTGGTAGAAGGTACAAGTGCCTCATACTACCAGGTTCGAGAACGATTACAACCCCTCAACCATCAGGCTCTTGAACAAAAGAGGACAACTACCCTCATATATTGAGATGTTCCCACAGCCAATGATCTCACTTCAATGTCTCTTTATCTTGTTATTCCATGCTCTCATTATGTATTGCTATTTATTCATAATTGCATTTCAGCTGTTTGTTGTCTTCTATGCTTTTGCTTTTTCATTGATCCTGTTTACAGTTACCATTCTATAGTTTTGCTGAATATGCAGATAAGTGTGAAGTTTTGTACTTCAGTAGGACCAACCGGGGTAGGTCTTATATAGTGACTTATATAGGTAGGGCACTGAGGAGTGTGGTAGAACAAAGAGGTGAGAGAATACAGGTTGATAATTCTACGAAAGTGGCACCACAGGCAGATAGGGAGTAAAGAAAACTTTTGGCATATTGGCCTTCATAAATCAATGTATTTTGTACAGAAGACGGGATGTAATGTTGAAATTGTATAGGATGTGTGTGAGGTCTAATTTAGACTATTGTGTGCAGCTTTGGTCACCTACCTCCAGGGAAGATGTAAACAAAGTTGAAAAAATACAGAGAAAACTTACATGGATGTTGCCGGGTCTGGAGGACCTGAGTTATAAGGAAAGATTGAATATGTCAGGACTGTATTCTTTAGAACATAAATGATTGAGAGGATATTTAATAGAGGTATACAAAATTATGAGGGGTATAGAAATGGCAAATGCAAGCAGGCTTTTACCACTGAGGTTGGGTGGGACTGTAACCAGAGGTCATGGGTTAAGGGTGAAAGGTGAGAAGTTTAAGGGAAACATGAGGAAAATCTTCTTCACTCAGAGAATTGTGAGAGTGTGGAATGAGCTGCCAGCACAAGTGGTGCAGGTGAGCTCGATTTCAATGTTGAAGAGAAATTTGGATAGGCACATTTAGCCCTCCTGTGAATCTGCTTTTTCTTCAAATGTGAAGCAAAGTTTAGCACCTTTCTAGGATCAGTGAAGGAACATGAAATAAGTTGCTCATAAGTCTTGCCATGTTCCAAAACATTAAATAAGGGCATTACCTTCTTTATGTGCTCTTCTTAAGGCCAAACTACAGCTTGCTTTTTAACTCTACATGTGTAAAGTATCTGCAGTAATTGATCTGCCATTGCAGCTCAGAGAACAACTGATGTCGGCAGGATAACTAACTATCTGCAGCCTAGTTTATGTACTCCCTCCTGGAGTATCATTGATGGTTAACTTGCGTGATCATCACTGCCTTATCACATTAAACATCACAGTGTCCAGCACAGCATCATTTAATACTTTTTATAATGTACTTGTTTGTCTATAATGTTGTTAAACAGTGGGGCATACGGTACTTGAGACATCTACTCCTGCTCTGAACTCAGATGTTTTATATGAGAAGGCTCAGCTGCACTTCCCCTTGGCAACCATTTGCAAGGTGCAGGGAATAGAGAGCTGGGATAAGGTGTTCAGTGTTGTGGGGCGTGGGTGGCAAGAAACAATGATACATTGCAGTCCATTGATATCGGGCTGCAAAAAAGAGAGTATCTAACCCATAGTTTCCAATAAAACAGTGAATGATAGCCCTGCGTTAATGAATGCTGGGAGCTCATGACACCACAGAGCTGTCACATTAACAAGATATAGTCTTCAAATACTGAAGTAAACCACAGAGCTAATTCAATGTTTTTGAGGGGTGCACAGTATTTCTTATAGGGTTATGCAGTTTGTATTGCTTTCAAATCTGATAACTTTTCCATTATGCTAGCCTCAGCTGTCGTAAAGTTCAGTGGGACATGGGATCAAACCATGAATTATTTCAGAAGGGAGGAAACTCTAGCTTCCCATTGGATTGATGCGGGGCACTTGCTCAAGTATTCTACAGTATGCATTCTGCTATTGATAAATAAATTATCTGTATTTATTATTCCTGTCTTCATTCTGGTAATCATTTGAATCTAGATCCGACTTTGCCTGCTTTCAGAACTGCTCAGGCATGGAATTAACTGCATTAAACTTGCAATTCTATATTAGCCTTCAGTTTATTAGAACATCCATTACATTCTTATATAAAGGAGGAGAAGATACAATCATAGTTATTAATACAGAACTTGCTGTAACTTGTGAATACAATGTCTTTCACAAGTCAGCTTCGGGGATCCAAGTTGCGCCCTGTTCCCCAGTTTTACCAGCCAGCTGATATATTGGTCCACTTACTTGTGGTATGATTCCATCACTTTTTTTTTTAGGATTTCTTGCATAAAAATATGCAATGGAGGGGAAAGGTGTGTGAGGGGCGTGGACAAACTTAAGTAACAGGAAACCCAAAGGGTGGGCTGTTCCCCTTATGTTCTGTCAAAGGATTCCTCTGATTTTTCAAAATTTCATATGTCCTGGTCTCAGAAATTAGATCGTTGCTGCAGAATTATCATACACAGAGTTGTTTGGACCCTACTTTGCATGTCCACTTTACTGAGGTCAGATGGCAAAATAAGCAACTAGGAGTGTCACGATGGGTCCAAAAGCAGACAACTCAGGCAAGTAAATGGAGATGCAGACGCAACCTGCTGGGGGATCTCAGCAAGTCAGGCAGCATCTATAGTGGAGGGTAAACAATTGACGTTTTGAGTTCAGATACTTCATCAGGAAGGTTCCCAGCCCGAAACATCACCTGATTATTTACCTCTATGGATGCTGCTTGACTTGCTGAGTTAATCCAGCATTTAGTATGCTCAAGATTTCCAGCATCTGCAGAATGTCTTGTGTGTATATGAATGGAGATGGTGTTCATGCTGAGTGCTATCTTTACTACAACCTGCAGTAAGGAGGGAACAAGGGATAAAACATAACCATAAGCATTTCTGTACTTTCTCGTGACAATGCCAGCTTTCATTTACTGTTGGTTGGGTTGAGTTGTTCTTCAGTCTTGGCAATCTACCTGCAAACATTTCGTCACCATACAAGGAGACATCATCAGTGTACTGTTCACTTGTGGCGTGTCCTCCGAATACTTGGCCTTTATATACTTATCAATCAGCTGATTGGTCGTCATTACAAAAACTCAATTGTGATGTAGGGAGGGGGTCTCATCGCTGATTGGTTACATGGTGAACTCTGTGCATTGTGGTCTAGAATTTAGCCCATGTTGCCTTATTAAATAAGATCAAGGTCTACATGTCTGTTACAGAATTGTTTACCGATAACCATGACTGTCAGAACTCCCCTCCCTAATCACAATTGAGTTTCCGTAATTGACGACCAACCAGTGGATTGGTAAGTACTGCATATAAAGGCCAAGTTTTCGGAGGACATCAGCATAAATGAACATGATGTCTCCTCCTATGGTGATGAAACGTTTGCAAATAACTTGTCAAGGTCAGAGAACAACTCAACCCAACCATCAACCTGAGCTACATTTTTTTCTGAATCATTTCATTTGCTGTGTTATCGAAATGAATATTTGACAGCCACATTTTCCCATCAGTATCCTTGTGAAAATCTGAGGATGCTGCATGCTTGTCAGGTAGATCTACCCACTAATAGTAGAATAAATGAAGCTACATACATATGAATTGATGCAAATACCAGGTAAAGAAAAGATGTATTGCTTACAAACTGCTAATTATCTGAATGTGACTGTACTGCTGCATGATTAAGCAGGCAGTCATGATTTGATCAAAATATTTGATTGTAAGATAGGCAATAATTATCACCAGCAAATTGCAATTTAGTATACTCAGAATCTTATTTTAGCATTACTTTAAAAATAAAAGCTATTACATATGATAACTGTAAATATATTTTTTCACAGTCAGTGAAACTTCAAAGTGAATTCTTTATTTGTAAAAACAGAGCTATGATTATCAACTCAAGTGAAGGATATTTCTCACTAATCTTGTTAGGAATTCTGCCAAAGATACAATACAACGTGCACATGCTGTTATTAAATACACGATGATTAATCTATTTTGTAGTTAATACTTTGGTTTCCCTTAATCTGCTCAAGAAACATTAGCTTCAGATCAATATCTTGTCAGGATGAGACTAAAGCCTTCACTGACAGAGCAGTACAAGAAATAAAGCTACTGAATGTAATTGTACAGTGCAATATACTTTTTTGATATTTTATTTTAATATCAAGCTATTGACAACAAGAGAATAGCAAGTACAGATTATTAATAACAAAAACTGTGACAAATCTGAAACATTTCTTAAACATAAAAGAGAATTCACCAGTAATTTGTAATAACTTTTCAATTAAATTCATTTAATAATTTCAATAAAATACGTCTCAGTTTCAATCCCCAAAGTATAAAGTGGTATAGAGAGAATATACATTCAGTGGCCGCCTTATTAGGTACATCCTGTGTTTCCTGCTGCTGTAGCCCATTTACTTCAAGGTGTTGTGCATGCAAAATGCATTCTGCACACTACTCTTCTGTCGCGTGGTGGAAATAAGCACTGAGAAGACCCATTGGTCTTATTGAGCCTGCTTCCAACTTTTAACCGATTAGGTTAGTTGGATTGCCAAAACAGGATTGGGTTTCACTGTAATGCAGTCAGCAGACCAACTTCATGTTGATAACTCATTATAGTGACCCGTATGTAGCCAGAGCCAACTGTGGTTATCGTTGGTTGCATAGAACTGCAAGGGATCCAGAATGGTTACCTTCCAATACTACTTGAGGTTAGCTTGTATTTCTTGAGTGGAAAATACACTGTGGTTGCTGGGAGGGGCAAAGTGGGAAAAGTCTTCTGTACAATAATTAACAAAGTATTTCCTACAGTGTGCTGAAGGTCTCAGTGGAGGAAGTAGAAAAGAGCACAGTAGTGTGGGGTTGGCTGTTGGTTAAGGCTCTCCAGACCAAGGAGAAGCTAATAATGGAGCAGATAATTTGGGCCTCTTTGTGATTGCTCTCGTTCAGAGGGATGTGTGTGAGGTTGGAGGTAGAAGAGGAATATCAGTTAACAGAGGTACAATTACCTCTGCTTCCCCGCCCCCCCCCAAGAATCGCTGGTATTCAAGGATACACATAGAGTCGCAGAGAAGTACAGCACAGAAACTAGCCCTTTGGCCCATCCAGTCCATGCCAAAACCATTTAAACTGCCTACTTACATTGACCTGCACAGGAACCATAGCCCTCCATATCCCTACAATCCATGTACCTATCCAAACTTCTCTTAAACGTTGAAATCAGGCTCGCATGAACCACTTCTGCTAGCAACTCATTCCACACTCTCACAACCCTCTGAGTGAAGAACTTTTCACTTTTCACTCTCACTTTTCATCCTTAACCCATGACCTCTGGCTGTAGTCCTACCCAATTTCAATGGGAAAAGCCTGCTTACATCTATCCCATCTATCCCCCTCATAATTCTGTACACCTCCATCAAATCCCCTCTCAATCTCAAACAACAGGAATTCTGCAGATGCTGGAAATTCAAGCAACACACATCAAAGTTGCTGGTGAACGCAGCAGGCCAAGCAGCATCTATAGGAAGAGGTGCAGTCGACGTTTCAGGCCGAGACCCTTCGTCAGGAGTCCTGACGAAGGGTCTCGGCCTGAAACGTCGACTGCGCCTCTTCCTATAGATGCTGCTTGGCCTGCTGCGTTCACCAGCAACTTTGATGTGTGTTGCCCCTCTCAATCTTCTATGTTCTAAAGAGTACAACCTTAACCTATTCAATCTTTCCTTATAACTCAGGTCTTCCAGACCCGGCAACATCCATGAAAGTTTTCTCTGTATTCTTTCAAATTTGTTTACATCTTCCCTGGAGGTAGGTGACCAAAGCTGCACACAATAGTCCAAATTAGGCCTCACATACATCTTATACAACTTCAACATTACATCCCATCTTCTGTACTCAATACATTGATTTATGAAGGCCAATATGTCAAAGGTTTTCTTTACTCCCTATCTGCCTGTGGTGCCACTTTTGTTGAATTATCAACTTGTGTTCTCAGATCTCTTTGTTCTACCACACTCCTCAGTGCCCTACCGTTCACTGTGTAAGACCTATCCTGGTTGGTCCTATTGAATTGCAAAGCCTTGTAGTTGTCTACATTAAATTCCATCTGATATTTTTCAAGCATTTTTCCAGCTGATGCAGACCCCTCTGCAAGCCATGATAACCTTCCTTACTGTCCACCACACCCTCGTTCTTGGTGTCATCTGCAAATTTGCTGATCCAGTTAACAACATTATCATCCAGATCATTGATGTAGATGACAACAACAAAGGACCTAGCAATGATCCCTATGACACACCATTCATCACAAGCCTCCAGTCTATGACCACTCTCTAGATTTTCCCACAGAGGCAATGCTTAGTCCAATTAACTACCTCAACCTGCATGCCGAGCAACTGAGCCTTCTTGACCAGCTTTCCACAGGGTCCATATCAAATGCCTTACAAAAGCCCACGTAGACAACATCTATTTCCTTGCCTTCATCCACTTTCCTGGTAATTACCTCGAAAGACTCTATAAAATTGGTTAGACATGACCTACCACACACGATGCCATGCTGACTATCCTTAATCAGTCCATGTCTATCCAAATACTTAGATACCCGTCCCTTAGAATACCTTCCAATAACTTTCCCACAACTGATGTCAGACTCACTGGCCTGTAATTTCCTGGTTTATGTTTGGAGCTTTTGTTTAAACGGCGGAATAACATTCGCTATCCTCCAATCCTCTGCTACCTCTGCTGTCGCTAAGGATGACTAAAGTACCGTATCTTTACTAGGGCTTCAGCAATTACTGCACTTGCCTACTGTAGGGTCCGAGGGAATACTTTGTCAGGCCCTGTGGATTTATCCACCCTGGTTTGCCTCAGTAACCACCTCCACCTCTGTAATCTGTACAGAGTCCATAAAGTTGATGCCACTTTACCCCTCTTTCTGTATCCATCTCCTGAGTAAATACAGATGCAAGGAATGCAATTAAGATCTCCCCATTTGTTTTTGCTCCACACATGTCTTCCAGAGGACCAGTCTTGTCCCTTGCCATCCTTTTGTTCTTAACATATCTGTAGAATCCCTCGGGATTCTCCTTCACTTTGTCTGCTAGAGCAACTTCTGCCTTCTTTTAGCCTTCCTGCTTTCTTTCTCAAGTGTTCTCTTGCATTTCTTATACTCCATAAGCACATCATTTGTTCCTATTTACTTATACCTGCTATACACCTCATTTTCACTCTTAACCAATGCCTCAACATCCCTACACTTATTTTCACCTTTTATTCTGACAGGCACATACAAGCTTTGTACTCTCAAAATTTCATTTTTGAAGGCGTCCCACTTACCAAGTACACTGTTTGCCAGAAAACAGCCTGACCCAATCCACGCTTGGCAGATCATTTCTAGTATCATCAAAATTGGCCGTTCTCCAATTTAGAATCTCAACCTATGGACCAGACCTACTATCCCTTTCTGCATATTTACTTTAAAACTAATAGGTTTGTGGTCACTAGATGCAAAGCGTACCCCTACACAAACTTCTGTCACTTGTTCTGTCTCATTCCTGAACAGCAGATCCAGTATTGTTTGCTCGCATTGGGACTTCTACACACTGATGAAGGAAACTTTCCTGAACACAGCTAGTCCCATCGAGTCTTTTTATCGTATGGAATTCTCAGTCAATATGTCAAAAGTTAAAATCACCTACTACAACAACTTTATGTTTCTTGCAACAGTCTGCAACCTCTTTAGAATTTTGTTCCTCTGAATAGCTAGGACTGTTGGGTGTTTTGTAATGTAATCCCATTAACATGGTCATATCTTTCTTACTTCTCAGTTTCACCCATAATGCTTCACCAGTTGAGTTTTCCTGTCTGTCTTGTCAGAGCACTGACGTATCATTTTTCAGGACTGGTACTGCCACCAAACCTCCTTTAATCCCTCCCGCTCTGTCATGTTTAAAGCATGAATCCCAGAATAATGAACTGCCAGTTCTTCCCCTTCTGCAACTAAGTCTCACTAATAGCCACAACGTAATAATTCCAGATTTTGATCCATACCCTGAGCTCATACCCATCTGCCTTCCCTATGATACTTCTTGCATTGAAATATTCACAGCTCAGGACACTAGTCGCACCATGCTCAAGCTTTTGATTCATGACTTTGTCTGAGGTCTTGCCAACAGCTGCCTCCACAACCTCTCCACGAACTGCTCTGGTGCAATCTGGTTCCCAACCCCCTGCAACTTTAGTTTAAACCCCACCGTGTAGCATTAACAGACCTTCCCGCTAGGGAATCAGTCTTCACTGTGGAAGACGCTAGCAGGGTGTCAGGGGGCATGAAGTGTGTGAAGTTACCATAACTAGAGAGAAGGTTCATGGGACACTGAAAGGTCTGAAGGTAGATAAGTCACCTGGACCAGATGGTGAACACCTCAGTTCTGAAAGAGGTGGTTAAAGAGATCGTGAAGGCATTAGTAATAATCTTTCAAGAATCACTAGCTTTGGGAATGGTTCTGGAAGACTGGAAAATTGCAAATGTCACTCCACTCTTCAACAAGGGAGAGGCAGAAGAAAGGAAACTATAGGTCCGTTAGTCTGACCTCAGTGAGGTCACTGGAAGATGTTGGAGTCGATTATTAAGGATGAGGTCTCAGGGTACTTGGAGGCACATGATAAAATAGGCCATAATCAGCATGGTTTCCTCAAGGGAAAATCTTGCCTGACAAATCTGCTGGAACTCTTTAAAGAAGTAACGAGCAGGATAGATAATGGAGAATCATTTGGTGTTGTGAACTTGGATTTTCAGAAGGCCTTTGACAATGTGCCACTCATGAAACTGCTTCATGAGCTACGAGCCCATGGTATTACAGGAAAGATTCTAGCATGGATAAAGCAGTGGCTGATTGTCAGGAGGCAAAGAGTGGGAATAAAGGGATTTTTTTTCTGACTGGCTGCCGGTGACTAGTGGTGTTCTACTGGGGCGTGTGTTGGGACCAATTCTTTTTACGTTATATATCAATGATTCAGACAATGGAATTGATGGTGTTTTTGCAAAGCCATCAAAAATCAGAAAATAGCTGGAGGGGCAGGTAGTTTTGAGAAAGGAGAAAGGCTACAGAAGGATTTAGACAGATGAGGAGAATTGGCAAAGAAATGGCAGATGGAATACAGTGTTAGGAAGTGTATGGCCATGCATATTGGTAGAAAAAAATGAAAGGGTTGACCATTTCCAAAATGGAGAGAAAATACAAAAATCTGAGGTGCAAAGGGACTTGAGAGTCCTTGTACAGAATTCCCTAAATGTTAATTTGCAGGCTGAGTCTGTGGTGAGGAAGGCAAATACAATGTTAGCATTCACTTCAAGAGGACTAGAATATACTGTATAAGCAAGGATGTAATGTTGAAACTTAAAAAGCACTGCAGACGCCTCACTTAAAGTATTGTGAGCAGGTTTAGGTCACTTATCTTAGAAAGGATGTGCTAACACTGGAGAGGATTTAAAGGAAGTTCACAAAAATGATTTCAGAGTTGAATGGCTTGTCATATGAAGAGTTTTTTTAATGGCCCTGGGCCTATATTCACTAGAATTCACATGAATGAGGGGTGACCTCATTAGAACCTATCAAATGGTGAAAAGGCTTGATTAAGTGGTTGTAGAAAGGATGATTCCTGTGGTGGGAGAGTCTAAGACAAGAGGTCACAGCCTCAGAATAGAGGGGCATCCTGTTAGAATGGAGATGAGGAGGAATTTCACTCAGAGAGTGGTAAATCTGTGGAATTTCTTACCACAGGCAGCTGTGGAGGCCAAGTCTTTATATATATTTAAGGCAGGGGTTGATAGATTCTTGAATGGTCAGGGCATGAACAGATAGGGAAAAGGCAGGAGATTGGGGCTGAGAGAGAAAATTAGATCAACCATAATGAAATGGTAGAACAGTCTTGATGGGCCATATGGCTTAATTCTGCTCCTATATCCTGTGGTCTTATGACTTTATATTAATCCCCCTCCAGTTCAGTTGCAAACTGTCCCACCTGTACAGGTCCCACCTTCCCTGGAAGAGAGCCCAATGATCCAAAAATCTTATGCTCCAACACGCTTTCCTTAGCCACATGCTAAACTGTATAATCTTTCTAGTTCTGGCCTCACTAACGTGTGGCATGGGTAGCAGTCCTGAGATTACAACCCTGGAGGTCCTGCCCTTTAACTTTGCACTTAACTCCCTGAACACCCTCTGCAGAATCTCATCACTTGTTCTACCCACGTCATTGGTACCTACATGGATCACAACCTCTGCTGTTCACCCTCCCACTTAAAAATGCCAAGGACTCGATCTGCGATGTGTTGGACCCTGGCACCCAAGAGCCAACATACCATTTGGGAATCTTGTTCTCGCCTAGTCCATTCCCCTAAATAACAAATCCCCTATTCTTTGTCCTGGACACATATAAGCCCGGCAGTGATGGTAAACTGCAGATGCACAGCAGCCCCCTTCTCACCCCCTTGTGATTCAGAGATAGACTCAGTGCCCGAGTTTCCTCTTTTATGTCAACCCCCCAACTGTATCCAAAGTGATATACCTGTTGTTGAGGGGGATGACCAAGGGGCACTCTGCATTGGCTCCTTAACCCCTTTCCTCTTCCTGACTGTCACCCAGCTTCCTGTGTCCTGCACCTTGGGTGTAACTACCCCTCTGTATGTCCTACCTGTCACTCCTTCATCCACCAGAATGATCTGGAGTTCATCTATTTCCAGCTTCAACTCCTTTACGCAGCTTGTTAGAAGCTGCATTTGAATTCCTGCCTTCCCACATTTCACAAGAGGAGCATTCTGCTATCCTGCCTGACACGTCACTGTCCTAACTGAGCAGATATAAAGAAGAGAAGAAAAAAGAACTTTAGCTGGAGCTTTTCTTTCCTTTGATTACTCTGACTGAAGCCTCTCCTCTCTAAATCCTCAAAGAGCTGAAGCTTCATGATCACACTCTGACTCTGTCCACTAAGATGATGGCTACAGCTCTTGCTCCTGCCTTCCTCTAACTTGCTCTTAATAATCCATCTGAAACTCAGATTGGTTGCTGTTCCGAGCTCAATTACGCTGTTGCGATCCACTGCTGCCTTTTTTGACTCGGGCAGTGGACCTGAGTGAAATCCCCTCCTCTCAGACTTCTGATGTCTGGATTGGTCACTGGCCAGAGCTCAATTACTTAAGTACAATGCGTGTGTGTCTGCAGTTTACCATCTTGTATATGTCTGGGACAAAGAAGCTGGCAGGAAAAATCACTGCAGACACTAGCTGCACAGCAAACTGCCTTTTCCAAAAGTTCCCATCTGGAAAGCATTATAGAACAAAAAGTTTACACCATCTTGAAATTTTCTTCCCCGTGGCAGCTAACCTGATCAACCATTCTAGTTAGTGCCCAGGTCTCCTTTATCTACTACCTCAGTCACTGCACTGTAAACACTTTAAACTCGGTTTTATAATACTCTTTACATTGTAAATACATGCTGGTATTCATGTATTCACGCACAGATTATTTCATACCTCTACTTTGAACTTATCTTTATATAATTCTCAATTGTTGTTAAATGTTGTTGTTTTCCTGTTGCCAGCCCACCACATCAGATTTCTAATACATGTTTAAGTGTATATGGTGAATAAAACTGACCCTTGATCCTGGATCCATTGATGTGCCTTTCCCACATGTCCAAATTTAAATCCTATGAATTCCCCCGCAAAATCTCATCCTTTTATGATTCACTGCAGGCACTTATATATTTCACAGCATCCTCACTCAATGAGCAGTGCAGCAAACCTGACTTCCACAGTCTGAAGCTCAAACACACATACACCACCAGCTTTCAATTATGACAGCCAGATTGGAAGCTTATTGAACAACACTTGCAGGCACACTCACTTCTCCTTCCCACTATTACCTGTGTTGTTGCAGTACCAGAGATAAGAGCGATAGTAGGTGGATAAATAGACCTATGTGCCCAACACCACAGGGACAGCGTTAGCTATTACAGGACGAGCTATTAGTGAGAGCATGGAAACCAATAGGAATGAATCTTTAGAAGGTGCTCATACTTCTGTTATTTTGCAGTACTTATTTTAACTTAACTCTTTAATAGACATATATATATATATAATGTAACTCAGATTTTTGTGTCTCTGTATTTACTTATCATTGTACTGCTCCCGTAAAGTTAACAAATTTCACGACATATGCTGCTGATATTAAATCTGATTCTGATTCTCACACTTTATATCCCCTGGCTCTTCTGACCCACCAGCCAATGGTGATATAAATAAGTAATTCTTACATCTATTTTATCATTTCAATTGCCAATGAATTGCAAGGTGCCCAGGCTGTGGCGAAAGATAAAAGAGGTGGACAAGGGGAAGTCACACTCACACTTGCCTTAGCAGTAACCTTAGCAGCCAAGTTCAGATGCCTAGGAAATGAATCTGTATATCAGAAGACACCAGGTATGTGTGCTGGAACCAAGTTACAGTGCAAGACAAAAGCAGGTGCCTGCATATAGGCGGGTGAGTGGGCTCACTATGGTGACTGAACATTGGGGTAAGATTCAGGTTGCGTTATGCTGTCTACACCCAAGTGACGAGGGCTGATGCTTCTTCAATATTGTGCCTCCACCTGCAAAACAATGATGTCAGCAAGTAGCTTGCCTTCAAATCTGAGACAATGGAAGGCAGGATTCAAGCAGCAGTAACGTGTGGTGGTGAAGAAATGATGGCTAGTAATGTTAAATGCTCAAAGGTTCAAAGTTCAACATTCAAAGTAAATTTTTATCAAAGTACTTTAGTGCCACCATATACTACCATGAGATTCATTTTCTTGTGAATATTCACAGTAAATACAAAATAAAAACAAAATAGTATCAATGAATAACTGTGCACAATCAAGATGGACAAACAACCAATGGTGCAGAAGTCAGCAAGCTGTGTCAATACAAAAAAGAAAAAAACAAAACTGCTCAATAGATTTCAAGAACATGTGTTGAGAAGTCCTTGAAAATGAGTCCATAGGTTGTGGGATCAGTTCAGTGTTGGAAAGACTGAAGTTGAGAGATGCTCCCCCCTCTGATTTGTTGGTTTGGAAGGAACCCTAGATGTTATTCACAGGTAAAGTAATCTCAAAAAAACTCAATATTTTAGTATCAGGATTTCCCTAAAGTTGGATTTACTGTGTTAATTTAGCATTGGATGGGAATGTGACATAATGGTTGGACCATTATTTCCACAAGCAAAGGGCTTAACGTCTACAGCAAACATTAGCCCAGGATGGTCCTTTCTTTCTTTTCCTAGTACCACAGACTGTAATATTGGCAGCCCATACACGATGCAGGAGGAACTCAGCAGACCAGGCAGCATCTATGGAATAAAGTACAGCTGATGTGTCTGGCAGAGACCCTTCGGCAGGGTCTTAGATTTCCAGCATCTGCAGATTTTCTCTGGTTTGAGACTGGAATATAAGTGTGTTTCATATTCGTTATACTGGGGATTTGGTAAGCTTGATCTCACCTGAAGTATGAGCAATGCACAGTCAAATTGACAGAGCACTCTCTTTTTAGTATTCAGATAACGGAAAAGAACTTTATTCTAAGGACTGTTGACAGAATGAAAGAAAATGGCTATCACGATGATTGAACACGAGAATGTTAAATTATCCTTGTATTGTACCAATGAGTGCCAGTGGAAGGAGAGAGGGAAAATGAAGTAATGAGTACAGGGATTTCTAATTTGTCACTCCCAGGATTACCTAGAACATGAAACTGATGGAGTTCATCAGTCATTCGAATGTGGCAGGGATTTACGGAGCTGTCATTTTCAACAATGATGAGATTTACTTTTAGATGATATAAATGGGATGGAATTATGGGATGGAAGTTGGACTTTGTTGCATTAACATTCCAAGCCTGAAGTGTTTTCAGCAACAACTAGCAAAGTCCTACACTGAGCCTACACTTGAAAGATGGCCAATGTAATATAGCATCAGATACTTTTAGGCTGCTCTGTCAGCCACCGAAAACAGAACTTAGACATCTTATTATGTAGTATGAGGAATTTGCAATGGTGTTTTTGCCCTCCTAATGAGATTAACTCAAATGAACAGAGCATTGGCATGAGCCTCACACAATTCAGTGTTGTTCAGTTAAGTTCTGTATCTTCTTAATACAAAATAAAATGTTTGTAGATACAAAGAGGTGGTCTCCCTAGCTCATACCATCCTGTAGAGGTACAACGATGTCAATAGCTCAATATTCAAATGTTGTGTTGGTCCCAGCTAGTAGTATTTCACAACAACCTTTGATTGTTTAAGTTTACAATAGGAAAGCGATCAACTCGGAGAGTGAACCAAGGAATTAAGGATGGAATTTGTCTCAGACAGATGTGTTGTGGGAAGTTAAATCAGGTTCAGGTGTATACACTGAATGATGGGGTTCTGGGGAGTGTTGTAG
Source organism: Mobula hypostoma (assembly GCF_963921235.1). Lineage (NCBI taxonomy): Eukaryota > Metazoa > Chordata > Chondrichthyes > Myliobatiformes > Myliobatidae > Mobula > Mobula hypostoma. The sequence goes on from NC_086112.1 coordinate 20,298,490, forward strand.
GGGTACATGCACACAGTTGCCTAAAGAAGATAAAAAAAAAATGGCTAGAAAGGTTAATAATATATGTGCCTTTTCACTCAGGGTATTGAGTACAACATTGGGACATCATATTTCACCTGTGCAAGACATTGGTAAAACTGCAACCGCAATATTATTTGCAGCTCTGGCGGCCATATTATAGGAAGGATGTGATTAAGCTAGAAGGGTGGAGAAGATTCAATAGGATGATGCCAGAACTAGAGGACTTGAGTTGTTAGGAGAGACTGGATAGGCTGCAGATGTCTTTTTTCACCTGGAACGAAGGAGGCTGAGAGGTAACCTCCAAGTGGTTTATGAAATCATGAGAGGCAAAGATGAGGTGGATGGTGTCAATCTTTTTCCCAGAGCAAAGGAGACCAAAACTTAGATGAGACAACCTTGATGAGAGGTGAAAGATTCATAAGAGATCTAAGAGGTAGGTTTATCACTCAGTGGATGGTGGGTAAACGGAATGACCTCTCAGAGGAAAGTGATAGAGATGAGTCCAATCCAAACAGTAAAGAAGCATTTGGATAGGTACATGGATGGGAAAGGTTTAGAGGGGCATGTGACTTGCTCTCGATCAGCATGGATGAGACTGGCCGAATGGCCTATTTCCATACTATATAACTTTATGGCTCTATGTAACTTGGAGCCTCATCATTGACAAATATCTCTAGCGTTCTTTCTCTAGATATACTCAGTTGCTAAGGTTAGACAGGCCAATGTTGTTTGCATGCCTGGTAACAGGCCTGTCATGGGAAAAGATTACCAGAGGGACAGAAGAAAGGATTCAAAGATATGCTCAAATCTTCCTGGCTGGAGGTAAAATGAGATTTTGGGGTGGAATTGAGAACCAGAGGCCATGAATAGATGGCAAAACTTGGGCACTGCCTTCCTCACACCTAGTCACTCCCCGTTCTGTTCATCACTGTCTGCTTTATTTCTTTATGGGTCTATGATTCCCACCTCACCTTTATTGGCAACCACAGAGCCCACAAACAAACTAGGTATCCTTCCCTGTGGAGGTAACTGCCGAAGAAGAGCTTTGGAGCTTAACGCAATATCCTATAAGACCATAAGACAAAGGAGCAGAATAAGGCCATTTGCCCCATCGAGTCTGCTCCACCATTCAATCATGGCTGATCCTTTTTTCCCCTCCTCAGCCCCACTCCCCAGCCTTCTCCCTGTAACCTTTGATGCCGTGACCAATCAAGAACCTATCACTCTCTGCCTTAAATACGCCCAACGACCTGGCCACCACAGCTGCATGTGGCAACAAATTCCACAAATTCACCACCCTCTGGCCGTAGAAATTTCTCTGCATCCCTGTTTTAAATGGACACCCCTCTATCCTGTGGTTGTGCCCTCTTGTCCTAGACTCCCCCACTATGGGAAATATACATTCCACATCTACTCTGCCTAGGCCTTTCAACATTTGAAAGGTTTCAATGAGATCCGCCCCCCCCATCCTTCTAAATTCTGATAAGTACAGACCCAGAGCCAAGCATTCCTCATATGATAACTCTTTTATTTCTAGAATCAGCCTTGCGAACCTTCTCTGAACCCTCTCCAATGCCAGCACGTCTTTTCTGAGATGAGCCGCCAAAACCTGTTCACAATACTCAAGGTGAGGCCTTAGTAGTGTCAGCATCACATCCATGCTCTTGTATTCTAGACCTCTTGATATAAATGCTAACATTGCATTTTACTTCCTCACCACTGACCCAACTTGCAAGTTAACCTTTAGGATGTTCTGCACAAGGACTCCCAAGTTCCTCTGTATCTCAGATTTTTGGATCTTCTCCCTGTTTAGAAAATGGTCTGCACATTTGTTTCTTCTAACATAGTGCATGAGCATGCATTTTCTAACATTATATTTCATTTGCCACTTTCTTGCCCATTCTCCAAATCTGTTTAAGTTCTTCTGCAGCCTTTTGGCTTCCTCAACACTACCTGCCCCTACACAAACCTTTATATCATCTGCAAACTTGGCATTGGTAACAAAGCTATCTATTCCATCATCTAAATCATTGATATACAGCATAAAAAGAAGCAATCCCAACACCGACCCTTAAGGAACACCACTAGTCACTGGCAGCCAACCAGAAAAAGGATCCTTTTATTCCACTCACTGTCTTTTACCAAACAGCCAATCGTCTAACCATGCCAGTAACTTCCCTGTAATACCACAAGATCTTAACTTGGTAGGCAGCCTCATGTGTGGCACCTTGTCAAAGGCCTTCTGAAAATCCAAATATACAACATCCACTACATCCCCTTTATCTATCCTACTTGGTAATCTCCTCAAAAAAATTCTAACAGGTTCATCAGGCAAGAAGCCATGGCAAGAAATCCTTAAGGAAACCATACCGACTTTGTCCTATCTTGCCCTGTGTCACCAACTACTCCATAACCTCATGCTTAGCAATTGACTGCAACATCTTCCCAAACACTGAGGTCAGGCTAACTGGTCTATAATTTCCTTTCTGCTGCTTCTCTCCTTTCTTAAATAGTGGAGTGACATTTGCAATTTTTCAGTCCTCCGGAACCATGCCATCCATGATTCTTGTAAGATCATTACTAATGCCTCCACAATCTCTATCGCTACCTCTTTCTGAACCCTAGGGTGCAGTTCATCTTATGTACCTTTAGGTCTGTCAGCATTTTTAGCACATTCTCCCTTGTAATATTACCTGCACTCACTTCTCTTCACTCACACCATCAACACCTGGCACACTGCTAGTGTCTTCCACAGTGAAGACTAATGCAAAATACTCATTTAGTTCATCTGCCATCTCCTTGTTCCCAGTTATTATGTCTCTGGCTTCATTTTCTAGCAGTCTTATATCCATTCTCAACTTTCTTTTATTTTTTATATACTTGAAAAAGCTTTTTCTATCCACTTTGATATTTTTTCTAACTTGTTTTCATACTTCATCTTTTTCCTCCTAATGATTCTTTTAGTTGTTTTCTGTAGATTTATAAAAGCTTCCAAATCCTCTGCCTTCCCACTAATTTTTGCTTTGTTGTATGCCCTCTCTTCTGCCTTTTCATTAGCTTTGACTTCCCTTGCCAGCCATGGTTGAACTAGTTTGCCATTTGAGTATTTATTTGTTTTTGGAATACATCTGTACTGCACCTTCCTCATTTTTTCCCAGAAACTCACACCATTTCTACACTGCTGTCACCCCTGCCAGCGTCTCCATCCATTTTGTTTTTTTGGCCAATTCTTCTCTAATACCATTGTAATTTCCATTACTCCACTGAAATGCTACTACATCATACTTTACTTCCTCCCTATCAATTTTCAAGTTGAAATCAATCATATTGTAATCGCTGACTCCTAAGGGTCCCTTTACCATAAGTCCCCCCCAGTTGCCTCCAGTTCATTACATAACACCTAATCAGGTATAGCTGATCATCCTCTAGTAGGCTCAACAACAAACTGCTGTAAAAAGCTATTATGTAGACATTCAGCAAATTCACTCTCTTAAGATACATTATCAACCTAATTTTCCCAATCTATTTACATGTTAAATTCCTGATGTCGTTAATCATCAGAATCAACAATTAGCATGTTGATTTACCTGTTTTAATATATGTAAATCAATATGTTGATTATCTGAAATTACTTCTAGCATTAGAGTGAAATAAACTGCATTACTTGCTTTCTCTCTTATGTGAATCTACACGCGTGTACTCAATGCTTATTATCACACCTCACCCTTGAGCTCAAATTACCTGACAAGGATGGAAGGTGTGGAAACCGGCATTGTAATTTGCACAATTCATTGATAAAGCTGAGAGCCAGCATTGTTCTGCGCCCATTTCGGATGTAAAATAAATTTGGTTGAATCAACAGGAATACAAATTGCATTAGGTGAGTTAAGAACAGTAAAGTTCACTGAACTGTACAACCTCATTTTTCTCCAGATTATTTAACTTGAATAAAAGTAAGTGTCTTTGTCAGGGCTACATTGCCCCTCATTGTGTCTCCAGTGAAATTCCTGCGTCCAATCTTTTCCCTCTGTACTGTGAAGGAAAGATTTTTAAAAGGATTAGCTTTATGGAAACATACATTGAAATGAGGGAGAATCTCCAGATGCTGGAAATCCAAGCAATGCACACAAAATGCTGGAGGAACCCAGCAGGCCAGGAAGAATCTATGGAAAAGAGTACAGGCGACATTTCAGGCCTAGACCCCATAGACGCTGGCTGGCCTGGTGAGCTCCTCCAGCATTTTCTGTGTTGTATACATTGAAATGTGTCATTTGTGCCAAATCAAATCAGTAAAGACGCGTTGTGCGGTCCACAAGTGTTTTCACATTTCCAGTGTCAACATAGTATACCCACAATTTGCTAATGCTAATCCATACACTTTTGGAAGGTGGGAGGAATCTGGAGCACCCAGAGCAATCCCACATGAGCACAGGGAGAATGTACAAGCTCCTTAGAGATGGCGGTGGGACTCGAACTGTTATCAGTGATTGCTAATGCTTTAATAACATTGTGCTAACCACTATGCCACTATGCTGTACAGTGCAGAAGAATTTTTAAAAGTTCTTTTCCTTTTTTCCTTTTCAATTTACACAAATCATGTGTCTGCACAGATGTTGAATATTTACTCGGTTGTATTTTTTCCAATAGCAGTACTGTATGCTTAAATATTCAAATATTAACTTCCATCCAGATTTCACGGTAATTAATCCCTTTACACGTGATCCTGTTAAAAGGATTACAATGGACTCCCAAACAACAGAATTCTGCAGATGCTGGAAATTCAAGCAACATACATCAAAGTTGCTGGTGAACGCAGCAGGCCAAGCAGCATCTATAGGAAGAGGCGCAGTCGATGTTTCAGGCCGAGACCCTTCGTCAGGACTAACTGAAGGAAGAGTGAGTAAGGGATTTGAAAGCTGGAGGGGGAGGGGGAGATGCAAAATGATAGGAGAAGACAGGATGGGGAGGGATAGAGCCGAGAGCTGGACAGGTGATAGGCAAAAGGGGATACGAGAGGATCATGGGACAGGAGGTCCGGGAAGAAAGACAAGGGGGGGGGGTTGACCCAGAGGATGGGCAAGAGGTATATTCAGAGGGACAGAGGGAGAAAAAGGAGAGTGAGAGAAAGAATGTGTGCATAAAAATGAGTAACAGATGGGGTACGAGGGGGAGGTGGGGCCTTAGCAGAAGTTAGAGAAGTCAATGTTCATGCCATCAGGTTGGAGGCTACCCAGACGGAATATAAGGTGTTGTTCCTCCAACCTGAGTGTGGCTTCATCTTTACAGTAGAGGAGGCCGTGGATAGACATGTCAGAATGGGAATGGGATGTGGAATTAAAATGTGTGGCCACTGGGAGATCCTGCTTTCTCTGGCGGACAGAGCGTAGATGTTCAGCAAAGCGGTCTCCCAGTCTGCGTCGGGTCTCACCAATATATAAAAGGCCACATCGGGAGCACCGGACGCAGTATATCACCCCAGTCGACTCACAGGTGAAGTGATGCCTCACCTGGAAGGACTGTTTGGGGCCCTGAATGGTGGTAAGGGAGGAAGTGTAAGGGCATGTGTAGCACTTGTTCCGCTTACACGGATAAGTGCCAGGAGGGAGGTCAGTGGGGAGGGATGGGGGGGACGAATGGACAAGGGAGTTGTGTAGGGAGCGATCCCTGCGGAATGCAGAGAGAGGGGGGGAGGGAAAGATGTGCTTAGTGGTGGGATCCCGTTGGAGGTGGCGGAAGTTACGGAGAATAATATGTTGGACCTGGAGGCTGGTGGGGTGGTAGGTGAGGACCAGGGGAACCCTATTCCGAGTGGGGTGGTGGGAGGATGGAGTGAGAGCAGATGTACGTGAAATGGGGGAGATGCGTTTAAGAGCAGAGTTGATAGTGGAGGAAGGGAAGCCCCTTTCTTTAAAAAATGAAGACATCTCCCTCGTCCTAGAATGAAAAGCCTCATCCTGAGAGCAGATGCGGCAGAGACGGAGGAATTGCGAGAAGGGAATGGCGTTTTTGCAAGAGACAGGGTGAGAAGAGGAATAGTCCAGATAGCTGTGAGAGTCAGTAGGCTTATAGTAGACATCAGTGGATAAGCTGTCTCCAGAGACAGAGACAGAAAGATCTAGAAAGGGGAGGGAGGTGTCAGTAATGGACCAGGTAAACTTGAGGGCAGGGTGAAAGTTGGAGGCAAAGTTAATAAAGTCAACGAGTTCTGCATGCGTGCAGGAAGCAGCGCCAATGCAGTCGTCGATGTAGCGAAGGAAAAGTGGGGGACAGATACCAGAATAGGCACGGAACATAGATTGTTCCACAAACCCAACAAAAAGGCAGGCATAGCTAGGACCCATACGGGTGCCCATAGCTACACCTTTAGTTTGGAGGAAATGGGAGGAGCAAAAGGAGAAATTATTAAGAGTAAGGACTAATTCTGCTTGACGGAGCAGAGTGGTGGTAGAGGGGAACTGATTAGGTCTGGAATCCAAAAAGAAGCGTAGAGCTTTGAGACCTTCCTGATGGGAGATGGAAGTATATAAGGACTGGACATCCATGGTGAAAATAAAGCGGTGGGGGCCAGGGAACTTAAAATCATCGAAAAGTTTAAGAGCGTGAGAAGTGTCACAAACATAGGTCAGAAGGGATTGAACAAGGGGCGATAAAACAGTGTCGAGGTATGCAGAAACGAGTTCGGTGGGGCAGGAGCAAGCTGAGACAATAGGTCGGCCAGGACAGGCAGGTTTGTGGATCTTGGGTAGCAAGTAGAAACGGGAAGTGCGGGGTGTGGGAACTATAAGGTTGGTAGCAGTGGAAGGGAGATCCCCTGAGCGGATAAAGTCGGTGATGGTGTGGGTGACAATGGCCTGGTGCTCCTTAGTGGGGTCACGATCGAGGGGTAAATAAGAGGAGGTATCCGCGAGTTGTCGCTGCGCCTCAGCAAGGTAGAGGTCAGTACGCCAGACTACAACAGCACCCCCCTTATCAGCGGGTTTAATAATAAGGTTAGGATTCCTTATTGGATTAATTGGATTAATGGACTCCCCCTCATTTTGCATAATAGATGTAAGATTTTATGGTTTGTTTCAACTCAAAGATAAGATATTCAACTAACAACTGTTCCTATCTTGCCTGAAAAATAGTTGGCAGCAATTGTAAATACGCTTAGTAGCCACTTTATTAGGTACACCTGTACACCTGCTCGTTAATGCTAATATTTAATCAGCAACTCAACGAATAAAAACATGCAGAGATGGATAAGAGGTTCAGCTGTTGTTCAGAATAAATGTCAGATGGGACAGAAGTGTGATCTTAGTGAATTTGACTATAGAATGATTGTTGGTGCCAGACAGGGTGGGTTGAATAAATCTCTGCTGATCCCCTAGGATTTTCACACACCACAGTCGCTAGGCTTTACAGAGAATGGTGCAAAAAGCAAAAGGAGTAGAGAGAGGTCGTTCTGTGAGTGAAGAGACGTTGTTAATGAAAGAAGTTGGAGAAGGATGGCCAGGCTGGTTCAAGCTGACAGGGAGGCAACAGTAACTCAAATAATCTCACGTTACAACAGCGATGTGCAGAGGAGAATCTCTGAATGGACAACGTGTTAAACTTTGAAGTGGATGGGCTACAGCAGTAAAAGACCTCAAAGATACACCCAGTAGCCTCTTTATTAAGTATTGGAGTTCCCTTATAAAGTGACCACTGAGTATATAGCCCACATGCGGCTAATAAGAGCCAGACAGAAACTGACACAATTTTCACATCAACGTGAACAGGTGGGCAGAATTCACACATTGCTAATTTGACCTTGGTCTTAAGTGGAACTCTGAAAAAACTTTCATGATTATCTGCCATCTTATATAATAGCATGCTTAATTCATATAATACTGTATACATAAAATACTGTTCCGCATGCATGCCATAAGAAAATAACTCTCATTGTAGAGAATGGTGTTAGAGAATGAGTGAAAAAGAATGAAAGATTAGTCTATGTTACTCAGACATGTGCGACAAATTGGGGCCTGCCAGATGCATAACATTTTGAAGTAGCTGAGTTTTATAGTTCTCGGTACTTTTTTTCCTGCTGCTGTCTTAGCTGGGAATAAGGAATCTCTGAGGACTCTGTCAGTATGTTTGACATATGTGAACGTAAGGTGTTTAATCTGCTTCCAGCAAGTAGGTTGTGACCTTTGGGGCGTTTGCCCTCACAGAACCTTTAATGTAACAGACAGATTTTAATCATATTATGTTGCTCATACGATCTTCCTGACACTGTAAAACATCAAAGACAAACCATAACCTAAAACATGCAATTGATGAATTCTCTCTCCATTTCCCATCAAATATTAATTTGATTACAAGTACAGGAAAAACTTTGAAATGACAGTTTGTCATAAATCACCCTGTATCACTAATTTTAAAAAGAGTACCATTCAAGCAGCCCCATAAATAACTACTTATTATCACAAAGGAATCCATATAAGTTGTTTTCTCACAAAATTATTCCCAATGTTTTGTAATAATTACTCAACTCGATGATCTTTAAATGGCTATTATGTGCACATACCTGTTAGTATTTATCTGAAATGCTTTTTGATCTGAAAATGCTGAGCGGCTGGAACAGACAATTGACCTTCCAAGCCACTGTGTGTGTGTGTGCTCTTTGTATATGGGTTCTATGCAGAGATCTCCTTTAGTCTTATTCATAGTGATTTGGAGGATTTATGGAATATGGAGTAATGCCAATTTGTATGGCAAGAGATTAGACACTGAAAATGTCATAACAGCACAAGGGTCCTGAATTTGCTCTTGTAACAGCCTCCCATTAGTTTGAGGTCGGGGTGAACACCATTCCTTTTCTGCTGTTCAGTATTTAAAAGTTATAATATGCTATCAGTCATAGCTCAGTGGGTCGGACTGCGCCTCTAAGCCGAAAGAAAGGTTGTGAGCTCAAATCCTGCTTTAGGGATTTATATTCTGCTATAGCATGAATGGTGTCCAACAATGTCATCAATGGCCTATTTTTGGATGAAATATTAAAACGAGGCTCCACCTGCTTTCTCAAGTGGGCATAGAAGCCAGAACTGCTATTCAAAACAGACCAAGTTTGTTATTCAAGAGTCCCTATCCTGAGGTAGGCATAATTCAAAGTGTAGAAGAATTCAAATGTCCTGGTTTATTTATCCCTCACCATCAAAATTAGCTCATTGTGCTTGGAAAACTCTGTGGAAATTGACTTTACATTTCCAACATAATTACTAAACTGAAACAGCCCACATGTGGACTTCAAGGTGGGGTCTAGGTTCCTTGCATGGTATTCTTTTACCCCACAGTAAAGTCCACCTGTGCCTTTCTGGAAACTGGAACATCTCATCCTCCTATACACCCTCCAAACATAGGTTAAGTGCAACCAAGGTTTGCAATTTTGTCGGATGCTCATAGGACTATGCAAAATATACATTTAAAATGACCTAGTAGAGTGCCTGGTTGTTCAACTGCTGTTACAATAGAAGAGCCGTGGAATAACTAAGTAAACCAATTACATATTTCAGAATATTATTTTACAAATGTGATAAATAGGAATGCTTCTAGTGAAGACAATGCTCCCCTAAAATAAATTATTTCATAATGTTTCTTAAGTCGTGAATTATGGAATTCATCCAGTCAAATAAGTTGCTGGCTTTGGTAGCTATCTATCCGTTGGTGCTGACATTTTTTTCTGTCTTAGTGGCATTCGGACAATCCATATCAAATTGATTCATAAAAGCAACACAACATTTGTGAAAGTCTACAAGCCAAACCATTACCTTCAAGGAATATTCTTTTGAGAATCCTACACCCAGTAGAAAGTTAGCAGAAACTTCTGAATAGTAATGAAACTGGCTTTTAGGATATTTATTTGTGCCTTCTCTGAGTCTGAACTCATGTTACCATGAATATTGTATTTATTGCTGCAGGCACTCAACCCAATTGACAGAAAGGGAAAAGTTGTAACACTCTCTAAGTGAACACATGAACTGGTAAGTAATTAAAGGCTAGGGACCAGATGGGATTTGTATAGATGTATACTTGATGTTTAGTATGGACATGGTGAGCAGAAAGGCCTGTTTCTATGTTGTATGATGCCATGACTCAATTCAAAATGAATCCCACTGGAGAGTCCACTTGCATGAAAACCTAAGTCTGCAGGAATTAATTTCAGGTTCAAAGTTCAAAGTAAATTTAGTATCAAAGTACATGTATGTCACCATACACAACCTTCAGAATTGTTTTCCCACAGGCATGCACAGTAAATCCAAGAAACGCAATAGAATCAAGAAAGGCCACACCCAACAGTATGGACCAACAACCGATGTACAAAAGGACAACGAACTGTGCAAATACAAAAGAAATATTAATAATAATAAATACTGAGAACATGATATGAAGAGTCCTTGAAAGTGAGTCCATAGTTTGTAGTGGGCTCATTATGTGGTGGAATAGTTCAGTGATAGGGTGAATTAAGTTGAGTCAAGTTATTCCCTCTGGTTCAAGAGCCTGATGGTTGAAAGTTATTAACTGTTCCTGAACCCGGTGGTGTGAGTTCTGGGGTTCCTAAACCTTCTTCCTGATGGCAGCAGCGAGAAGAGAGCATGACCTTGGCCGTGGGCTCCTTGATGATGGATGCTGCCTTACTGTGAAAGCGCCACGCAGATGTGCTCAATGATGGAAAGGCTTTACCTGTGATGGACTGGGTTGCATCCACTACTTTCTGTAGGATTCTCCATTCAAGGCCATTGGTATTTCCATACCAGGCCCCAATACAACAGGTCAATATACTTGCGACCATACATCTATAGAAGTTTTTCATAGTTTCAGATGTCATTCCAAATCTTCACAAACTTCTAAAGTATTTAAATAATTCTAAGGAATTCAAGAATTTTACATCCCCTTGCAAAGATTCTCTGCTTTGATTATTCAATTCATGTGGTCAATGGACACCTCCAAGAAATGGATGATGGTTTCGATAAGCATGAAGGTAGCCTCCTCATAACTCAAGGCAACTTTTGGGCCTCCCATACAAAAGGCAATGTGACCCTTGAGATTCCGCCTTGTGAAACAAAGAACTTAAATTTGATTTATATTTTCATGAAATCTCCAGAAGGAATATGTTACAAAATGGCACATCCACTTTAAGACAGGGATACTCCAGCTGTCCAGGAAAATATTCAGACTTGGTTAGAAGGCTAACTAAAATTCCATTCTTCTCCTTATTCATTTTCCTACACAAGAGAACATGCATTTCTCAGTAGTCTGTCTCCTGGCAGCCAACAACTAACTCCAAGCTTTCTCTCATCTCAGAATACCTCGGTATAGATGAGAGTGATAGAAGTATAAAAACAATGCACAGGGTTAAATATTTTTAAGTGAGATACACAGCAACCGCTGCAGTTCATGAACTTTATGGTCCAACTCCATGCTGATTGATGACATAATGCTTACCATTGTTGAGAACATCATACTGATCAACAAAGGGTTCTTTGAATATTAATTCCTGAATGATGTGATCCTCTGTGAACAGAGTATATCAAGTTCTATCAAGATTAGAACGTAGCATTTACTGTTTAGAAATGAAATGTCAATTGGTAAAAGTTCTTCAGAACTCCTGAAGCCTATTGGGATTGACACATGATTTCAACGTTTTCTTCCTGTTGGTGTAATATGGGATATATCTTCCTTACACAAGGGAGAGGTCAATGAAAAGTGTGAAGTTCTGTTTCTGTTAATCATCTGTAACCTAATTCAGACACACTTAAACAGCCAAACTAGTGATGGAAGACAAATACAGATGTCTATTGAGAAAATTGGCCTCAGAATCAGACATTACACAATGCAGTACGAGGAGTTGAGTTGCTGGCCATGTGCTGGCAATCACAGTGTGTAAGAATGTGGATCAAAGGTAAGGCTCGATACCTGCTCACTCATCTCCCGGTATGTACTGCCTTCCACGTGTCACACTCTGGAAGATATCAATGCACAATCTCCAACTTGAACATCGTACTGTGTGTTTGTCATTAGCTATAACAGGAATAGAGTTTGTGCTGGCAGAGGTTATCGGGGAAATAATGATGCTTGGCACAGTAACGTAGCTGTTAGCGCAACGCTTTTCAGCGGCCAACTGTAAGATTGAGCTGCGATTTCCGCTGCTGTCTTTAAAGAGTTTGCATGTTCCCTCTATGACCGTATGTGTTACCTCCAGGTGCTCCTGTTTCCTCCCACATTACAAAGACTTATGGGTTAGGGTTTCGTGAGTTACGGGCTTGCTGTCTTGGCTCTGGAAGCAGGCTGCCCAGCACAGTCTTCATTGATTTGTTTTAATTTGACACAAAAGGAAACATTTCACTCTAGGTTTCAATGTACATGTGACAAATAAAGCTGATCTCTTTAAAGCCAATCTCACTTTAATGCAGTTACAAGAACACAGAAGTAACAGGTTAGAAATTCTACTCTGGGGAATGGAGGAACAAGTACTTTGACAGAGATAGAGAAAACAGAATTTCTGCAGTTTTATGAAATCAAAAAGTTTTGAATAGGAGGAAGAAGGCACTTAGCATAGCAGTTTGAGAATTATGTGGGGGACACTGTAAGTCATTGCAGGAATTACAGGATGAGTAACTTGCTTGTGTAGAGAGGATACAGCTTTTAATGTGAGTAAACTTGAATCCTCAAACTCAACCTTGAAAAGAAATTGATCACAGCTGGATTAATTAATACTAAGAGGTGTGATGATGATATTCAATTGTGTCCTTCAATATTCAATGGCATTTGTTCACTGAGATACTCCCACCCTGGCATCAATATTCGTACCATGCCCATTGTCCATAAAGTCAATGTATAGGTCATAACTGTGAGTGCAGGCACAGAGCCAATGTATTTTGTGGCAAGTGACTCATGTCCTAACAACCGAAAGCCATCTAGAAGCATGTCAGGAGTGAGACTAAATGCCCTTCACTTGCGGGGATGAGTGTAGCTGCAATAATACTTGCTAATTTCTCAATAGCAGCTAAGACAATGTAGATCAAAATCAGAATCAGGTTTGTGGTTATATAGCAGCGTACATTGCAATACATAAATAATAAAAAAACTGTAAATTACAGTAAGTATTTATTTATTTTAAGTAAGTAGTGCAAAAGGAGGGAAAAAAGTATTGAGGTAGTGTGCCCGGTTTTAATGTCCATTCAGAAAAATGATGGTAGAGCAAAGGAAGCTAATCCTGAATCGCTGAGTGTGTGCCTTCAGGCTCTTGTACTTCCTCCCTGATGGTATCAATGAGAAGAGGGTATGTCCTGGGTGATGGGGGTCCTTAGAGATAGATACCCACTTTTTGAGAAATCGTTCCTTGAATATGTGGGGAGGTTATTACCTTAATAGAGCTGACTGTGTTCACAACTTTCTGCAGCTTATTTCGATGCTGTGTAGTGCCCCCCACACACACCAAACGGTGATGCAACCACTTAGCATACGCTCCATGCAATCACTCTTTTCATCATTTGATTATGATCACTATACATTACAGTTTCATGACAATACTATTTTGAGAGCACCTCCCAGACTTCAATCAACAGCAAGCTGCATAGGAATGCCCCAGGTGGGTCTAAATCATGGAATTTCTACCCATCAGCATAGTAGGAATACTTTCAGTGAAAAGCTTGCAGAGGTTCGATGTAACAGCTCACCACCGCTGTCTCAAAGGCAATTAGTGATGGGTGATAAATACTGGCCTTGCCAGTGATGCCCATAAATAAACCATAAAGATAATGGAAGGCAATAAAATACTTTATGCCCATGTCCTTGCCTTCTGTCAGTGTGTCCTCTTGGTTTTCCATTTCAGAATGACGAAGCATTGCTCCATTTTTTTTTGCTTTTACTGTGTAGATACTACTTCTGTAAACTGCTACAAGGTGTACTTAGATGATTCTGCCCTTGGTGTAGAGTTGAGTATTATGATGCAGGATGCTGATGCATAAATTTCCCATTCTATCATGTGTCCAGAGACAGGAAAGTGGATTTCTCCACTAACGTTCCTAAATCTTGCAGTTTTATGCCTTGAATAGCAGTAATTTGAGATGGTGAAATGATTAAGGAATTATAAACAACTCCTTGTAATTCAGCATTGCTCCAAGTGCTTAACAATTCAACTTTGCAATTACCTGACATCCAAAATGCAAACATCAAAACAGAACATTATTGCTGAACAGTTGTATTGTCATGACTTGAATGAAGCAGTTTTAGATCTAGAAGAGCAGATGTTATCATGAAAGGATTAAATCCTCAGGATCGGAAATAATTTCTTTGTGCTTTTTATCTCAAGATCTGATTGCTTAATAGAATGTATTTGCAATTATTTTATGACAAAATGACCCGGAAATATGATACATAAAATTGAACTTATTTCCTCTTGAGAAAAGTGAATGACTCTGGAGTATAATAGGCACTGAGCTGTACTTAAAATGTTGTAATCAGAAACGAGCAAGCTGCATTATTGTCAAATACCCTTGAGATGCATCTGGATATTTTATTACCTTTGTTGATCCACCTTCTCCCTGACTGGTTATTTTCAGAGAATGGGCAATACTCATTCTTAAATCCTTTTCCTTTTCCACCCTTGCTAATGGACGTCCATTCAATGGTGCATGTGTTTCATGTTTCCTGTTCTAGTAAGCATTACCATATATTTACCCACATTAAGTTCCATCTGTTCCTCCTTAGGCCTTCTGATTAATTTGACCAGATCTTCCTGACTGCCATGAAATCAGATGACTTTTAGCCTTTTACAGTTTCTATTCTGCCAGTAGAAGTACTATTCTGTAAGTTGTTCTAATGCCAAATTAGTAAGGTTTCAGGGCGGACTTTGTTGAGACTACTGCTTTGACGTCTCCTTTCTGATATCAGAATTCGACTAAAAAAAGTTAACTCACAGTAAAGTTGCCTAAACTGTATTTAATTTTTGTGTCCCGTAATTTTCTCAGAGAACTAATATACCGAACATTTTGTCATATCATGATAATCAAAATAAGCTGTATTCACTGCGAATATCATGGTTATCTTCGTAGATCTGTTGATGTATTTTCATTTGCTTGAGCAGTATGCTTGAACTATTTTCTTCCGGCACTATCTATATTCCTCTTTATTGAGTGAAGAATCCCTTCATTTCTCTTCTAAATACCGAGTTCACATTTGCAGCACTGGGTGGCAGTCTATTCCATGAAGTAAGTAAACACCTTAAATTTAGCTTTAATTTTTTACATTTATAGAACTCTACTCTTTCTTTTTCCTGGCCAGACAGCATCTCTCATTCCTGATTACTAATGGGACGTATTATTTTTGAAACATGGTTATTGTTTCCTGTCTTCTTTCCTCTAAACTTCCCAGTCATCAGCCGCCTTGGCCTCTCTGGGCTTTTACTTATAACTTATGGCTTTTTGTTCTATAGGGTTTCATCCATGAATCAAATGGTTTCAAAACATGTTTGGTAAGTTCAGAGAAGAATAAAGTGTCCAGAAGTCCCTTTTAGGGTTGCAGTATATGTATGGTGTGAGCACAGGTTGAGTGATAATAATGTACTTCTATCTCAAAATCAAAAGACTTGGGTATGGAGCTCATACTAAACAGACTCAATCAGAGGGGAGTGGAACCGTGGAAACTAAAATGATGTCCAGGGGTGCTAAAAGAAGATCAGTGCTCTCACACCACACTACTTCCAACTTTCCCCAATCACATAGGCTTGGTGAGTGTCCTCCTCAAGAGGAAAGGATGAAACTGAGTTCAGGCCTGATGAAGGGTTTTAGCCAGAAACTTCAAATGCTTACTCCTGTCCATAGATGGTGCCTGACATGCTGAGTTCCTCCAGCATTTTGTGTGTGTTGCCCTGTGCGTTCTACCCTACAGAATATCTTAAATCTGTTTAAGGCTCATCCTTTGGTTCTTTTCCTGGCGGGTTTGGTTGAAGAAGGCTCTTCTCTTGGTGGGTTCCAACGAGAGCTGAAGAATTCTGAGGAAAAGCAAAGGTTCATGGTGATCCCACAACTGAGGCTTGATTCAGGGGCAGATTCTGCCTACAAAAAAAACAAATAGATGACTTTTCATGTTTTTTTAAACATGACTTTGAATGGAAATGGAGGAAAGCTTCATATTGTGTTAATAACTTCATATTCTGACCAAAAAGAAACCGCTCTCCGTGCTGTAAAATTATTGAAGCCAGCAACACTCGGTGGGTGTTTATTAATGCAATGCATTTGGGAGTACAGTAATTACATCACGGATGCAATATTGCAGTGCAGTCCATATAAAACAGGTGTTAGTGAAGATGCTGGAGGGCAAAGGCCTGAATTTTCATCCAAAGGGAGACTCGAATTACTTGTGCATTTCTTGGCACATAGCCACTACTGAGACTGTATTCGTGTTCCATTAACACCAGGTTTAATAAGGGTACAACAACAAAATCAGAAAAAGGCTATCTGTGATTCATCCAGCAAACACAATATGCTATGTAGCTCAGCTATTCTGCTGAACAATGAGACTGTACGCCATTTGATGACCACAGCAGGTTGAGGCAAAGCCGTGGAGGAGTTTATAAAATAGCTTCAGGAAAGCTGCCATTAACATAATAGGACTGGGCCATTGCCAAAGGCTATCAAATATAATTTTGACCTTTGATTTTTGTGCACTTCCTTCCTTCCAGCTAATGCTGGGAACATCTGCAATGTCAGCCAATTTGCTTCTCCTCGATGGAATTACAGGATGAGAAGAGATAGAAGGAAGCAATTTGACCTATCACATGGCTGTTTGAAAATTTGATTCTATCAGACCCTGCTTTTTCCTCCTTCTTCCTTAAACTGTAAGTATTTAGCAAGTACCTGTTTGAAAGTTATTATTGAATCAGCTCTGCCATCCAGCACATTAATATTAAATCATCTAATGTTCTTTTTACTTCAACTGCCCTCTGGTTTCTTTGTCAATTTTCTTATATCTAGATTGTCTTATTATTGGCTATTCAGCCATTTGAAAAGTTTGCTTCTTGTTTATCAAAAATACTTCATGGCTTTGGACAGTTCTATGAATTTTTCCTTCAGCCTTCTCTACATTAAGGAGAATAATTCTAGTTTCTCCAGTCACTCTACATTGAGCCTGGAGTTCTGTCATTAGCTAGCCCAGGGGTCAATGCTAAGGACTGGAGCTCAAAGGTCCACTCGAAGTACAGAAGTCAAAGCCCGATGGAGACTGGAGGCTGCAGGCCAGAGGCCTGTCCTGGGGTTGGGGTGCAAACCACGTGTGTGGGTTGGTGGGAGGAAAAAGTTTTGATATTTTTGTCTTGTTACTTGTGTTCTGTGTTACTCTGCCGAGCATCATCTGACAATTGGCGTTGAAATATGTGGTGACACTCGCACATCCTTAGCTGTGTTGGTTGTTAATGGAAACAATGTATTTCACTGTGTGCTTCAATGTACATGTGATAAATAGATAAATAGAGAGCTAGGTGACGTTAGAGATCCAGAAGATTATAAGGCTAATAGGAAGGAGCTTAAGAAGGAAATTAGGAGAGCCAGAAGAGGCCATGAGAAGGCTTTGGCAGGCAGGATTAAGGAAAACCCCAAGCCATCCTACAAGTATGTGAAGAGCAAGAGGATAAGACATGAAAGAATAGGACCTATCAAGTGTGACAGTGGGAAAGTATGTATGGAACCGCAGGAAATAGCAGAGGTAATGAATACTTCACTTCAGTATTCACTATGGAAAAGGATCTTGGTGATTGTAGTGATGACTTGCAGCAGACTGAAAAGCTTGAGCATGTAGGTATTAAGAAAGAGGATGTGCTGGAGCTTTTGGAAAGTATCAAGTTGGATAAGTCGCCGGGTCCAGATGAGATGTACCCCAGGCTACTGTGGGAGGTGAGGGAGGAGATTGCTGAGCCTCTGGCGATGATCTTTGCATCATCAATGGGGACGGGAGAGGTTCCAGAGGATTGGAGGGTTGCAGATGTTGTTCCTTTATTCAAGAAAGGGAGTACAGATAGCCCAGGAAATTATAGACCAGTGAGTCTTACCTCAGTGGTTGGTAAGTTGATGGAGAAGATCCTGAGAGGCAGGATTTATGAACATTTGGAGAGGTCTAATATGATTAGGAAAAGTCAGCATGGCTTTGTCAAGGGCAGGGACGAAGGGTCTCGGCCTGAAACGTCGACTGCGCCTCTTCCTATAGATGCTGCTTGGCCTGCTGCGTTCACCAGCAACTTTGATGTATGTTGCTTGAATTTCCAGCATCTGCAGAATTCCTGTTGTTTGAATTTTTTGAGGATGTGACTAAACACATTGATGAAGGAAGAGCAGTAGATGTAATGTACATGGATTTCAGCAAGGCATGTGGTAAGGTACCCCATACAAGGCTTATTGAGAAACTAAGGAGGCATGGGATCCAAGGGGACATTGCTTTGTGGATCCAGAACTGGCTTGCCCACAGAAGGCAAAGTGTGATTGTAGGTGGGTCATATTCGGCATGGAGGACGGTGACCAGTGGTGTGACTCAGGGATCTGTTCTGGGACCCTTACTCTTCATGATTTTTATAAATGACCTGGTTGAGGAAGTGGAGGGATGGGTTTGTAAAACTGCTGATTACACAAAGGTTGGGGGTGTTGTGGATAGTGTAGAGGGCTGTCAGAGGTTACAGCGAGACATTGATAGGATGCAAAACTGGGCTGAGAAGTTGCAGATGCAGTTCAACCCAGATAAGTGTGAAGTGGTTCATTTTGGTAGGTCAAATATGATGGCAGAATATAGTATTAATGGTAAGACTCTTGGCAGTGTGGAGGATCAGAGGGATCTTGGGGTCTGAGTCCATAGGACACTCAACGCAGCTGCGCAAGTTGACTCTGTGGTTAAGAAGGCGTACGGTGTATTGGCCTTCATCAATCACGGAATTGAATTTAGGAGCTGAGAGGTAATGTTGCAGCTATAGAGGACCCTGGTCAGACCCCACTTGGAGTACTGTGCTCAGTTCTGGTCGCCTCACTACAGGAAGGATATGGAAGCCATAAAAAGGGTGCAGAGGAGATTTACAAGGATGTTGCCTGGATTGGGGAGCATGCCTTATGAGAATAGGTTGAGTGAACTTGGCCTTTTCTCCTTAGAGTGACGGAGGATGAGAGGTGACCTGATAGAGGTATATAAGATGATGAGAGACATTGATCGTGTGGATAGTCAGAGGCTTTTTCCCAGGGCTGAAATGGCTGCCACAAGAGGGCACAGTTTTAAGGTGCTGGGGAGTAGGTTCAGAGATGTCAGGGGTAAGGTTTTTACTCAGAGAGTGGTGAGTGCATGGAATGGGCTGCCGGCAACGGTGGTGGAGGCAGATACGATAGGGTCTTTTAAGAGACTTTTGGATAGGTACATGGAGCTTAGAAAAATAGAGGGCTACAGGTAAGCCTCGTAACTTCTAAGGTAGGGACATGTTCGGCACAACTTTGTGGGCCGAAGGGCCTGTATTGTGCTGTAGGTTTTCTATGTTTTTCTACGTTTCTAAATAAATCTGAATGTGAAACCTAAGACTTTTTTCTGTGTTACCGCCCTAGTAAGTCTCCTCTGCACTTCAATAAAATCTTGATATTCGTCCTCAAGTGGAGGGCCTGAAGGTGAACACAACACTCCAGCTGGATCCGAAGCCATATTGTATAAGGTTTTGCATCACTCTTCGTGTGTCTATAGTTGTGACCACTATTGCCTTTAGGTAACAAGAACAGGGCTTCTAAGATTTGAGAACCAACCCTAAGTGGATAATTCAGTGTTATACTGTCGGAGGTGTCGCATACAAGGTATCAATCTGAGGTGATTGCATGGTAAGATGCTACAGGAAGGGGAGTGGTAGGTAGGGATGGAAGAGCAGATGAAGAGAGCAATCACAATCAGATTTAATATCACTGCAATCTGTTGTTTTGTAGCAGCAGTACAGTGCAATTAAAATACTATAAATTACAATCAGAAATATAAAGTATATAAAATATATTAAATAAGGGGAAAAGAGAATAAAAATAACGAGGTAGTGTTCACGGGTTGGTTCATTGTCTGTTCAGGAATATGAGAGCAGAGGGGACGAAACTATTTCTAAAAGGTTGAGTGTAGATTTTCAGGCTTCTGTATCTCCTCTCTGATGGTAGTAATGAGAAGAGGGCATGTCCTAGGTTGCAGGGGGTGCTTAATGATGTAATTAATCATTTATGCTATACTAGAAAATGAGCAAATGGAAGACTGGCCTGGTGGTGGAGCTGGCAGAAATTGTGAAGGAAAATCCATTGATAATGAAATGTGGTAGGGTGGACAGTAAGGACCACAGGACCCCTGTTCTTGGTAAACATATAAATTAGTTTATTATTATCACATATACCAAGGCAGAGCGAAGTACTTACTTTGCATACTGTTCAGACAGATCAATTCATCACAATTGTGCAGCGAGGTACAGGGTAAAACAAAAACAGAGCTGAATAAAGGATCAAGGATTTAGGATCAACTGTATTCGTCATATATGTTTACGCATATTAGGGATTTGTTGTGGTGTGTTGATCAGGGTTTGACATGCAACAATAAACAATATTGAACAAATGTAAAGAAGAGAGGATTTTATAAAAATAAAATTAGACGTTAAAAGTAAGGATCTAGAATAAAATGTGCAAAAATACCAGCATGTATTTACATTGTAAACAGCATTATGAAGTGCTACAGTTACAGAGAAAATGCGTGTAAGCAGCTAATAAGGTGCAAGATCATAATAAGGTAGATTGTAAGATGAAGAGTCCATCTTTTCATAATAGGGAACTATTTAATAGTCTTATAACAGCAGGATGGAAGATGTCCTTGATCCTGGTGGTTGATGTGAGAGTGCAGAAAGCAGCAGCAATGAAACCATTACTGGGCTTGAATAAAGAGTTGGGGGAGTGGCAAAACAGGTTGGTAATTTATCTTTTGAGTCCATGGATAATAACTTGAGTTTGCAGTCTTTTGTGAAGAAGTTTAGCAAATGCCTTCTGGAGAACGAAATAACATTCAGATTTTGTTTGATCAGATTCATTAGGCCTGACCTTTATGAAATTATATTTCTTCTTTTTTACCAGCTAAACACTATTAAGTTACTTATCCATAACTAAAGACTTGACAAACTGCTTTCCTTTAATAGACTATCAATAATTCCCTTACCTGGAATCCTATCTGCCACTCTTGATGATCTATGGCCAAACACACATAAATTTCCCTGTTTTTGCAACACTTTCACAGTCGTGTCCTTTAAATTATATTGCCCCTCCTTGTAATTTTACAATGTTAAATTTCATCTGTTATATGTCCATCCATTTTAGCAACCTGCTTATACTCTAAAAGTCTATCATTATCCTCTTCATTATTTAATACACTTCCATGTTTCATATACAAGATCATCGTTATCAGTTTTTAAAGAACTTTCCTTACTTTTGTCTACCTTCCTTAACCAAATATAATTTTAAAAATTGACTTTGATATCCCTTCTTTTCAAATTGCATTTTTTGAGGCTTTCCTATTGACTTTGTAAAAGATTTTGTTCTTGTTCCTGCCATGTTAGATGTTTATGCTTATCCTTCAATTAGAAACCATCTATATTCTCTCTTTTATTGAAAAGGAATGAAGTTGTAAGGAAGGCACGAAGTAGATCTAAATTGCCTGCATCATGACACCCACTGCTTAATCACCAGAGTTGAGTAAACATACAGCGTGGCCTATGCAACTATCTGAATTATTGTGATATACAGTGCTGTGTTAAGTCTTCGGCACACATACTGTATATCACTAGGGTGCCTAAGACCTTTGCACAGTACTGTGGTAATTTTATGTATTGCACTGTACTGCTGCCAAAGCAAAACACATTTCATGACATACGTGAGTGATGATAAACCTGATTCTGATATGGGTCTCTGTTATGTGCTGAGAGTGGGAAGGGGACGAGGGAAAAAGGAACCATGGTTGGGAAAAGGGGAAGGGAGAGGGGAGGAAGCGGGAAGCACCAGAGAGACATTCTGCAATGATCAGTAAACCAGTTGTTTGGAATTAAATGACCTTGCCTGATGTCTCAGGGCTGGGTGTGTCTGCATCCTCAACAACCCCAACCCCACCCCACTACTCCTTCTCTTTCACCTGCCCCACACCTCTCCCATGGTACTCCACCCTCACCATTCTCAGCATCCCTTGCTCTCATCAAATTTACAAACTTGCTCTCTGCTCTACGTGGACAAATACAGTACTGTGCAAAAGTCTTAGATACCCTGGCTATATATAGGTGCTTAAACCTTTTGCCCAGTACTGTGTATAGACTTCAAATCTTGAAGCAAAATTTAATCTTGAAGCAGATTTTACTGGATGACATACACATGCTTCAGACATTTCTGCCATGTTGCTTATTATGCGACTTGCACTAGAACCAATCTAACAGTTGGTTCACTGGAGTACAGCTGAGAAGATGAAGTTATCGAATTGTTGTTATTCTATCTGGATATACGCTTGCTGGATTTATTTAAACACTCCAACATTTTAATTAATATTTAAATTTTCCCACATGTGCATCAACATATTTAATGTTTGATCAACTAACAAACTCGCATGTATTTTTCATTTCCATCAGTACTATGATACAATATTTGTTCTGTTAACATATTTGGTTTGTTCAATCTCTATGCATTCCACTGGTCGCATATTTTCATTTGGCTGAGTATTCGTTAAATTAGCCAATTTAAGTGAATTGGCAAATGAGCTTCAATATGCATTAGTCTAAAATAGTACATTTTCTTAAAATTATTATGAAAGTCAAATACTCCTTGGAAAGTAAAGTACCCTGTGCTGCAAAAGAGTTACAAGACCACAACATGTGATTTAGCTGGGCATATTCAATGTAAGCTTCTGAGACTCAATAGAGGGTGCAGATATTGGAAATCTTTAGCAACACACACAAAATGCTGGAGGAACTCAGCAGGTCAGGCAGCATCTATGGAGGGAAATAAACAGCTGATGTTTCAGTTCCCTTCGTAAATACTGCCTGATCTGCTGAAATCCTCCAGCATGCAAATTCATGCTCTTACTTATTTAAATAATTTCAGAATCTAGTCAGTCCTTGGGGAGATAATTAGGCCAGGACATGCGAATGGCAGGACCCAGGATATTGTCGCAGAACTGAGAGACCTAGTGGTACAAGTACATAGTTCCCTGAAAATGTCAGCGCAAGTCAGCAGGGTATGAAGAAGGCATAACCCCTATTGACATCAATGGATCTGGGGTTGAGAAGGTAAACAGCTTTCAGTTCCTCGGCATCCACATCACTGAGGACCTCACGTGGTCTGTACACACCAGCTGTGTGGTGAAAAAGGCACAACAGCGCCTCCTTCACCTCAGATGGTTGAGGAAGTTTGGTATGGACCCCCAAATCCCAAGAACTTTCTACAAGGGCACAATTGAGAGCATCCTGATTGGCTGCATCCCTGCCTGGTATAGGAACTGTACCTCCCTCAATCGTAGGATTTTGCAGAGAGTTGTGCAGACAGCCCAGCACACCTGTAGTTGTGAACTTCCCATGATTCAGGACATTTACAAAGACAGGTGCGAAAAAAGGGCTCAAAGGATCATTGGGGACCCGAGTCACCCCAACCACAATCTACTCCAACTGCTGCTACCCAGGAAACGGTACCGCAGCATAAAAGCCAGGACCAACAGTCTCCGGGACAGCTTCTTCCACCAGGCCATCAGACTGACTAACTCACGCTGATCTGAGTATATTTCTATGTTACATTGACTGTTCTATTTATTATAAATTACTATGATTACACATTTCACATTTAAACGGAGACAAAACGTAAAGATTTTTACTCCTCATGTATGTGAAGGATGTAAGAAATAAAGTCAATTCAATATACATTGATGAAACACACAGGAATTGTCCCATCACATTGCAACTGTATAAGACATTGGTGAGAGTGCATCTGGAATACTGCGTGCAGTTCTGATCATAATGCTATAGGAAGGATGTGATCAATAGAGGTTCAGAAAAGAGCCACAGAAACATTGCTGGGACTATAGAGTTGAGGCAGGTTCGATGTTGTCATTTAAAGTTAAATTGGATAGATATATGGACAGGAAAAGAACGGAGAGTTATGGGCTGAATGCAGGTCGGTGGGACTAGGTGAGAGTAAGAGTTTGGCACGGACTAGAAGGGCCGAGAAGGCCTGTTTCCGTGCTGTAATTGTTATATGGTTATATGGTTGTGGTCTCATGGTATTAAATTGCTGGAGGGACTCAGCAGTTAATCTATGGAAGGAATAAACAAGTCAATGTTTCAGGCTGAGACCCTTCATCAGGACACAAAAGGAAGGGGGCAAAAGGCAGAATAAGAAAGTGGGGAGAGGGGAAGAGTACAAGCTGGTAGGTGATAGGCGTGTACATGATTGAAGAGTCAGACAGCAGCAGAAATCACAGAGGTGAACCAGTGACAGAGGGCTTAAGGGTAGGATAACATCAAAGGGACTTTGCAGTGAAGCAGCAATCATAAACACGAGAGTTTCTGCTGGAAAAAAAAAGCTGTTGGGGAAGTCTGTAGACATGAATTGCAGGCTGATTATCTGATATGAAAAAAAAATGTAATAAATGGTCTTTTTCAGACCGAAGAGACATGTAGCATATTGTAGTTTCCCCAAGACATAACTAGTGTACTTCCTTGGTCTTCGGAGTATTTATTATCAATACTAATATCTTGGAAATGAAGCAGAGTGTAAGATTGTTGATGTTGGTTAATGATACAAAAATAACAGAGGGCAAGCTGCAAAAAGGATATTTGGATGATGTAACACAATATACATAGATTAAATGAGAGGTACAATATGCCAAATGACTTTTAATGTTAAAAAGGGTGATATCATATATGTCTGTAGGGGGAATTAAAAAGGAAATCATAGTCAAAACACAGTTAGACTACGAATGAATGATATTGGGTGTTCATTTGCATGAGGTTAATAATGCCATCAAAAAGGCAAACGGCTTGGATCTTAAATATTGTTACAATTGTACAGGGTGTTACTAAGGGCACGATGAAGTACTGTTTGCCACTCTGGTACCTTCACAGCAAAGGATACACTTTCTCTGGTGACAGCTCAGAAGAGATTCAATAGACTAATTTCTGGGATGAGACTGATATTTTTTATGAATGACAAAGCTAGTCAGATCTTAATTCTTTGGAGTTTAGAAAGATGAAGGGTGATCTTACTGAAACACGCGTAATCCCTAGGGGGTTTGACAGCGTCAGCTCTGAGATGTTTCCACTAATGGAAGACTTCCAAATCAGAGGCATATTTTAAAAAAAGAACAAGGGGGCAGCCATTTAAAAAAGAGGTATGTAGAAATTTCTTCTCAATATAGGTAGTAAATTATTTAGCCCAGCAGCGAGGATAAACTATTGCATATACTCCAAAAACGGTGGGCATTTTTTTTTTTGGAAAAGTTGGGGTTATTGAGATTGAGCTGAAACTACCCTTGAAGAGGAATTGACACCCAGAGTAGATCAGCTATGATCATTAAAGAGAGGTGAATTGTTCTCATAATTGGGTGGCAGGGGCTCGTTGGCTGCTGCAGTGCTGTACCTGTAAATGAGGAAGTCATGGACAGGCTTGAGGGACCAGGTGGCCCTACTCCTCCGCCTAACTCCTCGTGTGCATTTTCGCGGGTATCTTGTTCTGAAAGACAGAGCAAATTGTGTAAATGAGGATCAATGCAGTTAAGTGATGTGCCTGCCATGATCAAATTGCTGACAGTGTCTTCAGCATTTATGGAGCGAAGTAAAAATAATGAAAGAAGGCTCTTGAGGGACATGAAGACTGCCTAATTCCCTTTATTTTCTGAAGTATTTGATTA
Organism: Mobula hypostoma; assembly: GCF_963921235.1. Taxonomy (NCBI): domain Eukaryota; kingdom Metazoa; phylum Chordata; class Chondrichthyes; order Myliobatiformes; family Myliobatidae; genus Mobula; species Mobula hypostoma. The sequence continues at coordinate 20,324,434 of NC_086112.1, forward strand.
AAGGAGTAAAGACGTCCTTCTGCAATTATTTAGGGCCTTAGTGGGACTACACTTGGAGGACTGCTGCACTGTTTTAGTCTCCTTCCTAAAGAATATATTTGCCTTAGGGGAGAGCAATGAAGTTTCACAGAGCAGCTCCTAAAATGGTGGATTTTCTCTTTGAGGAAAGATTGAATAAGTAAATAAATATTCCCTTGTAGTTTGAGAGACTGAGTAATGAACTTATTCAAACTTAGAAAGCTCTTAAAGGTCTCTGAAAGGTGGATACAATGAGGTTACTTTGCTTGACCAATAAGTTTAGAACCAAGGGTTATGATTTCAGAATAAGAGTTGGCTATTTAGGACTGACAACAGGAGAAATTTCTTTACTTAGAGGGTAATGAACCTCTGAAATTCTCTAAGCTGAGGACTAAGGAGGCTTTGTCAGTGAGTTCATTCAAAGTAAAGATCAATAGGTCTCTGGATATTGTGAATTAAGGAATATGAGGATGATGTAGAAGATGGGGCTACAGCAGAACATCTACCATAGAACTGTTAAAGGCAGAAAAGTCTTTATGAGCCTGTCCCTCTTGATTTCTTATGCTCTTATGTCTTAAGGTAAGTAACACTGTAGAGCTAATCAATAAGCATCAAGAGTCTAGTAAGCACATACTCTTTCTGCAAGGTTGCAGTCTACTCCACTGCAGAATCAACATCTGACATGATCAAAATGACTTCGCCACAACACCCCATGTCAATCTTTTTACTCTCCATGTAGATTGCTGCTGTGACACATCTGTTGTGCTCATGTTCCAATAAAGATTAGCTTTATTTGCTGCATGTGCTGTATATTGAAATATCAAAGCATACAATGAAATACACTGTTGTGTCACAACCAACACAGTTCAAGTATGTGGTGAGGGCAGCCCGCTTGTGTCGCCATGCCTCCAGTGCCAATGTAGCATGCCCAGAGAGGTCGAGCAGAGACCTTTCTTATTTATCAACTCACCATGTTTACCATCTGCTGTCATTACTCTTCTCAGGATGGACTTTGGAAGCTTAAAAAGGAAGTTGCCAAGCTCTGTGTAAATACAGCGGGCAGCAGCATCACAGTTATCAGTGGATCAGAAAGAGTGTGAGGGAGGGAGTCTGACTAGGACTGAAAGGAGGACTGTTCCTTGTATCCCACAAAATGATAGGAAATGCCTGGATGCTTGTAAAATAGCACCTTTGGTCTGGAGAAGGTGTATGGAGTTGAAAGAGATTATCATCGAATTCTGAAGGCAAGTTCAACTGGGTGAATGTGTGCTGTGGTGCAGTGGTGAAAGGAAATTGGTTGGGCCTCAGTCAAAGGGAAAAATAGAGGTCCTTTATATGACTATGATATAGGATGTACATCCAGGAATGTTCTACATCTATGGTGAGGGTGGTTGGAACCAGGGAATTGGAAACAAAGTACTGAAGAAGAGTTATCAACCTGAAACATTAACTCAAGCTTCTTTTCCACAGATACAGCCCAACTACCGGGTAGTTCCTGAATTTTCTCTCTCATTTTTCTCTCTTGTTCTCCTGATGAAGGGTCTCTGCCCATAACATTGACGGTTTATTCCCCTCCAAAGATGCTACCTGACCTGCTGAGTTGCACCAGCATATTGTGTGTGTGGCTCTGAACTCCAACATCTGCAGAACCTCTTGTGTTTATGACTTTGTTAACTTCATACTTGATTGCTGAGCTGTTACTTTCACAAGCAAAGGCATTTCATTTTTGTTGTGCAATTTGTTACTAAAGCAAGTAACAATAATAGAGCATCGAAGTAAACATCCTTTATTGAAGCTATCAGGCACACAAATAACAGCAGTGGTCAGTACAACAAAGTAGCAGAAGTCAAACCATATATTATACACAGATTTTACAGATACTCATACTGCAACCACTAAACAATAACTTCACAGAATGCAGATTTATCAGCTTTCTTGAGTAAGCTTATTCATGCAAAGTCTTCTGAGGAGTCAGATGCAATAAAATCTATATGAGATTTTAAAGTAGTGATTCTTTAGTTGCATTAGGTTCGACCTCAACTGGCATGCAACCCAAAACCATCACTTGTTAGGAAAGAGCTCAAATGACAAGGGAATAGAGGAATCTTCTAAGACTGGTAAGTAAATCCATTCTTCGATTACTAATATCCCCTTCACCAGTGATCCTACCCCCAAACTAAGATTCTAAAGGCCACTAACAACCTGATATACAACTTTTTGCCATGACTCTCAATCAATACCCCTTCTCCTCTCAAACCTTAGCTTCTATACCCAATGACAAACCAGAACTGACTCAATTTTATCTGATTCCCTTTGTACTTCCTGGAATGGTGGAGCACGCGAATGGACGATACTGAATGTGCAAAGTATGGTACATAACATAAAATAAAGGGATGCTGTTTAAATTGCATGCCAGCTTGGACAATGTCTCCCATCCACTACATAATGTACTGGTTGGGCACAGGAGTACATTCAGCCGGAGACTCATTCCACCGAGATGCAACACAGAGCGTCATAGTAAGTCATTCCTGCCTTGACCCTCCCTTGGAGGGTCAGACACCCTGAGCCAATAGGCTGGTCCTGGACTTATTTCCTGGCATAATTTACATATTACTATTTAACTATTTATGGTTTTATTACTACTTAATTATTTATGGTGCAACTGTAACGAAAACCAATTTCCCCCGGGATCAATAAAGTATGACTATGACTCTGACTATGAAACATCACATTCCCAGGGGACTTCCTCAATCAAAGCCAAAGGGATCGATTCATTATTAAAGTCATCCAGGAGAGACATACAGCAAGAAGGGAAGAATAGGATGGTTATGAACAGAGGAGGTTCCAAAGATTGGGAATGGAAAGACCAAGAAGCGGTTTACACTCCAGGATAAGAATATTAAAGAATCACTAAGCGACAATTCAAGATTCAAAGACTCAAATGTCCATTTTATTGTCAAAGTATGCACGTACAATATAACTCTGATGTTCATCCTCTCCATGAAATACAGAAAAACCATGGTTGTCGATGAAAGAAAAGACATCAACTCCACACCCCCCCACACCCAACAGCACAAGAAAGGAAAGAAACAAAACTCCAGACCCCAAAATACCCCTCCCCCTGCAGCAAAAACAGTCACAATACTAATCACCTACCTCCTATGATTGTTTAATGTCATTTCCAGAACGCAAGTGTGAAAGAGAATGAAAAAGTCGTTACTCTGGATCTGATGCCATACAAAATGAGCAATAAGATAAAAACACAATTATAATAAAGAATACAATAAATATAAATACATAAGATAGCTTACATACATATGTAGATTGAATGTATGACCATATGTCCATAAAATGACACTAGGCACAGGAGTGTGTGTACATAAGATGACTGACAGGAAATAATAAAGTAGGGGTGTTTGGGTTTTGGGGGCATGGGTTAGTGGGTAGAGGTGTTGATCAGCCTTACTATTTGGGAAAAATAATTGTTGTTCAGTGTGGCGATCCTGGCGTGGATGTTACGTAGCCTCCAGCCTGATGGGAGTGGCACCAACAGTCCACGAGTAGGGTGGGTGGGATTCTCCATGATGTTCGTGATAGTCAGCAAAGAGAATGGCCAAGAGTAAGTTGTACTTTCTGGGAGGTATATTTTCTGTTTCCAGGGGAGTGGAGAATGCCTTTTGTTCATTTTAGAGATGATTACAGACTGGATGATCATAGGTGGTGCTATGGGCAAAGGTGGAAGGTGACTGCTTAATCTTTGTGACAAAAGAACAATCCAGATTTGATTCAAAGAATGCACAGAGGCTGCAGTCTATTATAACTTCAGATAATCATTGTAGTTAAAGGGAGAACCTGACACCTGTGGGGTTACTTCTGTTTGTTTAACTGGGGGAAGTTCCAGCCTTTCTTAAGACAGGATGAGAGAAATACAATCTAATGTGGAGTCAGCCAATATGTTGAGTGAAATAAGACCATAAGACCATAATACATAGGAGAAGAATTAAGCCATCTGGCCCATTGAGTCTACTCCTCCATTCAATCATGGCTGTTCCTTTTTTATCCCCCCTCCTCAACCTCATTTCCCAGCCTTCTCCCGGTAATCTTTGATGCCATGTCCAATCAAGAATCCAGAAATTCACCACCTTCTGGCTAAAGTAATGTCTCTGCATCTCTGTTTTGAATGGGCGCCCCTCTATACTGAGGCTGTGCCCACTTGTCCTAGACTCTCCCACCATGGGAAACATCCTTTCCACATCTACTCTGAATAGGCCTTTCAACATTTGAAAGATTTCAATGAGACCCCCCTCATCCTTCTAAATTCTGGTGAGTACAGACCCAGAGCCAGCAAATGTTCCTCATATGATAACCCTTTCATTCCTGGAATCATCCTTGTGAACCTCCTCTGGACCCTTTCCAATGCCAGCATATCTCTTCTACGATGAGGAGCCCAAAACTGTATAGAATACTCAAGGTGAGATGTCACCAGTGCCTTATAAAGCCTCAGCATCACATTCCTGCTCTTGTATTCTAGACGTCTTGAAATGAATGCTAATTGTGTGAGAATAGTGTGAGAAAAACACACAAGCAGGATCCTCAGCCTACACTATTTAGAGGCATTGGATGGACCTTCAAAAGACTCTTAGCTGGGCACATAGATGAAAGGAAAATCAAAGTTCAGAGTAACTTTATTCTCAAAGTGCATATATGTCACAATATACTACCTTGAAATAATTTTCTTGCAGGCATTCACAGTAGAACAAAGAAATGCAATGGAATCAATGAAAAATCACAAACGTCAGGCTATGGGGGAGGGAAGGGTTAGATTGATGTTGGAGTAGGTTAAAGGGTTGACACAACATCATGGGCTGAAGACTTGTACTGTAATGGTCTATATACTATCTTGGAGAATGGCAGATTCCCTCTCCTTAAATACACCCATGAAGTTCAACGTTAGCTGATTTCTCTGGTGTATTAGGTGGCACCTCAGGATTAAGAGACTAATCACCTCTCACGTATAAAGGGCCTTTCTGATAATGAGACTAGACAGATTTTTTTTTGCAATGAGAATCCTCTTCACAGAAACAAAAGAATCTTGTCATCCTTTTACATTTTCGGCAGGTGTGCAGGATCCTTGTAAGCTTCAACGTATTTACAGTTAAATCTGCTCCTTTATTGAAAAATACTTAGTGAAGATTGTGTGTGTGGGATCACGGTTTAGGACACTGTCACCTTGCCTCAGGAACTCATCTTCAATTGCAGCCGACACAGATAGGCTTTAGATTTTTTTTCAGATGGAAGCTCAATCTCTATCTTTCTCTCTCAAGGTTGTTCAAGCTCTGAAGAGCAATCAGTTTGTGATATTCTTAATCCAATTCTTAGAGCTATCAAATTCATCAGAACTGGCACTCTTTCAATGACATTTCTCAATGAGATCGTAGAAAAGGGCAGCTCCTGAATGGAAAATTTTTAAGAGGCCAAAAATTCTGATGGATGAGGTCTACTGTCAGAAATGTAGGTGAGGCCAACCAAAATCCACGTGTTTGCAAAACTCAACCTCTGACTAAACTTATAGAGATTGAGTCAGAAATGCTGTCAGGGCAAGAAAGCAGAGACTTCTGTTGTGGATTGGGTACCTTCAATAAACTGAGGCCTAGAACACTGAAGCAGCTACTACACAGGAAGAGCTTCACTCAAACAGGACAACAGAACTTCTGAGCATCAGATGATACGTCTGCAACATAACTGTCACATTAAGTGCCTTTTCTCATGAGTTATTTCAGGGTAGTTCACAGGCCCATAAAATATCCCAGTAAATCTCAGCTCTCTTGGGTATATACACTCAGTGGCCACTTTATTAGGTACACCAATTCACCTGCTCATTAATGCAAATATATCACGAGGTGGTTTGAGTATCTCAGAAACTGCTGAACTTCTGGGATTTTCATGCACAACAATCTCTTGAGCTTATCGCAAATGGTGTGAAAAACAAAAAAAAACATCCAGTGAGTGGCAGTTCTGTGGGCAAAAATGCCTTGTTAATGAGAGAGGTCAGAGGAGAATGGCCAGACTGGTTCGGTAGGTTTGCACAAATAAGTGGAGGAGGAGGAGGAGGAGAAGATAGCGGCACGACGCAGCGTGCGCGGCCCCTCCGTTGATGATATCTGTTATCTGTCAAGTAGGATGCCATGCACAATTCTGATTTGATGGAGGCAGACGTGAGAGCACGGAGGAACATCTGGTGAAACTTCTGAAATGCCTGTTTCGCTGCTGCTGCTACTGTGTGATCCGAAATCTCCGGAGGGGAAGGCCCCGAATCCTCGACTTTGCCTGTTGCTTGGCGGCCGGGGCCAGGGTCGAAGCGCTCGGCAGAGATGGTGCTCGGTGCTCGGTGACAGAGGGCTGGTCAGAGGCTCGAAGTTTTCGGACGGACTCAGAGTCGGATTGTGGTCGGGTGCTTCCAGGATGCTGCATCGGCAAGTTTGCGGCGCTGGAAGCTCATGGCAGGGAGAGTTTCTCCCTTCAACCGTCTGCGTGAGATGATGGGGCAATCGGGACTTCGAGACTTTTTACTTACCCATAGTTTGCTCTTATCAAATTACAGTATTGCTTTGCACTGTTGTAACTATATGTTATAATTATGTGGTTTTTGTCAGTCTGTCTTGGTCTGTCTTGTGTTTCTGTGATATCATTCTGGAGGAACGTTGTATCATTTTTAATGCATGCCTTTCTAAATGACAATAAACGAGGACTGAGTGTCCCCATAATCTAATAAAACAATGTGAGGTGTTTTCTGTTTAATGAAATGCATAACACAGTTTATTGAACACCAAAAGCTACACACAAAAATGCACTAAAACTCTTCACTTAATAAGGTCATCACGTTATACTCGCCTTAAAGTGAAACCTCAACTCAATGTCAGTGGTTGTGAATTATTTGCCTTTCTCCCAATTATGTTACCCTACACAATCCCCCCCACAAACTTCACTAAGATAAGCATTGTGAGTGTGGCTGGAGCTCGGATGAAGCACCTGGCTCAGGTCGTGGGTTCCATTGGTGGAGGAGCAGCAGGTGCCTCTGTTTTGTCCAGAGGTGTATTGAAGCGCTCGTCATGTTGTGATGCCAAGGACCCGGGAGTGGAGTACACCAAGTCTTGGAGGGCTGGTTTAAGATGATCTATCAAAATACAATCAGGTTTATCCCTTTTATGTATGATAAAAGTTGTTGTGTCTGTGCATAACTACATACTGATTAAATAAAAGCAAACATGTGGGTGATGGCTTTAACTGGTGTATTCACAATACAGAGAGAGAGTGAATAATGTGGAGGCGTAGACAACAGTGCATGCTCAGTTAGTAGATTAATACATAGTGCTAAGGGGGGGGTAGACATTATTCTAAAAGAAATAGATCCATACATTACACTTCCTACCCCTTTAGATTAATGCAACATAAAATTGTATCTGTATAGAACATTTAATTTCCCTTTCATAAACCCATATCCAAAATAAACATGCTTTCACAATAACAGTCCATAATTAACTTCACAGTTCTAAAAGTTCAGTCTTTTGGGTGATGCTCTGTTTCTTTCAGGATAGCGACTCTGGACCTATGGAGTGGCATTGGGTTTGGTAGATGTCTTGTCAAAGCAACGTTTTTGGTTTCTGGTGTCACGTTGCTGTAAGTAACTGAAAGGTAGGTCCGGTGACTGTAATATGTCCATCTTGTCGGATGCAATCGACTCAGATGTGTTCTTTGCTTGAACATCCAGTATCTGGTCCACATGAGGTATCCATGTCTGACCTCCAACATCCACTGTGTACATCAGTGGTCCATTTCTTATAGCTATCCTACCAGGTGCCCACTTATCTCCTTGGTAATCGCACACTAGGACTTCCTGTCCAACCTCGAAGCTCCTTGCTGCTTCACTCGGTAACTGGCTGAACTGTCTATTCTGCATTTCCCTCCATAGATCTTGTTTCAGAGGTCTATGTGAGATCGCAGATTCCTGTTCATGAACAGTACTGCAGGTGTCTGATTTGTCGTCGCATGAACAGAGTTGCGATACTCAAAAAGAAAGCTGTCCACCTTGTGCTGCAGAGAAATGTCCCCATTGTCCATCACTTTAATGGACTTCTTGAAGGTCTGGATAAACCTTTCAGCTCACCCATTCATCGCTGGGTGCTGATGAATGCCCAGGCCACATCTGAGGCCATCGTCAATGCCAGAGGGATGACCTGGTGGTATGGTCCACCATGATAGGAAGGTGCATGAAACAACAGATGGGGGGGTGGGGGAAGGACCAACAAGGGCCACATTGACATGGTCAAACTGTCACTCAGGGGCCTCAAAAGGGTCCAGTGGTGCCTGAACATGACGGTTAAATTTTGCCCGCTGGCACTTGACACAGTTGTAGTCCAATCACGCATGCATTTTCTGCGGCCGTGCCACACAAACTTTAGTACAACTAGTTTCTGTGAGGCCTTCCGGACCAGGATCCATCTGTGGAGTCGAAAACAGTCCATTTCTAGCTTACAGGCATGATGGGGTGACGGTGATCAGTTGAGACATCGCACAGGAGAGAAACCCCAGCTCCCCTGAACTTAATGTCAAGCAAACCGCAGGCCCGTGACTATTGTTCAGTAAGCCTGGACCTCTGGGTCAGTAACTTGGTCGGCTGCCATGCCAGCACAGTCAACATCTATGTGTACAGCCTCAACAGCTAGTCGTGAAAGGAAATCAGCCACAGTATTTTTTTCCCCTTGATATTTTGTATATCAGTTGTGATCTTGGATATATAGGCCAGATGGCGTTACTGCCATGCCAACCAAGGGTCTGACACTTTGGCCACTGTGTGCTGTACTTCCTTTCGGGAGGACAGAACTGCCAGCCGAAGAAGGTGAGCAGCTGCCACACAGCTCCGACCAACTGTTCATGCACAGCGCCCACAGCATAGTCAGAAGCATCAGTAGTAATGGCTTTGGGTGTACTGGGGAGCTGGCATGCCAGTAGGGTCGTATTAGAAAGTGCTTGTTTGGTATCATCAACTGCCCTGGTCATGTCCGCAGACTAGTCAAGATCTTGATTAGGAATATTGCCTTTAAAAGCACTATCCAGGGGTCGTATAAGTTCCATAGGTTGTGGAATGAAGCGATGATAGAAATTCACCATACCTAAAAACTCCTGGAGTTTTTTTGTCGTGCAGGAGAGTGGGAAATCCATAATAGCAGCTACTGTTGACGGGAGGGGTTTTGTGCCTTCTGCAGAGATGCGATGGCCGAGCAAGTCAATAGCTGACAGCCCAAAATGGCATTTAGCAGGCTTAATAATCAATCCATGTTGGCTTAAGGGCTCCAAGTATGCAGAGATGAGATATGTGTTCAGATTTGGATGCACTGGTGACCAAGTATGTCATCCAGGTAAACAAAAAGAAAACCTAAGTCTCCTAATCCGGAGTCCATCAGCTATTGGAAGGTCTTTGCTGCATCTTTTCGGTCCAAATGGCATGCGCAGAAATTCAAAAAGGCCAAGCAGGGTCATCACAGCTGTTTTGGGAATGTCCTCCAAGCACACAGGCACGGATGGTAGCCCCTAATTAGGCTGATTTTGGAAAAAAATTAACTTTCTGGCTAAACATGCCGCAAAGTCTTAAATGTGTGGGATCAGTTAACAATCAGGAGAGTTAGTCTTGTTAAGGCATCGGTAATCACCACATGGGAGGCAACCGCCATCGGACTTAGGGACCACATGGAGGGGTGAAGCCCAGGGGCTATTCTACCAGCAGATAATTCCAAGTCTTTCCATGCTGGCAAACTCAGCCGACGTGTTGAGTAACTCTGGAATCGAATGGGAGCGTTGGGGGTCACCAATGTAGGATTTCGCAAATAAAACAAAGTGAGGCATTTTATGTTTAATGAAACCCGGAACACTTTTTATTGAACTCCGAACCCTACGCACAAAAATGCTCTAAAACTCTTCACGTAATAACATCATCACATCAGACCAGCCTTTTGAAGTGAAGCACTAACTCAATGTCGATGCTGTGAATTATGTATGTTTCTCCCAGTTACGTTACCCTAAAGTTCAAGCTGACAGGAAGGTGATAGAAGCTCAAAACATGATGCATTACCACAGTAGTGTGGAGAAAAGCATCCCTGAACCCTAAAGCCAGTGGGCTACGACAGCAGAAGATCACGAACACTCACTGGCCATTTTACAGAACACAGGAGGTACCTAATAAAGTGGCCACTGTGCATATCTTGAACAGAAAACCAGGAAACTGACTAGATAACTCCCTTCCCAAGGTAGTTAGAGATATACAGGAGGTCTAATGTGAAACACATGGTGTTTTCAAATGTTTATACAGCTCATGGAGGTTGCGGAGATGGAGGCTAGTGAAAAATTTGAGCAAAAATATGAGAACTTCAGATTTAAGGTGTAAGTAAACTGGAAGCAAATGTAAAGTGAGAAAAACAGGAGTAAAAGTAAGTGAACTTGTGCCTCAGTACATAGGCAGTAGGGGTGACTGCTAAAATATAGGCAGTGGAGATTTAGATGAGTTTGAGATCATAGGTAATGGAAGACTGGAAGCTGTCCCCTAGAACAATCTGGCATCTCAGTTCAGAGGGCACAAAAGGATAGATGAGTATTTAGATAGCAGACAAATTAAGTTAAATCAGAGGTTAAAAATATGGAAATAGATCATCTTAGTGATGGAAAGGATACAGAGTCAAATGCTCAGCTTCAGATTTAAAAGCAGCCTATTAGGATTTAAGAAACAAAAATATTTGGAAAGAAAATATTAATTCTTATATTTCAAACCCTCACTGAGCACTTACCTAAATGAATTGATCTGTATTTAATTTTGCCCACTCAGCTTCCCACATGAAACATGAAAGTTGACTACATCTGCATGCTTAGGATCAGGCTATTTCTGTTTTTGCTAATTGGAGCCTGTCCACCTCATTCTGCTCAGGACTTTAAGGTTAATGGAAACTACCTTCTCATTTCATTGCAGGCTAAACACGCCATTGTGGTGTGTGAAACAGATTGCCAAGGGCTGACATTAATAGTTTATTTTACATGTGTGCAAATGAAAGGGCTTATTATTACAGCGGCTGCAATGTGAATCAGCCGTTCTGTCAGCTAAAAAATCATTCTTTAAATTGCTATATTTTCACTGGTGATACAGGACATAAAACAACATACATTCTGAATAGCTGCCACTGTTAACAAAAAGTAATTTACAGCTGGGACAGTGGCAAAATATAAACATCATGTATATTTCTGCTTCCAAAAACCATGTCGGTAATATAAGTACAGAGTAAACATCCAGCTTCCCTCCTTAAAAAAAAGTAACTTAAACTTTGAAATAGAGTCAGCAAATGCTGGAATAACACTTGGGGTGAATAGGATAGTACCGGTTTTCCCGCGGGGACTGGGCGCAGGGAAAGAGTAAGGCTGAGGTGTGCTCAGTAGTTGGCCTCATGCATCATTTAAATTGGGTTGACAAGCTGTTGCACATCCCAGAATGCAAAGCAGATTTGAATTTCAGGCAATTGAGTTGACAGCAATGGTCCTCAGATAGTTCTGGAGGATGGGGGACCAATTAGAACCAGCTAAAGGGATTATAGAACCATAAAGACATTGGAGCAGAATTAGGCCATTTGGCCCATCGGGTCTGCTGTGCCATTCCATCATGGCTGATTTATTATGCCTCTCAACTCCAGTCTCCTGCCTTCTCCCCATAACCTTTGATGCCCTTACTAATCAAGAACCTATCAATCCCTGCTTTAAATATTCCTAAACAACAGGAATTCTGCAGATGCTGGAAATTCAAGCAACATACATCAAAGTTGCTGGTGAACGCAGCAGGCCAGGCAGCATCTATAGGAAGAGGCGCAGTCGACGTTTCGGGCCGAGACCCTTCGTCAGGACTAACTGAAGGAAGAGTGAGTAAGGGATTTGAAAGCTGGAGGGGGAGGGGGAGATGCAAAATGATAGGAGAAGACAGGAGGGGGAGGGATGGAGCCGAGAGCTGGACAGGTGATAGGCAGAAGGGGATACGAGAGGATCATGGGACAGGAGGTCCGGGAAGAAAGACGGGGGGGGGTGACCCAGAGGATGGGCAAGAGGTATATTCAGAGGGACAGAGGGAGAAAAAGGAGAGTGAGAGAAAGAATGTGTGCATTAAAAAGAGTAACAGATGGGGTACGAGGGGGAGGTGGGGCCTAGCGGAAGTTAGAGAAGTCAATGTTCATGCCATCAGGTTGGAGGCTACCCAGACGGAATATAAGGTGTTGTTCCTCCAACCTGAGTGTGGCTTCATCTTTACAGTAGAGGAGGCCGTGGATAGACATGTCAGAATGGGAATGGGATGTGGAATTAAAATGTGTGGCCACTGGGAGATCCTGCTTTCTCTGGCGGACAGAGCGTAGATGTTCAGCAAAGCGGTCTCCCAGTCTGCGTCGGGTCTCACCAATATATAAAAGGCCACATCGGGAGCACCGGACGCAGTATATCACCCCAGTCGACTCACAGGTGAAGTGATGCCTCACCTGGAAGGACTGTTTGGGGCCCTGAATGGTGGTAAGGGAGGAAGTGTAAGGGCATGTGTAGCACTTGTTCCGCTTACACGGATAAGTGCCAGGAGGGAGATCAGTGGGGAGGGATGGGGGGGACGAATGGACAAGGGAGTTGTGTAGGGAGCGATCCCTGCGGAATGCAGAGAGAGGCGGGGAGGGAAAGATATGCTTAGTGGTGGGATCCCGTTGGAGGTGGCGGAAGTTACGGAGAATAATATGTTGGACCCGGAGGCTGGTGGGGTGGTAGGTGAGGACCAGGGGAACCCTATTCCTAGTGGGGTGGTGGGAGGATGGAGTGAGAGCAGATGTACGTGAAATGGGGGAGATGCGTTTAAGAGCAGAGTTGATAGTGGAGGAAGGGAAGCCCCTTTCTTTAAAAAATGAAGACATCTCCCTCGTCCTAGAATGAAAAGCCTCATCCTGAGAGCAGATGCGGCGGAGACGGAGGAATTGCGAGAAGGGGATGGCGTTTTTGCAAGAGACAGGGTGAGAAGAGGAATAGTCCAGATAGTTGTGAGAGTCAGTAGGCTTATAGTAGACATCAGTGGATAAGCTGTCTCCAGAGACAGAGACAGAAAGATCTAGAAAGGGGAGGGAGGTGTCAGAAATGGACCAGGTAAACTTGAGGGCAGGGTGAAAGTTGGAGGCAAAGTTAATAAAGTCAACGAGTTCTGCATGCGTGCAGGAAGCAGCGCCAATGCAGTCGTCGATGTAGCGAAGGAAAAGTGGGGGACAGATACCAGAATAGGCACGGAACATAGATTGTTCCACAAACCCAACAAAAAGGCAGGCATAGCTAGGACCCATACGGGTGCCCATAGCTACACCTTTAGTTTGGAGGAAATGGGAGGAGCAAAAGGAGAAATTATTAAGAGTAAGGACTAATTCTGCTAGACGGAGCAGAGTGGTGGTAGAGGGGAACTGATTAGGTCTGGAATCCAAAAAGAAGCGTAGAGCTTTGAGACCTTCCTGATGGGGGATGGAAGTATATAGGGACTGGACATCCAAGGTGAAAATAAAGCGGTGGGGGCCAGGGAACTTAAAATCATCGAAAAGTTTAAGAGCGTGAGAAGTGTCACGAACATAGGTCGGAAGGGATTGAACAAGGGGTGATAAAACAGTGTCGAGGTATGCAGAAACGAGTTCGGTGGGGCAGGAGCAAGCTGAGACAATAGGTCGGCCAGGACAGGCAGGTTTGTGGATCTTGGGTAGGAGGTAGAAACGGGAAGTGCGGGGTGTGGGAACTATAAGGTTGGTAGCAGTGGATGGGAGATCCCCTGAGCGGATAAAGTCGTTGATAGTGTGGGAGACAATGGCCTGGTGCTCCTTAGTGGTATCCGCGATACCTCCTCTTATTTACCCCTCGATCGTGACCCCACTAAGGAGCACCAGGCCATTGTCTCCCACACTATCAACGACTTTATCCGCTCAGGGGATCTCCCATCCACTGCTACCAACCTTATAGTTCCCACACCCCGCACTTCCCGTTTCTACCTCCTACCCAAGATCCACAAACCTGCCTGTCCTGGCCGACCTATTGTCTCAGCTTGCTCCTGCCCCACCGAACTCGTTTCTGCATACCTCGACACTGTTTTATCACCCCTTGTTCAATCCCTTCCGACCTATGTTCGTGACACTTCTCACGCTCTTAAACTTTTCGATGATTTTAAGTTCCCTGGCCCCCACCGCTTTATTTTCACCTTGGATGTCCAGTCCCTATATACTTCCATCCCCCATCAGGAAGGTCTCAAAGCTCTACGCTTCTTTTTGGATTCCAGACCTAATCAGTTCCCCTCTACCACCACTCTGCTCCGTCTAGCAGAATTAGTCCTTACTCTTAATAATTTCTCCTTTTGCTCCTCCCATTTCCTCCAAACTAAAGGTGTAGCTATGGGCACCCGTATGGGTCCTAGCTATGCCTGCCTTTTTGTTGGGTTTGTGGAACAATCTATGTTCCGTGCCTATTCTGGTATCTGTCCCCCACTTTTCCTTCGCTACATCGACGACTGCATTGGCGCTGCTTCCTGCACGCATGCAGAACTCGTTGACTTTATTAACTTTGCCTCCAACTTTCACCCTGCCCTCAAGTTTACCTGGTCCATTTCTGACACCTCCCTCCCCTTTCTAGATCTTTCTGTCTCTGTCTCTGGAGACAGCTTATCCACTGATGTCTACTATAAGCCTACTGACTCTCACAACTATCTGGACTATTCCTCTTCTCACCCTGTCTCTTGCAAAAACGCCATCCCCTTCTCGCAATTCCTCCGTCTCCGCCGCATCTGCTCTCAGGATGAGGCTTTTCATTCTAGGACGAGGGAGATGTCTTCATTTTTTAAAGAAAGGGGCTTCCCTTCCTCCACTATCAACTCTGCTCTTAAACGCATCTCCCCCATTTCACGTACATCTGCTCTCACTCCATCCTCCCACCACCCCACTAGGAATAGGGTTCCCCTGGTCCTCACCTACCACCCCACCAGCCTCCGGGTCCAACATATTATTCTCCGTAACTTCCGCCACCTCCAACGGGATCCCACCACTAAGCATATCTTTCCCTCCCCGCCTCTCTCTGCATTCCGCAGGGATCGCTCCCTACACAACTCCCTTGTCCATTCGTCCCCCCCAACCCACCCCACTGATCTCCCTCCTGGCACTTATCCGTGTAAGCGGAACAAGTGCTACACATGCCCTTACACTTCCTCCCTTACCACCATTCAGGGCCCCAAACAGTCCTTCCAGGTGAGGCATCACTTCACCTGTGAGTCGACTGGGGTGATATACTGCGTCCGGTGCTCCCGATGTGGCCTTTTATATATTGGTGAGACCCGACGCAGACTGGGAGACCGCTTTGCTGAACATCTACGCTCTGTCCGCCAGAGAAAGCAGGATCTCCCAGTGGCCACTCATTTTAATTCCACATCCCATTCCCATTCTGACATGTCTATCCACGGCCTCCTCTACTGTAAAGATGAAGCCACACTCAGGTTGGAGGAACAACACCTTATATTCCGTCTGGGTAGCCTCCAACCTGATGGCATGAACATTGACTTCTCTAACTTCCACTAGGCCCCACCTCCCCCTCGTACCCCATCTGTTACTCTTTTTAATGCACACATTCTTTCTCTCACTCTCCTTTTTCTCCCTCTGTCCCTCTGAATATACCTCTTGCCCATCCTCTGGGTCACCCCCCCCCCCGTCTTTCTTCCCGGACCTCCTGTCCCATGATCCTCTCATATCCCCTTCTGCCTATCACCTGTCCAGCTCTCGGCTCCATCCCTCCCCCTCCTGTCTTCTCCTATCATTTTGCATCTCCCCCTCCCCCTCCAGCTTTCAAATCCCTTACTCACTCTTCCTTCAGTTAGTCCTGACGAAGGGTCTCGGCCTGAAACGTCGACTGCGCCTCTTCCTATAGATGCTGCCTGGCCTGCTGCGTTCACCAGCAACTTTGATGTATGTTGTTTAAATATTCCTATAAGGCAACCAAACCCATGGAGCTCACAAGTATAAAGATTCAAGATGCTTTATTTGTTTATTGATGTGCACATCGAAACATGAAGTGAAGTACATTGTTCATGTGAACTACCAACACACCCCAAGGTATACTGGGGGCAGCCCGCAAGTGTTGCCATGAAATTCAACAGCAACATAGCATGCCCGCGATGCTCAGCAGAACAACACAAAACACAGCAAAACAATGAGCAACTAAACAACCTCAGCAAAACAAGCACCTCTCCTCCCCCCTACTCACAGTCCTCGAACCCTAAGCCAAATCATCAGTTTCAGGCTCCAGCCTTCAGGTGACTCGGATTCAAGTTTGGAAGAGAACTCCTACTCTTCCCAGCTCCACTACATTTTCTGTCACAATGGGATTGATCTGAGCACTGGTATAGACTGAGTGGTCTAAATGCAAGGAGACCATTCAGCCCATTGAGTCTGTGCCAGTGAACAGATCACTCCCATTGCAACTGATTTTCTTTGTAACCTATTCTTTCAGACCCTGCAGAGATTTACCACTCATGTACAGGAGGTGCAATTTACCGTGGCTAATTAGCTTACGAGCCTCCACAACATTGGGAAGTGGGAGAAAACCAAGCACCTGTGGGACTCAAAAGGAGAACGTGCAAACTCCAGCAGAGAGCTTCAGGGATTAGAACAGAACCCAGATCACTTTCAGTGCTTCATTTAAGCTTATTTTTACTTCCCTGTAGGTGCATTTAATGGTTTTCTCGACAAACATACGGGTAAAAGGAATAGAGGGTTACGCAGATTTAAATGGGGAAAGATGAGTCGAAACTAGAGTGGAGTTTGTGCATCAATGTGAGCTTGTTGTGCTGAACAGCCTATTCCTCACAGAGTTCAGAGTCATGTAGCTCTTCAGCCCATCACATACACGCAAACCAACAATGCTAACCCTTTTTACCAGCACTTGGCCCATTGCCTTCTATGTCCAGTTGTTGAGGGAGGACCTGCCTCCACAGGCAATGCATTCTGGATTACAACAACCCTTGGGGTGAAAGTAAAATTTCCAGATTTTTTCTAACTTCATACATTAACCTATCCACTCTGGTTTTAAGCATCTCTGTTATGTGGAAACGTTTCTCACCATCTACCTAATCTACACCTTTCACAATTTTGTATATCTCTGTTAGAATGCACCCTCAACCTCTTCTGCTCCAGTGAAAACAACCCACCCTCTCCCGTCTCTCCTCTTAATCTTCCAACCCATGCAACATCCTAGGGTTACCATATGAGGAGGAGCACTTGATGGGTCCAGCCTGGACTCACTGGAGTTTAGAAGATTGAGGGGGGAATCTCACTGAGACCTATAGAATATTGAAAGACATAGATCTAGCTGATATGCAGAGGATGTTTCCTCAAGTGGGGGAGTCTAGGACCAGAGGCCACAGCCTCAGAATAAAAGAACATCCCTTTAAAACAGTGATGAGGAGGAATTTATTTAGCCAGACAATGGTGAATCTGTGGAATTCATTGCCATAGCTGGCAATAGAGGCCAAATCATTGGGTATATTTAAAGTAGAGGTTGATACATTCTTGATTAGTAAGGGCGTCAAAGATTATGGAGAGAAGGCAGGAGAACAGGGTTGAAAGGGTCAATAAATCAACCATGATGGAAGGGCACAGCAGACTTGATGAGCCAAGTGTTTCCTTTGTAGTAAAGTCTTATCCTGTTGATTCTCTTCTGTGTCCTTGTCAGTGCAAACACTGCCTTCTTAATAGTGTGGTGACCAGAATTGACCATCCTGCAGCTATATCCTAGTTCTATAATGTTGTTCCATAATCTCCATGCTCTTACATTGTGTGATCCAGCTAGTGAAGGCAGGTATCCCATCTCATCCATTGCCATCTGTGCCATTATGTACTATGTAATCCAATATTAAAAGATATAACACTTCTATATTCAGGATGCTTCTAGCTGAATGAAATCTGTGCTCCTAGAAGGCAATAGCTTCATGACAGTTCTTAAGTAACATAAAATTTTATAAAAAGGGACTGAGAATTTCAGATGATCTCTTCACCAAACAACAAAAATAATTTATGCTTACATGGTGATACGTACGTAAGCACTTCACAGGAACATTATCAAGCAAAATTTGAAGCCAAGCCACAAGAATATAATAAAAGATAACCGAGCTTTTGTTTAAAGAGCCAACAGAAAAGCACGGAAACAGGAAATATAAGTATGAGTAGACCATTCAGCCCATCAAAACTGTTCCAGCATTCAGTGTCATCATGATTATCACACTATTACATACCCCTTGATTCCTTTTGCATGTATAAACCTATCCACCTCCTACCTTAATATATTCAGCAAACATGTTTCCTTTAGTGGAAATTTCCACGAGGTCACCACTCACAGAGTCAGGAAATTACTCCTCTCATTTCTAAATAAGACCGTGACCTCTCGTTTAGACTACCCACATCCAGTCCACCTGGATTTTGTATGTTTCATTGAAATCATCACCCATTCTCTAAGTCCAAGTGAATACAGGCCTAGTCACTCCAGCCTCTTATACAACAAACTGCCCATTCCAGGAATCAATCTGGTGAATCTTTGCTGCAGCATCACAGCAAATATAACCTTTCTTATGTATAGACAACAAACTGCAAATAATATACCTGATGGGGACTCACTACAGTCCTAATACCTGTAAATAGTTTAGGAGCAAGGTTGTGCTCAAAGCCACTTACAATCAAGGATAACACACTATTTGCTCAATATAATGATGATAGATTTTCTGTCTGTCATATCTGATCATGACAGCTAGATTTGTCTAGTTCAGATGACGTGAACCGCATGAGAAAACCTCTGCGGGTGAGTTTGTAAAGCTGTTGCTCTAGGGCAGTTCCACTCTCTTGAGCGGAAGTCTGGGTCCACTGATACCAGTAGCCGTCACAACTGGGGTGTTCTGTGGCGGCAGTGGAAGACCGTGACTTCTTCTGTGCCTCGTCGTTCCCTTTGCTCTCCATGTAGTGTTGCAGAACCATCTCCCTGTGGCTGCTCTCACACACAGACAGACAGCTACTGAGAGCTACAGGTGAGAGCAGCGTTTCCAGTGGGAAGCAAAGGTGAATGAGCTGTTCCAGAATGGACATGTCAAGCCCCTTCACCAGAGGAGCTACCCCTCCTTGGACACCCCATTCACCCCAATATAATAATAATAATCATTATTATTATTATTGCTTTAAAATACAATCTCATAAATGAAATCACACCTTCCAGTTTTACAAGCCTGATCCAGTTTTAGAGTCAGAATCCCACAAATTATATTACAACCAATCCATTATTACAGGTAGGACAATCCATAATAACCGTCTGGATATAATAATACAGAATAAACAAGCAAGGACAACTTACTTAATAGATAGAAACCATTCCAAATACACTTAGCTTACAGAAATCAATAAAAACACCAGAAGTAGGCTGAATTAAAAGAGGAAATTGAAAGACTTTGGAATACGAGCAGGATAAACATTGTCCCAATAGTGATATCTACAACTGGTATCAGCCCAAAGGCACTACACAATAGTATTAAACAATAAGGATTACACAGTAACATCTATGTGAATCTTCAGAAAGCCACAATACAAAGCACTACGAGAGTAGCCTGAAAGTTCCTAGCAATTGACAAATCAGCATGCTTGGTTATGCCCATACCTCAGGTTTTACCGGCTTGAGCAGAGAAAAAAAAATAAAAAAAATAATAATACTTAAGGAGAATCTTAAAGAAGGGAAAGGAGGAAGAGTCATGACTTCAGAATATAGTTGAAACCACAGCAACACACTAACTGTAGATAAAACTGACGATGCTTGTGGTCAGAATGAGAAGGGATCAAAAACCTCAGAGGTTTGTCAGACCCGAGGGATTGTAAAGCCACGGTGATGAAGGCATTTGACCAGGATGAGGAAATTAAAATCAAACCATTGCTTGTCTAGGAGCCAACCTATTGGTAACAAATGAATGGGCCAGGTACAAATTAGCAAGCAGGCAACAGGATTTTGGATGACTTCACACACCTGGAAAGTAGAGCAAGGAAGATGCTTCAGAAGAGTTGCTTAGTTGAAACAAAGGCATAGATGAATACTTCATCAGCAACTGAGCAGTGCTGGATATACTGTAAACTCAGATGGAATTAGGCCATCCTAGGTATGTGTTTCCGGACTTATCCTGGGATTAAGTATGACTCCAGTTTCAGGAATTATCTGTCTAGCCTTCGGTCTTTGAATGGAAAAGGGATAGAAATTTGTGTGGAACATCAGACAAGCAGTGACACAGTGTTAATTCTTCATTCCTTAACAAGGAAAACAACAGTTCTACAAAGGAAAAAATAAGCTAGAGTAAACTAAGAGTACTCCAAGCAGACCTTCAATACTTCAAAGACTACATTTCTGTGCCAACTTTTGATTTAGAGACATTTTCTCACTTGCTAACCTAATAAAAATACTTTAATGTAAATTGCTACCAGAAACTTATTCTCACATTAATTAAATGTCAGGAGTCTAACAGTGAGTCACCTGCTTTTACCTCAGGACATCAAGGGAAAAAAAAACTGTTGAACAAGCTGAGTGCAGAAATTAGTGGAGAGGTCAATAGAAAGTCAATTCATTTTACCAAGATAAATCCCTGTCTTTAAAACAAAATGTCATCTCTGATAAAGGATTTTTGATTAAAATATGTTGATCTTAGGGCTTATCAGTGACATTTTACCAGGTAAAGCAGACGATTTTCTATTATAATAATTTAAATAATGTGAATGGGCATGTAAAGTAAAATTTATTGGACGTGTTTCTTGATTCTTCAGTTACAATATTCATAGAGTAAACTGGAATATGCCTAGTGTTCACCACTTTTTTTTCTTCCTGCTGTATGGAAGCAGGCATAGTCGAAGACTTCAAATCCTTTCTGATAAGATAAGCTGCTTCACAAGTAATGAGCTAATCCTTCAAAGAGACATTATTCTTTCATAGTGTTTTCTACAGATGGACAGAATTGGGCTTTTACAAGATGCATTTATAAGGATCGACTACATTATATCTTATTTTCCATTTTATTTTTTGGTGCTCAATGTAAGAATGTTAATTGTTCATATTTGAGCTCTTGCACACTCTGCCCTCATATGGGGCCTTTCACATGGTTCTATGCTGAGTCATAATACGATGCTGAAGACAGTGAAAATTAAACAATCATGCTCTCAGAATATTGACTTTTAAAATTTCACACTAATTATTTCACACTCCATTATTTTAAAAAGAAAGAACATTGAGTCAGATTTCTTACAGGCCCACACCATGACCTGCATGATTTTCCAAAACATAAGTATCTCAGTACCATTCAAGAGAAACTGTCCAAACTAATTAGCTGTTCATTCATCAGCTTACAGTTCACATAGTCTTCCACCAGAATACCAAGTCTACAATGTGCATCAGCAAAGCGGGCACTGAGAAAGCCACATGCTACTTTGGTAGCACATCCTAAACCAGAGGCCTTAAGGTCAGCATGTGCCTGGGAACTTTGCTGACCATTACAGATATCCTGTCAGAGAGTGTGAGAGGGAGGATAAGCCGGTGATACAGAAGGGATACGCTCAGACTGATGGTTTGAGATGTGTCTATTTTAATGCAAGAAGCATTGTGAACAAAGCAGATGAGCTTAGAGCGTGGATCACGACTTGGAGCTATGATGTTGTAACCATTACAGAGACATGGATGGCTCAGGGGCAGGAATGGCCACTTCGAGTGCCAGGCTTTAGATGTTTCAGAAAGGACAGGGAGGGAGGCAAAGGAGGTGGGGGAGTGACACTGCTGATCAGAGATAGTGACACAGTTACAGAAAAGGAGGAAGTCATGGAGGGACTGTCTACTGAGTCTCTGTGGGTGGAAGTTAGAAACAGGAAGGAGTCAATAACTCTACTAGGTGTTTTTTATAGACCACCCAATAGTAACAGGGACATCGAGGAGCAGACGGGGGGGGGGGGGACAGATTCTGGAACGGTGCAGTAATAACAGGGTTGTCGAGGTGAGTGATCTTAATTTCCTGAATATTGATTGGCATCTCCCTAGAGCGAAGAGTTTGTTAGGTGAGTTCAGGAAGGTTTCCTGGCACAGTATGTAGATAGGCCTACAAGAGGAGAGGCTGTACTTGATCTAGTATTGGGAAATGAACCTGGTCAGGTGTCAGGTCTCTCCGTGGAAGAGCATTTTGGAAATAGTGATTATAATTCTATCTCCTTTACCATAACATTGGAGAGGGATAGGAAAAGACAAGTTAAGAAAGCGTTTAATTGGAGTAAGGGGAAATACAAAGCTACTGTATCAGGCAGGAACTTGGAGACATTAATTGGGAACAGATGTTCTCAGGGAAATGTACGGCAGAAGTGTTGCAAATGTTCAGGGGATATTTGCATGGCATTCTGCACAGGTACGTTCCAATGAGACAGGGAAAGGATGGTAGTGTACATTAACCATGGTGTACAAAGGCAGTTGAAAATCTAGCCAAGAAGAAAAGAAAAGCTTACGAAAGGTTCAAAAAAGCTAGGTAATGATAGAGATCTAGAAAATTATAAGGCTGGTAGGAAGGAACTTGAGTGAATTTAGGAGAGCCAGAAGGGGCCATGAGAAGGCCTTGGTGAGCAGGATTAAGGAAAACCACAAGGCACTCTACAAGTATGGAAGAACAAGAGTATAAGACGTGGGAGAATAGGACCAATCAAGTGTGACAGTGGGAAAGTGTGTATGGAACCAGACGAGGTATCTGAGGTACTTGGTGAATACTTTGCTTCAGTATTCACTACGGAAAAGGATATTGGCGATTGTAGGGGTGACTTACAGCGGACTGAAAAGCTTGAGCATATAGACATTAAGAGAGAGGATGTGCTGGAGCTTTTGGAAAGCATCAAGTTGGATAAGTCTCTGGGACTGGACGAGATGTACCCCAGGTTACTGTGGGAGGCGAGGGAGGAGATTATTGAGCACTGGCAATGATCTTTCCATCATCAATGGGGATGGGAGAGGTTCCGGAGGATTGGAGGGTTGCAGATGTTATTCCCTTGTTCAAGAAAGAGGGTAGGGATAGCCCAGGAATTTATAGACCAGTGAGTCTTACTTCAGTGGTTGGTAAGTTGATGGAGAAGATCCTGAGAGGCAGGATTTATGAACATTTGGAGAGGCATAATATGATTAGGAATAGTCAGCTTGGCTTTGTCAAAGACAGGTGGTGCCTTACGAGCCTCATTGAAATTTTTGAGGGTGTGAACAAACACATTGATGAAGATAGAGCAGTAGATAAAGTGTATGTGAATTTCAGCAAGGTATTTGATAAGGTACCCCATGCAAGGCTTATTGAGAAAGTAAAGAGGCATAAGATCCAAGGGGATATTGCTCTGTGGATCCAAAACTGACTTGCACACAGAAGGCAAAGAGTGGTTGTAGATGGGTCATATTCTGCATGGAGGTTGGTGACCAGTGATGTGCCTCAGGGATCTGTTCTGGGACCCCTTCTCTTCGTGATTTGTATAAATGACCTGGATGAGGAAGTGGAGGGATCGGTTAGTAAATCTGCTGATGACACAAAGGTTGGTGTTGTGGATAGTGTGGAGGGCTGTCAGAGGTTACAGCGGGACATCAATAGGATGCAAAACTGGGCTGAGAAGTGGCAGATGAAGTTCAACCCAGATAAGTGTGAAGTGGTTCATTTTGGTAGGTCAAATATGACAGCAGAATATAGTATTAATGGTAAGACTCTTGGCAGTGTGGAGTATCAGAGGGATCTTGGGGTCCGAATCCATAGGACACTCAAAGCTGCTGCGCAGGTTGACTGTGTGGTTAAGAAGGCATATGGTTTATTGGCCATCATCAATCGTGAGATTGAGTTCAAGAGCCGAGATAGAGCTGCAATGTTACAGCTATATAGGACCCTGGTCAGACCCCACTTGGAGTAATGTGCTCAGTTCTGGTCACCTCACTACGGGAAAGATGTAGAAATTATAGAAAGGGTGCAGAGGTGATTTACAAGTATGTTGCCTGGATTGGGGAGCATGCCTTACGGGAATGGGTTGAGGGAACTTGGCCTTTTCTCCTTGGAGCGACAGAGGATGAGAGGTGACCTGATAGAGGTGTATAAGATGATGAGAAGCATTAATCATGTGAATAGTCAGAGGCTTTTTCCCAGGGCTGATATGGCTAGCACGAGAGGGCACAGTTTTAAGGTGCTTGGAAGTAGGTACAGAGGAGATGTCAGGAGTAAGTTTTTTACGCAGAGAGTGGTGACTGTGTGGAATGGGCTGCTGGGGACAGTGGTGGAGGCAGGTACAATAGGATCTTTTAAGAGACTCTTGGACAGGTACGTGGAGCTTAGAAAAATAGAGAGCTATGGGTAACCTTCAGTTATTTCTAAAGTAAGTACGTTTGGCACAGCTTTGTGGGCCTTAGGGCCTGTATTGTGCTGTAGGTTCTCTATGTTTCTAAGTCAATACTTAGGGAACAGTGTTTATGATGAAGAACAATAACAACTTCTCAGTATACATGCAGGAGAAATTTATTCGTATTCAGTGTTGTAGGTTGGATGAACGGAATAACTACTATTTAGAAAACATAAGGGCTCAAGGAAGGTATCAACATGTGGTGAAGTAGATCTAAATGTCCATAAGACAAGAAGATATAGGAGCAGAATTAGGCCATATGGCCCATCAAGTCTGCTATGCTATTCAATCACAGTAAATTTCTCCCACCTTCTCCCGATAACTATTAAACCTCTTGCCAATGAGAACCTATTAATCTCTGCTTTAAAGACACGCAATGACTTAGCCTCCACAACATACTGCAGCAACCACCTCCACAAAATTGCCACCTTTTGGCTGAAGAAATTCCTATCGCAGTTTTAAAGGGATGATGCTGAGTCTGTGCCCTCTGATCCTAGATTTTCATACTAATGTAAACAACTCCTCGATATTCACTTTATCCAGGCCTTTCAGTATTCAATAGATTTTAATGAGATTCCACCCCCCCCCATCCCCATCCTTCTGAACTCCTTGGAATACAAGCCTCGAGGCATTAAGCACTCCTTATATGTTAAGCCTTCCATTTATGGGATCTTCCTTGCAACACTCTTTTCAACTACTTCCAGGGTCAGCACATCCTTCCTTAGAGGTGAGGTCCAAAATTGCTCACAATATTTCAAATGCAATATGAACAATTCCTTATGAAGCCTCAGCAATACAAGCTTGCTTTTACAATCTAGTACTCTCAAAATGAATGGTGACATTGCATTTGCCTTCATTACCACTGACTCAACCTGAAAGTTAACCTTGAGGGAATACACTAAGACTCTCAGGTCCCTTTGCACCTCTGTTTTTTGAATTTTGTCTCCATTTAAAAATCAGTCGACACTTTTACTCTTCCAATGATGCTACATAATTCCACCCTTCTCTCTGGTGTATTGTATCTGAAACCTCTTTGTTAACTCTCTCAACTCGTCCAAGTCCTTCTCCAGACCCATTGCTTTGGCAACACTATTTGTTTATCTACCTGTCTTTGGTATCATCTGCAAACTTGGCCACAATGCCCTCAGTGGCTACATCCAGATCATTAGTGTACCAATTAAAAAGTTGAGGTCCTAACACACACTTAACCCTATACAATTCCACTGGTCACAAGCAGAAATCTTGAAATGGACCATTTTATTCATACTCTCTTTTACTAGTAGGCCAATATTCTGTCCATTCTATTACCTTGCCTCTAAAACCATTGGCTGACTAGTAAGGCAAGATCACTCATTAATGAAACAGTGCTGATTTTGCCCTACTTTATCATATACTTCCAAGAACTCCAAAATTTCATCCTTAGTAATGGACTCTAAAATCTTAACAATCACTGACGTCAGTATAACCTACCTATAATTTCCTGCCTTTTGCTTCTCTGTCTTCAGCAATGGTGTCACATTTGTAATTTTCCAGTCCTCTGGAATCCTCCCTGAGTCCAGTGAGTCTTGAAAATTCTGTACTGATGCCTCCCTAATTTTTTCAGTTACCACTTTCAGAACTTTTGGGATGTAGTCCATCTTCATACCTTTCAACTTCCTTAGCATCTTCTCCTTAGCAATGGCCACTACACTCAACTTTGTCCCATGACCCTCTTGAAATTCTGACATATTGTTTGTGCCTTCTGACACAACAGACTTACTTAGCTCCTCTATCATTTCCCTGTTCTCCATTACTACCTCTCTAGTATTGTTCTCAAGAAATCCAATGTCCATTTTTACCTCTCAAAATATTCAAAAAAAACTTATGGCATCTTTTTTTAATGTTTTTGATTAGGTTCATCTTCTCCTCCATTATATTTTTTTCTGTTGTCTTCTGTTGGCTTTTAAAGGCCTCTCGATTCTTTGACTTCCCATAAATGGTTGCCAGATTGCACACCTTCTCTTCAATAAGTCATATGTTTATTTATTTATTTACTGAGCAATACAGCGCAGAATAGACCCTTCCAGGCCTTCAAGCCGCACCTCCAGCAACCCATTGGTTCAACCCTCGTCTCATCATGGGACAACTTACAATGACCAATTAACCTATTGACCAGTATGTCTTTGGACTGTGGGAGGAAACCGGAGCAGCCGCAGGAACCCTCAGGGAGGATGTACAAACTCCTTACAGAGGATTTAACTTTGAACTCTGACACCTTGAGCTGTGATAGTGTTGTGCTAATTGCTATGCTGCTGTGACATGCTATATAAGCTTTATTTCTATGTAGAAAAGCGGAAGATAGAATATAGAACAACACAGCACAGGAACAGACCCTTTGGCCCACAGTGTTTGCCAGAACAAATAAATTATTAATCAAATGGCCAAAAAGTACTCCCTTATGCCTACAGAATGTCCATATCCTTCCATTTTCCTCACATTCATGTGCCCATCTAAATGTCTCTTGAAAGTCCTTAATGTATCGGCCTCTACCACCATCACAGGCAGCACATTGCAGGCACCCATGACTTCCTGTGTAAAAGAAACTTTATTCTTCACACCTCTTTTGAATTTATCCCCTCTCTCCTTAAATGCATGCCCTCTGGTATTGGATATTTTAGCCCTGGCAAAAAGATAATATCCGTCTCCTCTATCTAAGCCTGTCATAATCTTATAAACCTCTATCAGATCTTCCCTTGGCCTCCACCGCTCCAGAGGAAACAGCGTGAGTTTGTCCAACATCCTGTTACAGCACATGCCTGGGATGTTCATCGTGCACAACCCATCATGACCCCAGAATGCATCACACACAATCAGGAAAGCTCACTATGAGAGTTGAATCTTGCTTTTTGAATGCCCTCCTGGTAAATCTCTTCTGCACCTTCTCCAAAAACTTGTCATCCTCCCTATAATGGGGCGACCAGAACAGTATGCAATGCTCCAGATGCAGCTTAACTAGAGTTTTAAAAAGCTGCAACATAACTTCCGGACTTTTCAACTCAATACCTGACACTGTAAACTGCACTACCAACCTTCATATCCTCTGCAAGCTTACTCACCCACCCATTTACATTTTCACAAAACTCTGCAGTAAAGGTCACAGGTCCCAGTGGAACACCACTAATCAGATCTCCAGCTAGAATAAATCCCTTCAATTACTACCCTCTATCTTCTATGGGCAAGCCCGTTCTGAATCCAAATGGCCAATTCACCGTTGATCCCATGCATCTTAATCTTCTGGATTATCCTCCCATGAGGAGTCTGCAATCGACTGTTATTTATGATGACGGATACAAATTGATTAGTGGATATGCTTACCAAAGTCAGTGGCATGATTATCATAATTTCATCCCTTTTGCTCATTTGAAATTCAGCTTCCTCCAAGTTTCTACCCGTGGTTCACAGCATGGCTGCTAGTAATTCTGACTTTCATTAATTGAAATAAGTTAAGCCCTGTTCATTGCAATTTTCTCAAAACCCCCACTTAATGTTTTAGTGCTTTACTTTTAGACAAGAGTAGGTCAAGAAATTACTACATCCAGAGCATCACCATACTGCTTATGCAGACAAAGGACAATTTATCACTCATAAGTAAATTTAAGTCATGAATAGGTCAAATCTCAAATCTCATTGCCTTTTTGCTGAAAAGTTCGAAGTTCAATGCAAGTTTATTATCAAAGTACACATATGCACTTCTAGTAAGATGGTGGCGCACTCCGACACAGAGGCTTCTGGGGGCCAACTAAAGGTTTTATTGTCTTTTTAAAAGTATTTTTAACAACTGCAAGATACTGCTGGACATTAAGAACTTAATACTGCAGATCTACCCCATCAACAAGTTGCTTGTTGGTGGAGGAACTGAAGGAGCTGGACTCGCTGTTGATCGTGCTGCTGCTTGCGACAGAGATGTTGGAGTGAGTGCACGAAGGACGTATGCAAGTGATCATCTTCGTTGCTTTTCTTGTGATTGCAAGATCATGTTGGACATTGCCAATGTGGAATGCTGCAAGTCTAATTCACTGGTTTATTGGCAAAAGGCAGGGGAGCTGTGTGGCATCATTCGTAGCGAGAACTAGTCTCAAGCCATGGTGTCACCTGTTTGCTGATGCCCAAGAGAGAGGCATCGGAGTTGGTGTGCTCCACCAGAATGCCAGAGGCAGTGTGGCACGGTGTGCATGCTAGAATTGGTGCTGCTCTCCAGTGTTCCCTTGACAGAAGATAAGATGTGTCCTACTGCAGACTGCTGCAAGATACATGGACTCAGGGAGATGGACTTTTTTTTTTGTGTGATTATATCTTACCGCTGTCTTAAATGCATTACGTGTGCTTTGTGCTGTGAAAGGCTATTGGTACTGTGTTTTGCACCTTGGCCCCGGAATAAAGCTGTTTGACTTGGCCGTATTCATGGGTATTTATGTATAGTCAAATAACAACTAAACTCAAACTTGAACTTGATGCCCCTATGTACAACCGGGAGATTCATTTTCTTGAGGGCATACACAGTAAATCCAAGAAGCACAATAGAATCAATGAAAAAATCTACTTACCAGGGCCATATTGATTTTTACTTTATGGTCTGTTACGCTACTGTTCATTAAGTCTGATGTTAAAGGAAAGGCCTGCCAAGGAAACATTCTTTCCAAAAAAGAAGTCTGCACTCAGCACTGGTGCTCAGTAAAACAATGCATCGAAAATCAGTCCATCTGGTAAATACTGCCCTTAAGCGAACACACTACATTTGTATTATTGTAATTGTGATTAGGAATGACCAAATATCATTTGGCAAAAATAAGCATTGAGCTACTCAAGAGTTATTTAAATTTTCTTGAATAGATTGTTCACAATAGTGTTTTATATGCAGTCATTTCTTAAGAGTATTTTATATTTACCGAGTTAGATGTGAATGCTGATGTTTGCATTATACTCCCCAGGACTTGCTGACATCTCCTTTGCATCCCAACATAGAAAGGCTGGCATGATTTTTGCAGTTTTGCTATATAGCACTGTGCCATCTAGATCCCTAGTGATAAAGCAAAGATGAAGTAAATGATAAGACTCCTGAGGAAGAAGGGAGGTATCCACTAATCTCAAAGTGTCACTCAGTCAACATCTGCCCAGGTTCTGGTGTTGTGTAGATGAAAAAGAAAAGAAGATATTTGTGAAAATAAGTACTTTTTAAAAAATATTGCAGTATGTCAAGAAATACTGAAAATATATATGATCAGAGGAACAGTTAATGGTTCTTGTATAACTTATCTTCAATGGTTAATGGTTTTTATTTTTAAGTCCTGGGTTCTATCAATGTCAGAATTCCATTTATTTCAGAAACTGCTAAGAACAGTAAATTAATA
Organism: Mobula hypostoma; assembly: GCF_963921235.1. NCBI lineage: Eukaryota > Metazoa > Chordata > Chondrichthyes > Myliobatiformes > Myliobatidae > Mobula > Mobula hypostoma. The sequence continues at coordinate 20,354,354 of NC_086112.1, forward strand.
CTTACCAGTGGAATAAAACACATAACTGATCCTCCCTCGCAAATAAACTGCAGAGGTGTTTGGGGAAAAAAGGTCTGTCAGGCACTTTGCTGGGCTGAGTCTTGTCACTGAATCACAAACTTGTCTGTTGATGTTGACCTTCTTTTTATCTCGAGAAGATGTCAACTCTAAATTAGGGTAGAGTTTCATAGCCAGACCTAAGTAATATGTGACAGCCTTATCAAGATGCATTAAAACAGCAATCTTGCGTTTATCATCTTGTCATTCACAACCTCTGGAAATTATTTTTGAAATGCTTCAAAAAAATGTTTGTCGGTCTTTGTTGTGTTTTTTGTGGATTCTATTGTGTTCCTTTGTTTTGTGTGGGTGCCTGCAGCGATGAATCTCAAAGTTGTATATGGTATACATACTTTGAGAATAAATTTGAATTTTGAAGCTATTCTTGTCATGAATTCGCCAGCAGCCTTCCATCAACAGCCAATGGCTCGTGTCAGTTGGGAATACTCTCGCTTTTAAGGAGGAGACTATTCAACATTAGGTAAGGGGCAGCACAGTAGCAGAATGATTAGTGCACAAGCTTTACTGTGCCAGCAATTAGAATCAGAGTTCAATTCCTGTCACTTTCTGTAAGGAGCTTGTATGTTCTCCCTGTGACAGTGTGGATTTCCTTCGGATGCTCCAGTTCCCTCCCAAATTCCAAAGACGTACAGGTTAGGGTTAGTAGTTGTGGGTGTACAATGTTGGCACCAGAAGCACGGCAATAATTGTGGGCTGTCATCATACTCTCAGTGCTAATCAGCAACTTCCAAAACCTGGGGCTCTGTACCTCCCTCTGCAACTGATCCTTGAATTCCTCATTGGGAGATCATAGTCACTGCAGATCAGAAGTAACATCTCTCCCTCCCACACTGACAATCAACACCAGTACACATCAAGGATGCATGCTTAGCCCACTGCTCTACTCTCTCTATACCCACAACTCTGTGGCTAGGCACAGCTCAAATGCAATCCATAAGTTTGCTGATGACATAGTTCTTGTTGGGAGAATTCCAGATGGTGAAGAAGAGGCATACAGAGGGGAGGTACTGTAGATCAGCTGGTTAGGTGGTTTCATTTCAACAATCTTGCACTCGACATCAGTAAGACCAAGGAATTGAATGTGGGCTTTGGAAAGAGGAGGTTGAGGGAACACTCGTGTCCTCATTGAGTGAACAGCAATGGAAAGGGTGAGCACTTTCAATTTCCTTGGTGTCAACATCTCTGAACATCTATCCTGTGCCCAGCATATTGATGCAATTACAAAGAAGGCATGACGGCAGCTATATTGCATCCAGAGTTTGAGGTGAATTGGTAGGTCACCAAAGACTGTCATTAATTTCTGCAGATGTACAGTGGAAAGCATTCTCACTGGTTGCATTGCTGTGTGGTATGGAGTGGGTAGGGTTGGGGGGGATGATCACTGCATAGGATTAATAAAAGCTGAGGAAAGTTACAAACTCAGCCAGCTTCATCATGGGACCAGCCTCACCAGCATTAATGACATGATGCCTTAAAATGGTTGCTTCCATCATTAGGACCCCCCATCGTCCAGGAGATGCCCTCTTCTCATTGCTACCATCAGGCAGGAGGTACAGGAGCCTGCAGACACACACTGCCGGTACATTGAAACATAGGGTTGAAATGTGTTGCTTACAAATGACCAACACAATCTGAGGATTACATTAAGGGCAGAAACAGAATCAGAATCAGATTTACTATTACTGACATATGTCATGAAATTTGTTGTTTTGTGGCAGCAATGCATCTCAACACCTAATAACAAAGAAACTATAAATTATTATAAGGAATATATTTTAAAAATCACATTAAATATGTTATGCAAAAAAGAGAAGAAGAATAGGTAGTGTACATGGGTTAATTGTCCATTTAGAAATATGATGGCAAACAAGAAGAAGCAGTTCCTAAAATGTTGGGTTTGTGTCTTTAGGCTCCTGTACCTCCTCCTTGATGGTAGCAATGAGAAGAGGGCTTGTCCTGCATGATGAGGGTCCTTAATGATGGATGCCACCATTTTGAGGAATTGTCCTTTGAAGATATCCTTGATGCTGGGGATGCTAATGCCCAGGAAGGATCCAACGTACAGATTGAGAGAGGTGGTGCTGAGATAGGTCAGGGTCTACATACAAAGCCTCAGTTATAGAGGCATAGAGCACTATACCACAGAAATATGCCCTTTGACCCATCTGGGCAGTGTTAAATTGTCATTCTGCCTAGTCCCATAAAACCACACCCGGACCACAGCCCTCCACACCCCTCCCATTATCCAAATTTCTCTTAAATGTTGCAATTTAACCCCCATCTACCCCTTCTGCATACCCCATTTCTGCCGGGTACTCGCTCCACATTCACACCACCCTCTTGTTAAAGAAGATTCCCCTCAAGCTCCACTTAAATATTTCATTTTTCACCCTTAACCTATGACCTCTAGCTCTACTCTCATCAAACCTCAATGGAAAAAAAACCTTCTTGCATTTACCCTTCATAATTTTGTAAACCTCTATCAAATCTCCCCTTATTCTCCTGCACATCAAGGAAACAATGTCCTAACCTAACGGAGAACTGAGGAAAGAAAAATTCTTACCAATGACTCTTCTCACTAGCTGGCTGGTGGCGTAGTGGCATGAGCACTGGACTTCAGGAAGGTCCTGAGTTCGAATCCATCCGGCTCCCATGCACGCTTTCCATCCGTGCTGGGTTGAGCGTCGAGCTAGCAACTCGACCCGTAAAAAAGAAATGCCTGCTACAGAAACATCAAAAGTTGATGGCCTATGCTGTCTCGTGTGTTTAAAGGCAATTTCTCTTCTCTTCTCTTCTTCTCACGGCTACCACCAGGCAGGAGGTACAGGAGCCCACAGACACACATTGTAGGTACATTGAAACATGCAGTGAGATGTGTCATTTGCAATAATGACCAACACAATTCAATGATTGCACCAGGGGCCAATCAGAATCAGGTTTAATATCACTGGCATATGTCATGAAATTTGTTGCCCTGTAACATTAATACATCTCAACATATAATAATAAAAAAAACTATAAATTGCAATGAAAATATATTTCATAAAATTACATTAAATAAGTAATACAAAAAGATAGTAAAAGAATAGGTATTGTAAATGGATTAATTGTCCATTCAGAAATCTGAAGCGTAAGGGAAGAAGCTGTTCCTAAAATGTTGAATGCGTCTTCAGGACAAGAATAAAAGCAGGTCAAGGTAATCCCAAACACTAAGGATTCTGCAGGTGCTGGAAATCCAGAGCAACACACACAAGATGCTGAAGGAACTCAGCAGCAAAAGGACCAGATGAAGGGGCTCGGCCTAAAACGCCGACTGTTTATTCCCTGCATTGATGGTCCGCTGAGTTCCCTCAGCATTCTGTGTGTGTATCTCAGGGTAATCCCATCCAGCTGAATAATCAGATGGCTGATGCTAAAAGAGGAAAGTGCTGTGGACCGTATTAAAGGCTGCAGGGAAGCAGAAAGAAATGAAGAGGGTTAATATCATCTGCAACCTTTTAGGGGCTATTTTGCTGCCATGACATTGGTGAAAATTTGTTTGGAGAAGTTCAAATATATATCTGCAGGGTAGATGAGAAGAGTACAGTCTGCGAGCCAACAACATATTCAAAGGCCTGATCTTTGTAAAAGTGAAATAAAATTCCTTGCTCACGTGAAGCTCACAGAGTAACAGTATACATAATAATAAACACAACAGTAAATACAGTGACAAATGCAAAAATAAGGGAATTGTGCAAGGCATTGTAGTGTAAACTGAGGTAGTACAAAAAGAATTACCTAAGTGACAATGACAGAAGACATAGAATTAAGGGTTGAAGAATGTGACAGCACCACTGGGAAGCGGATGAGAAATGCAGGATTGTTTCAGAAGTCTGAAAGCAGTGGGGAAGAGGCTATTCTTGAGTCTGGTCATCTGGACTTTCACGCCCCCCTGAACAGAGAAAGGGGAATGGCCAAGGTGGTTGTTACCAAAACTAACTGTCTTGATAAGACAAATAAACGCGGACTACAAGGAGACTGGGATCAAACTCATTTTACTTATGAGATATATCATGGGGAGTCTGTCTCACAATCCAGCAGTCCTGAACTCCAGATGAGCAGTGGAAAGTTCCTTATTTTAAATACAGTACAGAAACAAGATGTTTGTAATTTTAGTCTTAACCACACACACCATAAAAAACAGGAGCAAATGGGTAAATCTGTAGCTCATGGTATTTTAAATCTTAGGTCAGTAACTAAGTCATATGAATGTACGTTTCTCATTTCTGCACTCAGCGCTGCATCCTGATTATGAAACACAATCATCGGCAGAGCAGGCTTTACGGGCCAGATGGCCTACTCCTGCTCCTAGCTCTTTTGTCTGCTGTAAGTCTAAGCTTAGGACATTGGGTTACAAAAGATCATTTGGTTGCAAAGTTTAAATAGAAAAATCCTAATTGGCTACTTAGTTCATTAACCCTTTTGCTGACCCTTCAACCAGTTAGTCTGGACTGAGTTTATGGCTGACTATGTGCAAAACTTTAGAAGCATCAGAAGAGTCGGGAAGTTTCATATTTTCATAACCTTAAGGGTCATAATGGAAAAGTACTAGTAACTCTGGTTCTATCAAATAAACAATCCTTTATTCTTCCACAGTGGCCAAATGTGATTTCATCCAAAAAAAAAATATGTGGGGACACAAGGCTTAAAAGGGCAAAGTTAAGGTACCCAAGGAGAGGGAAATATTTGCAATGTCTGCCGAAACTTGGCAGCATTATAGCCAAACATTCAGATAAGAGTTTCTGCAGATGCTGGAAATCCAGAGTTACACACACAAAATGATGAAAAACCTCAGCAAGTCAGAGAGAATCAACGTTCAAAATGAGTTTATTATCAAAGTGTATATATGTCACCACATACAACCCCAAGATTCATTTTCTTGCAGGCACACTCAATATATTTGTAATAGAATAATAACCATAATAGAATCAATGAAAGACCGAGTCCATAGGTTATGGGAACAGTTCAGTGGTGGGGCATGTGAAATTAAATTATCCCCTCTGATTCAAGAGCCTGATGGTTGAGGGGTGATAACTGTTTCTGAACTTGGTGGTGTGAGTGCTTAAGCTCCAGTGTCTTCTTCTGGATAGCAGCAGTGAGAAGAGAGCATGACCTGGGCAGTCAGTGGGGGCGGGCAGGGGGTGTTCCCTGGTGATGGATACAGCCTTTCTGAGACAACGCTCCATGTAGATGTCCTCATTGGTGAGAGTGGCTTTACCCGTTATGAACTGGGCATCTATGGAGAGAAATAAACAATTGATGTTTGGTGGCAAAAATAGGAAAACAGATTATTATCTGAATGGTGGCCGATTAGGAAAAGGGGAGGTGCAACGAGACCTGGGTGTCATTATACACCAGTCATTGAAAGTGGGCATGCAGGTACAGCAGGCGGTGAAAAAGGCGAATGGTATGCTGGCATTTATAGCGAGAGGATTCGAGTACAGGAGCAGGGAGGTACTACTGCAGTTGTACAAGGCTTTGGTGAGACCACACCTGGAGTATTGTGTGCAGTTTTGGTCCCCTAATCTGAGGAAAGACATCTTTGCCATAGAGGGAGTACAAAGAAGGTTCACCAGATTGATTCCTGGGATGGCAGGACTTTCATATGAAGAAAGACTGGATGAATTGGGCTTGTACTCGTTGGAATTTAGAAGATTGAGGGGGGATCTGATTGAAACGTATAAGAGCCTAAAGGGATTGGACAGGCTAGATGCAGGAAGATTGTTCCCGATGTTGGGGAAGTCCAGAACGAGGGGTCACAGTTTGAGGATAGAGGGGAAGGTTTTTAGGACCGAGATTAGGAAAAACTTCTTCACACAGAGAGTGGTGAATCTGTGGAATTCTCTGCCACAGGAAACTGTTGAGGCCAGTTCATTGGCTATATTTAAGAGGGAGTTAGATATGGCCCTTGTGGCTATGGGGGTCAGGGGGTATGGAGGGAAGGCTGGGGCGGGGTTCTGAGTTGGATGATCAGCCATGATCATAATAAATGGCGGTGCAGGCTCGAAGGGCCGAATGGCCTACTCCTGCACCTATTTTCTATGTTTCTATGTTTCTATGTTTCTAGATGAGATACTTCATCAGAACTATAGATAAGGATAATATAATAATAATAATAATAATAAGGATAATATATAACCCTATATATCAATATTTTAACCAAGCTCTCAACCTATCAGCAGAGGTTGACTGGTCAACTGTCCTTTCTTTTCCAAGGTGTTGCAAGACCATTTAAAATGAACTTTTTCTACATTATTTTGAGGCAGTTGACAGAGTGTGACGTCAGAAATGAAGCAGTAATTTTCCTGATTTACAAACGTTCAGCCCTGGAAGGCAATGAGTTACTGAGTTTGGACCACATGCATTTCAGAGGTGACCTTTTGAAGTGTGATTTTCTGGACTGTACGAGGAGCAACATCTGCTTGAACACATGTTCATTCACAATTTTTACTGTTAAAATAATTTCCAATGAATGACAGTGGACTGACAAGTGAAAGCTAAGAAACTAACTGTATTCTTCATATTCATCTGTGGTTTTTAGGAAATTAGGTGGATTGAAACATATTCAGTTGTCTGTTGTTTCAGCTTTGCATTAGATCACAAGCAAAATTAATCTCTCTGACATCAGCACAGTAATTAAGGTGAACAGTAATATGTTCAACTGTGACCTGTAATTGAATCAGTAATTACCATATTTTCCAATGCACTGTTTAATGAAGTTTTAATATGGTATTGTTCACAGCGATTAAAATAAAGAATTTGATTTGGTATAGCGCCACAACGTATCTTCAGGGCTTCTCCCAAAGTGCTTCGCCATCAATGAATTACTTGTGAAATAAAATCATATTTTTGTAGATTACAGTGGCAAAGATAAATCTTTTAGTAATGTAGCATTTCCTGACTCAACGCACTGAGCTGCTGCCACCTGTATCCTGACCCCATTTCCAGGGTCTCCATTGGACAACAGCATTTGCTGCTGTGTTGATTTGTCCAAATAGCATAAAAAGAGACAGGATAGTGGGTCCACGAACCCACAAACATTATCTCTTGAACCATTTTTTGCACTATTTATTTATTTTGTAACCTATATTTATAATGTCTTGCACTGTACAGCTGCTACAAATCAACAAATTTTGTGACATGTCAGTGATAATAATCCTGATTCTGATTTTGTTTACTCCAACGTCTAATCAGTGAAAAACAATAAGAGTAATGAAAGATTACAGGGAGAAGGCAGAAGACTAGGGTTCAAAGGGAAATGGATCAGCCATGATAAAGTGACAGAGCAGACTCAATGGGCCGAATGGCTTAATTTTGCTCCTATGCCTTATGGTCTTAAGATATTTTAAAAATGTTACTGTCAGAAATCTAACATCAGAGTGAAATTACACTTGGTTGTCATAAACAAAGATTAGTTCCAAAATGGTGGCTGGTATGTCCGTGCGCATGTGACATGAGCGAGCTGGATGTCATATTGATTGTTATTTCAAGTGTAAGCAAGAGGACTTTATGGCAGCCAGGGCAAGGTGTCAACCAATACGCAATGCAGAATAAGCACTTGAGTGACCCCATTCAAGCTCAACACTGGAGCTGACACCCCTCCTTTACCGCCTCATAGCTGATGACATGAGCAACAGCAGGAAGAACTCCTCACCTCCTCTCTTCAAAGAGATCACCGCTTAGTTGCTGACTGATATCTGCTGGTGACATGTTTGAAAGGTCTTTGAAATTACAAAAACCTATAGAGAGCAGTGAGGAAACTGTTGAAGGAGTCATCTGGAACCAGGGCTTCTCCACAAACTACTTGCTGCTAGATAAAGGAAGATTTGCAAACTTATTCCAAGACATCTTCAAACAGCGATGCTTCTATCATTAGGTCACACCATCAAGGGCGTGACCTCTTCTTATTGCTACCATCAGGGAGGAGGTGTAGGGGCCTGAAGACACACACTCAACATTTCACCAACAACTTCTTCCTCACTGCCATCTGATTTCTGAATGGACAAGGAATATTACCTCACTATTAGTTCTCTTTTTACACTAATATTTTTTATATTTCTTATTGTAATTTATGTTATAGATAAATAGAAACATAGAAAATAGGTGCAGGAGTAGGCCATTCGGCCCTTCGAGCCTGCACTGCCATTCAGTATGATCATGGCTGATCATCCAACTCAGAACCCTGTACCAGCCTTCCCCCCCATACCCCCGATCCCTTTAGCCACAAGGGCCATATCTAACTCCCTTTTAAATATAGCCAATGAACTGGCCTTAACTGTTTCCTGTGGCAGAGAATTCCACAGATTCACCACTCTCTGTGTGAAGAAGTATTTTCTCATCTCGGTCCTAAAAGGCTTCCCCTTTACCCTTAAACTGTGACCCCTCGTTCTGGACTTCCCCGACATCGGGAACAATTTTCCTGCATCTAGCCTGTCCAATCCCTTTAGAATTTTATACATTTCAATCAGGTCCCCCCTCAATCTTCTAAATTCCAGCCAGTATAAGCCGAGTCGATCCAGCCTTTCATCATATGAAAGTCCTGCCATCTCAGGAATCAATCTGGTGAACCTTTTATTTTATACATTGCACTGTATTGCTGCTGAAACAACAAATTCCACAAAATACATCAGCGCTAATGAACCTGATTCTCAGTGTGGCCAGATGAATGATATAGAAAATAAAACAGTGGAGGATATATTAAGAGAGAGAGGGAAGAGGGTGAGGTAAATGAGGACTCTTAACAAGAAATTGCTTGTACCATTGTGTTCAGAGGAAGCCTTTTTAACACAGCTCTCAGCAAGAAGCAATTTGTTAGACACCTATGCTTCAGCAAAGATCCTGACTTAAATTTGCCACTTACATCAAGCCCAGCTGCAGCACAAAAGCAGAGCAAGGACCACACTGCCAAGGGTGTTGAAGTGACAATGGCTATTAATATTATGCCTTGGGCTCTTTCCAGGCTAGAGTCAGAAACATCGGCAGTTTACCATCCACTGATTCATAAGGGAGATCATTTGTTCCTTTCATTTCAAAGTGAAGTTAATTTATTCTGTTTTGCTGGAGAGCATCAGGTGAAGGGAGCACAGACCTTTGCTTGAATGTAGACATCCCTGTTATGAATGATGGATTGACTGGACATACACATATTGGCCACTTTATTAGGTACCTCCTGTACCTAATAAAATGGCCACAGAGTGTATGTGTGTGGTCTTCTGTTGCTGTAGTCCACCCAGTTCAAAGCTCAATGTGTTGCACGTTCAGAGATGCTCTTTTCCATGTAACTGTTGTAACACCTGGGGGTTATTTGAGTTACTGTCTCCTTCCCCTCAGCTTGAACCGGTTTGGGCATTTTCCTTTGATCTTTCTCACTAACAAGTTGTTTTCAGCCACAGTACTGCCGGTGCACTGGATTTTTTTTTGTTTGTTTTGTGCACCATTCTCTTTACACTTCAGAGAAAGTTGTGTGTGAAAATCCCCAAGGGTGCTGCAGTTTCTGAGATACTCAAACCACCCCGTCTGGCACCAACAATCATTCCATGGTCAAAATCACTTCAATCACATTTCTCCTCTATTCTGATGTTTGATTTAAACAAATTAACCTCTTGTTCTTCTGTCTTTTAATGGTGACTGGCAGTCCAACTTAAAGCTGTATTACCGTCACCAACTGGACGTGCTTTCTTGATATCATCATCTAAGCATAAAGCTGAATCCAGTGTCATTAAACGCTCCAAACATTTATTCCACTTTAAATCAGCACTGAACCAAGAGGAAGCCCTATAATTCCTTGCCAGCAGCAACAACCAGAGTGCTGTTTCCTTCTCTCCGGCCTATAAGACTCCCAGACCACATTCCAATGTGCAGCCTGCAATTAATACTGGGATCATGGCGCACACCCAAGGGCTGCTCCCTAAAGTAAGCAATGGACCCCAAATCCTTTTGGTGACTAAGACAATGGGGTGGGGGGGGGGGGGTTCTCATAGAGTCAACAATATTCCAGCATTGATTGAGAAGGGCAGAAGGACCATCACTGAAATAGGGAAGGCCGAGTTACTGACTAGGTCATTTGCTGCAAGATAATCCAAGTGAAGATGTTAGCTACTGTAGGGATAAGGCTCCAAGAGAATACCCTGATATGATGGAAGACAGCTGTAGCCAAAAACCCAGTTCATTCACTCCTTCTCTGCCACTAACTTTAAACAACACATCATTCCCTCCTTGGTGCACCTCTCAAACCAGCCAGTCTCTTTCAGTTACCGCATTTCTCCCTTCCTCTCGACCTTCAATCCCCTTCGCAAGTCAGCTCTCAGTTTTCCCAAAGTCATTTATTCTTTGTCTCCATTCGAATTCCAGAAAAACACACTCCAAGACATATCAGGAACTCGGCCACAGTCTGAAGCTCTACCCCAGCTGGACTCTTCAATGCCCCAATAATTGAACCTCTTGACCATGTCTGCATGCTTTTATTTATTCAGTGCTGCCACATGATTGGCTGATTTGATATTTGCATTAATGCTCAAGTTTTCAGGTGTACATAATAAAGTAGCCACTGAGTGCATATTGTTTGCATTTTTAATGAGATCTATCACAAAAGAAATTAATTACACTCTCATCGTCCAGTTGTGTTGTGAACCTGGGCAATGAATGAAGCAAGTCAGTGTCCAGTATCTATGGACTTCATGCCAATTCAGTTTGTGAAACCTCTTGTATTTCAGTCACCACAACAAACCAAAGACTGGCCACTGTTTGAGCCAGTCTCTTCTGATGTTACAGGTCAAGAGGTCACTGTTCAACCTCTGTGCGGTGAACAGTTTGCCTATAATGAATAAGAATCAGGAACAAAGCTGCAAATGATGGAAATCTGATATCAAAGCAGAAAATGCCGGAAGTGTTAACAGGTCAGGCTGCATCTGTGCAAAGGGAAACAAAGTTAACATGTCAGCTTCAAGGCCTTTCACCTCAGGTTGCCTCTGACATATTTCCCTTTCTCCTGAACTGTGGCTTCTCCTCTTCCTGTCCTAGTTCAACCACACTGATATCAAGGCCAAGGAAGCTCACAAACACTTCTAATTCCTCCAGAGGCAAAAGAAATTTGGCATGCCCCAATCGACTCTTACAAATTTTTATTGATGCACCATAAAAAGCATTCTGTCCGGATGAATAACAGCTTGGAGTGACAACTGCTCTGTACGTGACCACGAGAAACTACACAGGGTTGTGTGCACAGCTCCGTCCATACTTCTTGCTGCCTCAGTAAAGCAGCCAACATAATTTAAGACCCCACCCACCATCTCTCTTCCTCCCTTTTGCATCAGGTAGAAGGTAGAAAAGTCCATAAGCATATATCACCCAGCTCAAGAACAGCTTCTATCCCTCTCTTATCAGACACTTGAATGGACCTCTTGTAAGGTAAAATGGTCTCTTAGCCTCACGATCCACCTTGTTATGATCTTGCATCTTATCATTTCCCTGCACTGCACTCTTGGCAGATTTTACACTTTATTCTGCATTGTTTTTGTTTTACCTTATTCTTCCTCAGAGAACTGTGTAATAGTTTGAGCTGTACAAGCAAAATGTAAGACAAGCCTTCCACTTGTTCTTGGTACCCGTGACAATAATGAACCAATACCAATACAATGTTGGACAGAGCTCTTGATTGTATCTATTTCCCACCTCTACTCTTCCTGGACAGGGCAAGGACAGTGTCCTGTTCCTCAGCTGCCACCCTCCAGACTCTGCATTCAATGGGTCTTTTGCTATAGCTACAGGCAATTCCAGCATTCACCTTCTCCTTTCCTACCTTTTCAACACTTGGTAGGGACTATTCCCTTTGTGGCTCTCTGTCGCTCTTCCATCCCAACCTTGCACTCCCTTCCTTATGGAATTTCTCCAGCAACAGCAAGAGATGCAATGGCTGCCATTTTACACTTCCTTTTCACCTTCTATGGGCTGAGGCAGTCTTCCAAATGAAGCAGTGATTCACTCGTAACTCTACCAATTTAGTGAAGCGTATTTTGTCTCCTTGATACTAAAGAAACCAAATTCAGATTGGGTGACCTCGCTGCAGACTACCTGTCCAGTCCAAGGGGTGACATTAAACTTCCTATTGGTTTATTTGCCATCCTATTCCCACCTGAACCCAGCAGTCTGTGACTGCTATCATCAATACAATGAATCCCAATGCAAGCCTGATGAAAAGCATTTTCTCTATGACCATGTGGCAGGCTTCTGGAGTCAATATCAAATTCCTCAGCTTAAAGACATTTCCTTTCTTTGTCCGGCAGAATTGGTCAATTCTGCTACGGATCAGCTCTTTTCAATATTGGTTCAATTGTTATCTCTATTAGCACAGCATGGCTTGCTGATCATGTCCCACAGCCCTGCATTTCATAATATTTAACACTGATTATAATACTACCCTCTAAATATCACCTTCTCATTACCTTCCTCTGTTACTGACAGACTACTATAAGTTACCTCACAATGACCACGCCCTCACTTTGTCAAACAGGTTCTGTTTCACCTATACATCTTGGCCCCGTCTTCATTGTAATTTGAACTAACCTATTTTCCCCCTTTTCTTTGCCAGTTCTAATGAGGGTTTCAACCTGAAACATATCACTGTTCATCTTTCTACAGATGCCACCTCACCTACTGAGTATTTTCAGCATTTTCTGTTTTAATGTCTACTTTGAATGTCATGTTGAAATCTGATAGTGACATGCTGAAACACTCTGCACTCTGTACAGTAGGTGTCAAGGTCCATATTGATCTTAGGTATACAATACAAGCTTGCAATTGTGTATAGAAGCTCATTTCACAGCAGGTCACTATTGAATTGAAGGAAGAAGATGAGGCCGGGCAACAGGCAGAAGTGAAAGGGAAGATACCTACTGGACAACTCCTTTCTGACGAGCTTATCCTGGCTTCATGGCACAATAGTGTAGCAGTTAGCGTTACACCATTAAGCACCAGCAATCATCAATGGAGGTCAATTGCTGCTGTTGCATGCGAGGAGTTTATCTGTTCTTCCTGATAATATATGGGATTCCTCTGGGTGCCTGGGTTTCCTCCAACATTCTAAGATATATGGGTTGGGGTTAGTGAGTTGTAGGCAAACTAGGCTGGCATTGGAAGTGAAGCAGCACTGGAGGGCTGCCCTGTACCATCCTCACTGATTTTATTTGGCACAAACGATGCATTTCAAAGTACCATCTGACTGAAAAATAAAGCTCGTCTTAATCTCTGATCCTATCTGTCTCTTACTTCCAGTCCTGATGAAGAACCTCAGCTTGGAACGTTGACTGTTTATTCCCCTCCATAGATGCTGCCTGAATTGCTGAGTTTCTCCAGCATTTTGTGTGTGTTGCTCAAGATTTCGAGAATCTACTGTCTCTTGTGTTTATCATTTCTGACTAGACTACCTATGATACCAATGTAATAACAATTCTCAATTCACAAACATTCTCAATCTTACCTTTCCTCTGTTGCTAACCACTGTAGTGCCCATATGACAATAACACAAAAATAAAAAGCAGGCAAAATAAATTCGCACATCAGACCATGCCTATCACAGGGAACGTGAGCTAAATCCATGTGCAAATGGGTAATGAGCTAAACCTCATTACTTGTCTTCTACCTACATCTTTTGTCCTTGCATTCCCTAAATAATGGCAGCCTGGCTGAGAAAGAGTTTTGCTGCAAGACAAAAACGGTGGAGGTTTTCAGAGGATCACCACAAGCGGTTATGGTGCCAAAGGGCTTGTGCAAAGACCACATGAGCACAGCAGTCTGGCCTGACTGGCAGTGATGGGATTATGTCAGCTGAGAGAGGACAGCAGGTTTATATTCCAAATAGCTACTGCCACTCTTCGGGACCCCAGTCACTCTCAGTGTTACCTTCCTGTCAGCTTGAACCAAACAGGCCTTTCTCCTCTGACCTCTCTCATTAACAAGGTGTTTTTACCCACAAAACTGTCACTCACTGGATTTTTTTTGCTTGTTTTTCATGCCATTCTCTGTAAACTCTAGAGAATGCTGTGCGTGAAAATCCCAGGAGTTCATCAGATTATGAGATACTCAAACCACCCCATCTGGCACCAACGATCATTCCACAGTCAAAATCATTTAGACCCATTCTGATGTTTAGTCTCAACAACAACTGAACCACTTGAGCATGTCTGCCTGCTTTTATACATTGAGTTGCCCGATTGGATATTTTGCATTAATGAGTAGGTTATTGGTGTACCTAATAAAGTGGCCATTAAATGTACATGATATAGAAGAAAGCAACCTTACTGGAAATGTTGGAGAAGATTTGATCAGCTCAGCTAATAATTGCTGAGGTTTACAAAATTTTATAGAATCACATGATCTTCTGACAGACTGGATGGTGGGGCATAGGAGGCTGAGAAGGGGAGAAATGGCATTAGTTGGATGGCGTTTGTTTCATGGAATACATTACTATCGAAGACAATGAAGGCCAAGTCATTGAGTGTATTAAGGTGTCAAGTCAAAGCTGTTCTATGCACAAGTACATATTGTATATGCACAGGTGGAATAGAAAACTTACTTCGACAACATCCAGACTCATAACATCAATATAAACAGTATTCACTAGAAAAACACTAATTAAACATAAATTATACATGATTTTTACAAGCAAGCACACAATCAGATCAAAAAGATACAAAGCAATACACACAAAATGCTGGAGGAACTCAGCAAATCAGGCAGCATCAATGGAGATGAATGAACAGTCAACATTTTGGGCTGAGACCTTCCTCAGAACTCGGTAAAAAGTCTCAGCCTAAAACGTCAATTGTTTATCCATTTCCATAGATGCTGTCTGGCCTGTACAGTTCCTCCAGCGTATTGTATGTGTTGCTTTGGATTTCCAGAATCTGCATAATTTCTCATGTTTAAAAAAAAACAAGTCCACTATAGTGCAAAGTGGTCAAAGAGGTCATGTTGTTGTTGTTCAGTCATTTAGTTGTGTCCGACTCTCCATGACCTTATGGCCCATAGGGTTTTCATGGCAAGATATGGAAGTGGATTGCCAGGCCTTTCTTCCATGCAGAAACTGCTGCTGCCCAGTTTGGTATCCGGCTGGGTTTGAACTCAGCACTATCTGCCTTGAAGTCTAGTGCTGATGCCACGACACCACCAGCCGGCCCAAAGAAATCAAAGCTAATCTGTAGTGATTAGGGTTTTGCCAATTGGTACAAAAAAAAATGGTTAAAAATAGTCTTCTATTATAAGCACACAAGTAATTAAGGGGTATGTAGAGGGAATTATAATATGGTATTGAAATACAGGATCAGTCATGATTATATTGAATGGTCCATAATGAATGCCTGGCTTCAGTGTTCACCAGTGAGAGGGGCCTTGATCAATGTGATGACAGGATAAAACAGACTGATATGCCAAAGCATGTCAGGGTTAAGAAAAATAATGAGCTGGAATTTTTGAAAAACATTAAAATAGATTAGCCCCCAAGACTGGACAGGATATACTCCAAGATTCTGCATGTTGTTATTTGAGATACTGTCACTTTCCTGTCAGCTTGAATCAGCCTGGCCATTCTCCTCTGTCCTCTATCATTAACAAGGCATTTTTGCCCACAAAACTGCCACTCACTGTATGTATTTTGTTTTGTTTTTCACACCATTCCCTGTCAACTCTAAAGACTTGCGCATGAAAATCCCAGGTGATCAGCATTTTCTGAGATACTCAAACCACCCTTTCTAGCACCAATAGTCATTCCACGGTCAAAGGTACTTAGATCACATTCCTTTCCCATTCTGATGGTTGTTCTGAACAACAATTGAACCATATCTGCAGACTTTTATGCATTGAGTTACTGCCACGTGATTGGTTAATTATATATATGTATTAATGAGCAGGTATGCAGGTGTACCTAATAAAGTGGCCACGAGGCATATGTTCTGTGTTCTTTATTGAATGGTGAAATAGGCTCAAAGGGCCAATGGTTCATCCCCACTCCTAGATTACCAATGTTCTGGATGTGGTATATTTGGATTTTCAAAAGGCTTTTGACAAGGTCCTACACAGGAGATTAGTGTGCAAACTTAAAGCACACGGTATTGGGGGTAAGGTATTGATGTGGATAGAGAATTGGTTGGTAGACAGGAAGCAAAGAGTGGGAATAAACGGGACCTTTTCAGAATGGCAGGCAGTGGCTAGTGGGGTACCGCAAGGCTCAGTGCTGGGACCCCAGTTGTTTACAATATATATTAATAACTTAGACGAGGGAATTAAATGCAGCATCTCCAAGTTTGTGGATGACACGAAGCTGGGCGGCAGTGTTAGCTGTGAGGAGGATGCTAAGTGGATGCAGGGTGACTTGGATAGGTTAGGTGAGTGGGCAAATTCATGGCAGATGCAATTTAATGTGGATAAATGTGAGGTTATCCACTTTGGTGGCAAAAACAGGAAAACAGATTATTATCTGAATGGTGGCTGATTAGGAAAAGGGGAGGTGCAACGAGACCTGGGCGTCATTATACACCAGTAATTGAAAGTGGGCATGCAGGCGGTCAAAAAGGCGAATGGTACGCTGGTACTCACAGCAAGAGGATTCGAGTACAGGAGCAGGGAGGTACTACTGCAGTTGTACAAGGCCTTGGTGAGACCACACCTGGAGTATTGTGTGCAGTTTTGGTCCCCTAATCTGAGGAAAGACATTCTTGCCATGGAGGGAGTACAAAGAAGGTTCACCAGATTGATTCCTGGGATGGCAGGACTTTCATATGATGAAATACTGGATCAACTATGCTTATACTCACTGGAATTTAGAAGATTGAGGGGGAATCTTATTGAAATGTATAAAATTCTAAAGGGATTGGACAGGCTAGATGCAGAAAGATTTTTCCCAATGTTGGGGAAGTCCAGAACGAGGGGTCACAGTTTAAGGATAAAGGGGAAGCCTTTTAGGACTGAGATGAGGAAAAACTTCTTCACACAGAGAGTGGTGAATCTGTGGAATTCTCTGCCACAGGAAACAGTTGAGGCCAGTTCATTGGCTATATTTAAGAGGGAGTTAGATATGGCCCTTGTGGCTAAAGGGATCGGGGGTATGGAGAGAAGGCAGGTACAGGGTTCTGCGTAGGATGATCAGCCATGATCATACTGAATGGCAGTGCAGGCTTGAAGGGCCGAATGGCCTCCTCCTGCACCTATTTTCTATGTTTCTATGTTCCTATTTAAAAAGACGGTATTAGCATATCTGTTCCCAAACTTATTTTGTGCAATTTGCAATACCTTCTTGCAAGCAGTCATTTTTTAATTTGGCCTTCTCATGGTCAGTTGAATTGGGCAGGACTTTAGAAAAAATAGTAACAGTTTTATGCTAAGAGAAGGTAATCCAAGCAATTTTAAGATCCCTATGCAATCCCATGTGTTCATGAGGAACCCTTCTTGGCAGAATTGCAGCTAGAATTAATGGCCAGCTGCCAACTGTTTTGGCCACCATTATGATATCAATAATTTGCTTCCTTTGCAAATTTGTTTTCTGTCTTGATATTCTTCTTTCATGTTAATAAACGGGATAATGTGAGATGAAACAAATAGTGTTGGTCTTATTAAGAATTCTGAGAAACTATGACAGTGGGCTAGATGCAGATAAAAAGCTCATTCTAGTCAGTGTTATTTTAGAGACCCTCGATGCACCATCCTAGATTATTGGCTTTTGTAAAGATTCCCTTCAAAATAGCATTTTATTATCCAAATCATATCAACGTCGGTTTCATGAATTACTCAGCATGACACAATCTATCACTGGAAGGTATATTTTCTGATAAATGCTAAACAATTCTGGGCTACTATTTCCACGTCATTTTTGAAGTCTGGTAGAATATACACACACAACTGGAAGTACTGAGAGTACTCTATGTCTTTACCAAGATTCAACATGTTCTATACCCCATAATAGCTGATGCTAAATCAGTTTACCACAGCTGACTGCACACCATCGCATCTACAGATTAGAAGAGCTAGACTGAAAAGCGTTTATGAAGATCCCAATAATCAACAAAGAGCTGAGGATAGCAGGAACTCAGGCAAAAAATCGGGTTCATCCAGAACCCGGCACAAGCTTCAGCAAATCAACCTTCAAAGATTATTATAACCTTCACACTACAGTGACATCATCAGTATTAGGTTCTCTTGGAACTGTACGCAGTCTGTGACTTCTAGAGCAGCGCAGTGCCTAATCCTCTCCTGATTACTTGAACATCCAATCAATAATAAGGACAAAAGTCTCTAAATGTCTAACTTGACAGGAGAAAGTAAAAATTGTGAAGTGTTTTGTAAAATTTCTTGCCTTGCTATGTCATTGCCTGGTCACCAGGAAGGCAGTGCAGTGCAAATGACAGTTATTATTAGTTATACAGAGTGGAAGAAATTGAAAAGAAAAATTACAATTGTGAATGAGATGAGGAGTTACTTGTAGTCAATAACAGTTCAATTTTGGCTCCTGCTCAGCAAAACAGCCTTGTGTGCTACAAATTGAACATAGCTTCTATCAGTGCTAGGACCACCCTGCTGACAGAAAAAATGCTCTTCCATGATGCTTATTGCAGTTCTTTTCTAACCAAGGAAATGGATTTTCATATAGAGTCACAGAGTCATAGAGAAATACTTCACATAAACAGGCCCTTCAGACCATCTAGTCCATGTCAAAAACATTTCAACTACCAATTCCCATTGACCTGCATTGGGACTATATCCTTCCATACCTCTACCATCCATGTACCTATCCAAACTTCTCTGAAATGTTGAAATCAATCTTGCATGCACCACGTGCTGGCAGCTCATTCCACACTCTCATGGCCCTCTGAGTGAATAAATTTGCCCTCATGTTTCCCTTAAACTTCTCACTTTTCACCCTTAAGCCATGACCTCTGGTTGTAGTCCCACCCAACCTCAGTGGAAAAGGCCTGCTTGCATTTACCCTATCTATAACCCTCATAATTTTGTACACCTCTATCAAATCTCCTCTCAATCATCTACATTCTACAGAATACAGTCCTAGCCTAATTTACTTTGCACTTTGTACTTTGAACTTTTGAACCTGCAGCTATCAAAGGAAATTGTTATTGATAAAGTCATTCAAGTACTTGGTACCTAATGACTAAATTAGAATTGATCGTATGCAGCTTGAACCTCCAGATCAAATGTTTCTGACTTAATTTAGTGTAGGATTTGAACATTTGTGTTGGAGAAATTGGGGATATAAGAAATATGCAGGGTGGAAAGAGTTGAAGGAAGATACCTAAATTGGAAAATATAATTTAACAATTCTTACTGATTTGGACAAGGTTTGACCTATATGCATCATGGTTAAAAATCTCATTTCTTTTCTTTGTCTAACCTATAATACAGTGAATAAGGACTGAACATGTGAGCAAAGCAAAGTTGCTGAAATATTTAGAAACATCACAGTCTGAACTTTGCCATGGACAGCTCTCAGCCCAGTTGCAAAAGGAGAAGGGTGGGGGATGGGACGAGCAACACCATCCCATAAAAACCCAGAGTTACAGAAATACCAACAGAAGCTCCAAAGACCTCATCTCTGGTGAGGAGGGATCTTCACCTAGAAGATATAGGATGGGCTACACCTGTGGACAATTTGAAAGACTGGCCCAGGACAGAGAACTCTGGTGAGCTGCTATCCGTGGCCTGTGTCCCAGTAGGAGTGATGAGCTTAAGAAGTCTGGTTCATTTAAATGAAGCTGCCCAATTGTCTATTGGCCTACCTCACGATGCTCAGTAACAGTTATTACCCTTCAACCATCAGGCTCCTGAACTAGTATAGATAACTTTACTCACCACAGCTCTGAACTGATTCTACAACCTATAGACTCACTTTCAAGGACTCTACAACTCATTCTTTTCAGTATAATTTACTTACTTATTTATTTGCATAGTTTGTCTTCTTTTGCCCATTGCTTGTTTGTCAGTCTTTGTTTTTCATTGATCCAGTTGTATTTTTCCATTCTACTGTGAATTCCTTTAGGAAAATGAATCTCAAGGTAGTATATGGTGACATATAAGTACTTTGATAATAAATTTACTTTGAACTTTGAGCTTTGAAAAAAAAACTATCCAGGCACAGAACTTCATCAAATCCATGTGATGCTTAAAGAGGAAACCAGGCTTAGGCCAAGATAAATCATCAGAGAAGAAGTTGGCAATGTATTTGGAGTCTTAAAAAGTGGGAATGTTGGGGTACAACAGCACCATTCTACTTCCTAATACCACCAAAGTAAGATTTATGTATCCCCTTCCAACATTTTACAATGTCCACTGTTGGTAACCAGTGACACAGCGAGCCAGTTGGCATACCAACAGTCAAAGTATGCAAGACACACTTTGAGGGAATTGTTCCCCAGAGAAACAAATTCACATTGTCACAGTGTAAAGCTCATAGTAGCTTTATTCAAGTTTGTGGGCTCCATTTCCTGTTCAATATAAACTTATGAAGTTCAGTTCATATTATTTAAGATAGCTAGGAAGCTTAAGTGGGAAATAAGTGGAGAGTTTTGATTTTTACTTCCTCCTATTTGATTTCAGAGTTTAATGAATGATTGAAGATATATTTCCAAGTCAGGATTGCTTCTCCTCCTTGAGTTCTTCTGATGCCAGAGGTCAGAGGTCAGAATTGGAACATATGTTCATTACAAATAACAATATATACAAATAATAATGTACGGAGAAAATTCTGCATGGAGATTTGTCACCAGTAGTGTTCCGCAGAAGTATGTTCTGGGACACCTGCTCTTTGTGATTTTTATAAATGATTTGGATGAGGTAGTAGAAGGGTGGGTTAATAAGTTTGCAGATGACACAAATATTGTAGATAATGTACTAAGTTGTCATAGGTTACAATGGGATCTAGACAGGACCCAGGGCTGGGCAGAGAAGTGTCAGACGAAGTTCAACCCAGAAAAGCATGAAGTGATACACTACAGAAGATTGAAAATGAAGACTGAGTACAGGATTAATGGCAAGATTCTCAGTAATGAGAAGAAACCGGCTCTTGGAGGTTCAGGTGCATAGATCCCTCAAAGTAGTTACACAAGTTGATAGGATGGTTAAGAAAGCTATACTATGTTGGCCTAGTAGTGGAATTGAGTTCAAGAGCTATGAGGTAATTGTGCAGCTCTATAAACCTCTTGTTGGACCACAAATAAATATTGAGTTCAATTCTGGTTGCATCATTATAGGCAGGATGCAGAGGAGATTTACCAGGGTGCTGCCTGGATTACAGGGAATGCCTTATGAGGAAAGTCTGAGTGAGCTATGACTTTTCACCTTCAAACAAAAGAGAATGAGAGGTGACTTGCTGGAGGTGTATAAAATGATAGGAGGCAAAGACACAGTGGACAGCTAGCTCTTTTTTTCCTGGGTTGAAGTGGCCAATATCAGAGGACATCATTTAAAGTAAGTGGAGGAAAGTTTAGAGGAGATGGCAGAGGGAGGTTTTTCACACAGAGAGAGGTAGGTTTCTGAAATACGCTGTCGAGAGTGGTGATAGAAGCTGATACAATAGGGCTATTTAAGATACTCTTAGATAGACACTAGGATACAAGAAAAGTGGAAGGTGTTTGGCTGAGTAGGAGGAAAGGGTTAGACTTATCATGAATAAGGTTTATATTGGTCAGCTCAACATCAAGGGTCATAGGGCCATTCTGTGCTTTACTGTTTTGTTTACTATGTTCTAACTAAGGTCACACAAGGCCAATGGGAGCAAGATACAGGAGCCTCAGGACCACACCACCACGTTCAGGAACAGTTACTACCCCTTAACCATCAGGCTCTTGAACCAAAGGAGATAACTTCACTCAACTTCACTTGCCCCAGAACCTATGGACTCACTTTTACATACTCAATATATACTGCTTATTTATTTATTATTATTATTTCTTTCTTTTTATATTTACACAGTTTGTTGTCTTTTCCACACTGGTTGAATGCCCAAGTTGGTGTGGTTTTTTATTGATTCTATTATAGTAATTATTATATTATGGATTTATTGCGTTTGCTTGCAAAAAGTGAATTAGGTGACATGAATTTGTGGTGACATATATATACTTTGATAATGAAATTACCTTGAACTTTGAACTTTATATCTACTCTAATATGATCACAAGAACAAAGGGAAATGTAGAGAATACTGGTAAATATGCCCTAATTAATTAAGGCTCAGATACATTTTGCCTTTCAGTAGAGGAGTAAGGTCCCATAAAAAGTAACTTATAATATATTGGAGAACTTCATTAAAGTGGATGGAAATAAATCATGATGAATATCATAGAAGGTCATAAAATGTAAATGGATAGCAATAAATGGTCTAATTATTTTCCATGCAATATGATGCATTAATACATTATGATACAATGAATTTGTCCTTTGTTATACATGACTAATCTGAATTAAGTAATATGCATATACAAGTAAAATTCATTGATTGACATTATAATGTTTTAATTAAGTTTCTGGTTGGGATGGGTGCAGGCAGACTGAAATTTCATGAAGTTCTTCCTTGGACATGTAACCATGTTTGGTATTTTCCTTCAGGTAAATGTGTAAAGTCTACCATAGGACAAATGAATATTGGAAAGGTTGAAAACCATATCGAGAAATGTCTGGATTCAATCAGGGATGAATTAACTAATATTCTAAATTAGTCACTTCTGTGAGTTTTGCTATCATGTCCGATGGGTAATGAGTCATCCTCTCTGATCCTCCTGAAATCAATTGAAAAATTAAATAAAACAAGAACTGCTAGTTCATGATCTTTATATCATTACATTATATTATTATATATCCCTATTGAGTTCTATCGAGGTTTTGATGCACTTTTAGTACTGAAGAAAGACTCCCACCATCCAAGCCATGCTGTCTTCTTGCATCTGGAGTATTGCATACAGTTCTGGTCACCCCATTATAGGAGGGATTTCAAGGCTTTGAAGAGGGTGCAGAAGAGGTTTACCAGGATACTGCCTGGATTAGAGGGTGTATGCTATGAGAGACTGGGCAACCTTGAGTTGTTTTCAAAGATCCAAAATATATTTATGATCAAAGTATGTATAAATTATACAATCCTGATATTTAGAAACTATAGAAGCATTACAGCACAGAATCAGGCCTTTTGGCCCTTCTTGGCTGTGCCGAACCATTTTTCTGCCTAGTCCCACTGACCTGCACCTGGACCATATCCCTCCATACACCTCTCATCCATATATCTGTCCAAATTTTTCTTAAATGTTAAAAGTGAGCCCGCATTTACCACTCATTCCACACTCCCACCACTCTCTATTTGAAGAAGTCCCCCCCCCCCCACCAAATGTTCCCTTTAAACTTTTCCCCATTCACCCTTAACCCATATCCTCTGTTTTTTTTCTCTCCTAGCCTCAGTGGAAAAAGCCTGCTCGCATTTACTCTATCTATACCCATCATAATTTTATATACCTGTATGAAATCTCCCCTCATTCTTCTACGCTCCAGGGAATAAAGTCCTAACCTATTCAACCTTTCTCTGTAACTCAGTTTCTCATGTTCTGGCAACATCCTTGTAAACCTTCCCTGCACTCTTTCAACCTTATTAATATTCCTTCCTGTAATTAGGTGACCAAAACTGAACACAATACTCCAAACTCGGCCTCACCAACGTCTTATACAACCTCACCATAACATTCCAACTCCTATACTCAATACTTTGATTTATAAAGGCCACTGTACCAAAAGCTCTCTTACAACCCTATCTACCTGTGATGCCACTTTTAGGGAATTTTGTATCTGTATTCCCAGATCCCTCTGTTCTACTGCACTCCTCAGTGCCCTACCATTTACCTTGTATATTCTAACTTGGTTTGCCCTTCTAAAATGCAATAACTCACCCTTGTCTGTATTAAACTCCATCTGCCATTTTTCAGCCCATTTTTCCAGCTGGTCCAAATCCCTCTGCAAGCTTCGAAAACCTTTCTCACTGTCCACTACACCTCCAATCTTTGTATCATCAGCAAATTTGCTGATCCAATTTACCACATTATCATCCAGATCATTGATATAGATGACAAATAACAATGGACCTAGCACTGATCCCTGTGGCACACCATTTGTCTGCTTACAGGCAGCCCCAAAGCAAGAAACCTGAAAGAACCCAATTAAAAAGCTCACAGACATGAAGTACAGCAGCTGGGGCAGTCTCACAGTCTCAGCATGAAATCAACCAACCCTCACCTCCGGTCACAACACCATGTCTTTCCAGGCTATCTGGGACAGGATTTAAATTGTCCAAACAGCAGATCATGCCTCACCTTAGAACTGGGGGCCACTGCAGTGATATGCTCTGGGCCTAGGCCTCACTGCTCAGCCCAAAGCTGTTCTTGAACTCTACAAATCGGCCTGCTGCTTACAGCAAAACAACCTTGCACCTGGGTTAGTTGGACAGGCATTGAAACTCCTCCGCCTCGACTCCTCTCCGAATCACTCACTCCAACTCCATCGGCAACACTGTCTCATACACGTTATTCTTCATCTTTGCAACGCCCCAACATAGCTTATCCTTCCAATCAGCTTTGCCTTTGCTCGCCTCTTCATAGTTTGTGGTGATAGTTTACCACAATTTACTTCAGAAAAGTTGTTATTAATAATGCTTTTAGTCAAATTTCTTGCCTTTTGAACTACCAGTAAGCAGTCGCTTACCTTCGTTAGCACCATCTTAAACTGTTTTCTCTGGAGCGTTGGAGGCTGAGGGGAGATCTGATACAGGTTTATACAATTATGTGAGGCTTTTACAGAGTAGACAGACAATATCTTTTTCCCAGAGTTGAAAGTTGAGAGTGCTAATTTCAAAAGTGAGGCAAGGGTCAAGTTTTTTTACACAGAGAATGGCTGGTGCCTGGAATGTGCTGCCTGGGGTGGGTGAGACAGAAGCATTAGAGACTTCTAAGACACATTTAGATAGGCACATGAATATGAGCAAAATGAAGGATATGGGACATTACGTAGGCACAGGGGATAAGCTTAGTTGGCCATTCAATTACTAATTTATTTGACTTGCAACAAGATTGTGCACCAAAGGGCCTGATCCTGTGCTGTACTGTTCTACATTCTATTTTCTATGCTGCCATCAGAAGAAGCTACAGGTGCCTCAGGTCCAAAACTGTTGGTTCAGGAACAGATTTTACTTCTCCATTACCAGGCTCTTCAACCAGAGGAGTTAACTTCACTCAACTTCACTCACCCAACGCTGATCCTACAACTATGGACTCACTTTCAAAGACTCTTCAAATAATGTTCTTGATATTTATTACTTATTTATTATTATTATTTTATTTTTGTATTTGCACAGTTTGTTGTCTTTTGCTCTTTAGTTGTCTGTCTGCCTTTATATTGTGAGGTTTTTCATTGATTCTATTGTGATTTTTTGTATTTACTGTGAATGCCTGCAAGAAAATTAACCTCAAACTAGTATATGGTGACACATATGTACCTTGTTAATAAATTTACTTTGACATTTGAAGTTTGAATTACACCTACAGCATCTTCTGTTGAAGGAGTAGATACTACAGTATATATATGCAATATTCCTCAATGAGTAAATTTGGCCAAATTTGCAAGGTGAATTAGAGAATGGAAGACATATCAGGAATCTGAGGTTGAGATTTACCTATTGATTTTAATTTCTAATATAAATCATATACTCAGTGGCCACTTTATTAGGTATACCTCTACACCTGCTTGTCAATGCAGGTGTCTCATCAGCCAATCATGTGGTAGCAACTCATTGCATAAAAGCATCCAGGCATGGGCAATAGGTTCGGTTGTTGTTCAAATTAAACATCAGAATGGGAAATAAATGTGATCTGAATGATTTTGACGGTGAAATGATTGTTGGTGTCAGACGATGTGGTTTGGTTATCTCAGAAACTGCTGGTTTCCTGGGATTTTGATGCACAATAGTCCCCAGAGTTGACAGAGAATGGTGCAAAAAACAAAAAAAAAAAGCACAGTGAGCAACAGTTCTAAGGGCAAAAATGCCTTGTTAATGAGAGAGGTCAGAGGGGAATAGATAGACTGGTTCAAGCTGATAGGAAGGTGAACCATAACTCAGATAACTGTGCATTACAACAGTGGTGTGCAGAAGATCACCTCTGAATGCACAACACGCCGAATCTTGAAGTGAACGGACCGCAGCAACAGAAGACCACATCAGGTTCCACTTCTGTACCTAATAAAGTGGCCACTGAGTGTATATTTGATGTTTGAAATCTATCTCCTACTTATTAGACTTGGCAAGTGCAAGAGACTGGAGGTCTGGGTCTACACTGTGCTATCTGAACCCAACTGACACACTGAAAACACTTCCTCAGTAATGCATTAAGTTGCTCCATGAGGTGACAATGTGATGGTTATTTTCAATATTAAAAGATGTCAATGTGATCTCACCATAAAATTATACCTATTTTGTGTGAGGTCTGTCGATGATATAATTTTATGATGAGAGCACATTATCTCATGATTATACTGTCTGGCTCCTATTACCACTGCTCTCTCATTATACCTTCTGAAAATTAGTTTCCTCTCCTATCTCATTCTCAATAACTAAAGTACTTAATGTTCTGAATAAGTCATTAAATAAATATATATTTCACAATGAACTGAGAGGAATTAACCACTGAATTGTCACTTGTGCATTTTAATGCCTCCGTGGTTTAATGGAAATGTTAGCCTGTCTGCAAATCTTCAGTTTGCACAGGGTATTTTTATTCAGAGATGCAGTGTTGTGAGAGGTACTTGTATTATGCATGTAGCTAATCTCCCAAGGTGCAACTGTAAGAGCCTGCTGTACTAATAGCTCATTTTACCTTTCTTTCAAGTATGCTCTACATAAGGAAGATAACAATTAGGTTTTTTTTTGATATTGGAAGCATGAGAATGATTCCAGGAATAAAATGGTTAAGATATGTGTAGTGTTTCATGGATCTAGGATAGTAGTTGCTGGAGTTTAGAAGAAGAACGAGTGGGAATCTCATTGAAACCTATTGAACATTGAAAGGCCTAGGTAGAGTGGATGCAGAGAGGATGTTTCCTATAGTGGGTAGTCTAGGACCAGAGAGCACAGCCACAGAATATCCTTTAGGATAGAGATGAGGATGAATTTCTTTAGCCAGAGGGTGGTGAATCTGTGGAATTCATTGTCACAGACTGCTGTGGAAGCCAAGGCATTGCGTACGTTCAAAGTGGAGGTTGATCAGTTCTTGATTAGTAATGGCGTTAAAGGTTGCAGGGATTAAGCCTGGTGGGTTCTCTTCTTCAACCGGTTTAATTTCATCCTCACCTATCATCCTGGCAGCAAGAGTACCAAGGCCGACACTCTCTCCCGGCAGATTGATGGATCTGAGGACAATGCCAATCCAGGGCCCATCCTTCTTCGCTCCTGAATTCCTGCTCTGGTGATCTGGGTAATAAAGACAGAGGTGAGGACCGCCCAACAGTTGGACCCCGGCCCACGTAGGTGACCTCCCAACCTACTGTTTGATCCTGCTGCGGTGCGTTCCAAAGTGTTGGAATGGGATCACTTCTCCCGTTTGGCTGGCCATCCCGGAACTCAACAGATCCAGTTTTGGTGGCCTTCTATGGCCCAGGATATCCACACTTCGTATCTGCCTGTCCCACCTGTGCTCAGAACAAGACATCATATGAGTGTCCTGTGGGACTGCTGTGTCTGCTGCCTGTGCCCCACTATCCCTAGTCTCATCTTTCAGTGGGTTTCATCACTGGTCTTCCCCATCCAATGGAAAGACCACCATTTTGGTCGTTGTGGATCAATTTTCCGAGGCTGCACACTTCATTGCCCTCCCCAAGCTCCCATCGGCTCGTGAGACTGCCACACTCATGGTCCAACATGTGTTCAGGCTCCATAGCTTCCCACAAGGCATAGTGCCTGATCGTGGAACAGTTCACTTCCCGCTTTTGGAAGGCTTTCTGCTCTTCTGCAGGAGCTACAGCCAGTCCCAATCTAATACTCAGAATGAGAGAGTGAACCAGGAGTTGGAGATGACCCTGTGCTGTCTTGCCTCTTCCAACCCCACGTCCTGGATCTCCCAAATAGTTTGGGCAGAGATCGCCCACAATAACCTCCAGTCGTCCTCCACCAGTATGTTCCACTTTGAATGCTAGAAGAGATTCCAACCAACGTTCTTCCCTTACAAGGAGATTGATGTCAGAGTTCCTGTTGCTGAACAGCTGATCCAGTGCTACTAGCACACCTGGAGATGAGCCAGGGCTTCTCCCAGAGACAATATGCCTTTCAAGCCAGGAGAGGACATCTGATTAGCATCAAGGGATGTTCCCCTGAAAGCTGAGAGCCAGAAACTGGGACCATTTCTAGTGGAAAAGGCTGTCAACAAGGTCTCATACATTCCCTGATCTATACGGTGTGGTGCCTCCTGGCATCTCACCAGGTACATGGTAAGATTCAGTATCTTGTGAATTGGGAGGTATATGGTTTTTGGATCCCGTGGAAGGACATCTTGGACAAGTCACCTATCCAGGAACTCCAGCAGCGGACACAGGTCTGTGGCACCTCAGGAGCTGCACCAAGGGAAGGGGGCCCTGTTACCACCACGGACCGGGCTGTGTAGTTGATTCAGCAATTGCACACGTCACCTCATAACTATTTCATTACAGTGGTATTGAACTCCCTTCTTTTCAGCCATCAGGCTACAATTTCTGGACTTCCGATCGACCTTCAGGTTTTGATCTTCAACATCGATTGCCGGACTCGCTGAGAGAACATGATCCCCATCCCCAACCTCCCAGCTCGGACTTCAAGATTGCAGACTGACCAGCCTTTGTGTCTTCTACTGCCTCCTTCTCGTATGATCAGGTGCCCTTCTTCCCCGCGTCCACATCACCGGCCTTCTGAGTGCAGAGCAGAGGCCTCAACTCCAGATGTCCTTCATCACCCGTTCATGTCTCTGGCCTTCAAAAGCAGAGCATGGAACGCAGAGCTGACCTCTAACCCCCTCCACATCTTTGTCCCTAAACCCTAATCGGAACTCTAACTCCGCACATCATTACTACAGAACTCTCTGTCTCCAAAACCATCCCTATGAACATAAACAGCTCAATCTGAGCCATCATCTCCATTGAGACCACAACTTGGCACCAAGTTGAAGTCTTATTATGGATGAAAGCAAATTTCCAAGCAGGACTTCCCATTATACAGGTCTGGATGTTTGTCCCAGACAACTGGAGGTATATTAAACGGAAAGAGAACAGCAGATATAAAGCTTAGAAAATCATTTGTACGCCTCTAAACTGAACTGTGCAGTACAATTTAATTTGGGAGAGCAATTTTACACACACCATTAAATTTACCCCTTAATTTTTCGGTGGGATTTTAAATTGCCCTTGTGTCATTTTCCCAGTTTAAAACAACCATAAGTGACATGAACATTTAGGCAAAACCCAAATTTGTCTTCCTCGCTTTTCCACAAATTGCTCTGAAAAAATATTGTTCTAATTTATTTACAGAGAACCTAGGTTTCTCTGAAGCTATTTCCCCTCCAACTATTCTATTTAAAAGGCCAGCACTAACACTGAATTGCATCGTTCTATCTCACTGTAATTTGTGTCTGACTGTGGTCTTGAAGAGAGCCTGATAATCAGAAACAGAATCCTTTATTATCGCCAAGTATTTGGACACATATGGGGAATTTGATGCCAGTTTCCCTGAGCTCTCGCTGTACAGAATCAAAAAACAAACAAAACAATAGTGCAAATAATCGTGAACTATATACATTGAGGTATACTTGTGTATGTACAGGTGGACTTGGTTTATAATAGACTAAAATTCAAGTGTTCATAAAAGTATGAATTTCTGCATTACTCAGGAAATTGATGAAGACAATCACTCTCGGTCTCCTGGTCTTGTAGTCGTTCCAGGGTATTGCTGCTGATCTCTGCCACTCTTCACAGTCTTCCACACACTGCTGCAGTAGGGAGATCACCCAAGATTTTCAGGCATGAAGGGAAAACTTCTGTTTCGTTTCCTTCAGCCACAGGAACAAGCAGAGTGTGCATGGCTTTTTGCCTGGATTGCGGACATTCACCAGCTATGATCTTATTGTTACAGAGACCTTTCTGACAACTTCCTGTCAGGAGTTTTTGGTGTAGTCCTGGTTGGTAGGGAGTACTCCATGCAGAAGGAGCATGTCTCCTGTGGGCACTCTATCATTAGCCATCATGGGTCCTCTGGCACACTGAGAGTATTCTCCTACCAATAATACACTTCCTCTCCCTCCTATCATGGCAGCATCCATTCATTCATGGCATCATGGACTTTGAACTTTGAACTTTGGATTATAGAGCACTGAAACAAGTCCTATTGGTCCATGCCAACCAAAATTTGTATTCAAACTAGTCCTATTTACCAGCTTTTGGCTCAAAAAGGTCCCATGAATTGGTACCTTTCCAATCTATGTACCTGTCCAACTGTCTTTTAAAAGTTCTTTTTGTACCTGCCCCAACCACATCTACCGGCAGCTCATTCCACATAGATACCACCCTTCGTGTAAAACAAAGTTGCCCCTCATGTTCCTACTAGATCCTTCCCTTTTCACCTTGCCTATGCTGTCTAGTACTTCATGGCCCAATCCTGTGAAAAAGACTTACCCAATCTGTGCCTCTCTTAATTTTATATACCTCTGCAGGATCACCCCCTCAGTCTCCTGCACTCTGTAGAATAAAATCAAGATGAGTCACATGGGACTGTACTTGCAGGAATTCAGAAGGATGAGGAGATCTTATAGAAACATATAAAATTATGAAAGGGATAGATCAGATAGAGGCAGGAAAGTTGTTTCCACTGATACTAAGATAGGTGGAGTTGTGGATAATGAAGTAGGTTTTCAAAGCTTGCAGAGATTTAGGCCAGTTAGAAGAGTGGGCTGAAAGATGGCAGATGGAGTTTAATTCTGTTAAATGTGAGCTGCTACATTTTGGTAGGACTAAACAAAATAGGACATACATGGTAAATGGTAGGGCATTGAAGAATGCAGTGGAACAGAGGGATCTAGGAATAATGGTGCATAGTTCCCTGAAGGTGGAATCTCTTGTGGATAGAGTGGTGAAGAAAGCTTTTGGTATGCTGGCCTTTATAAATCAGAGCATTGAGTATAGGAGTTGGGATGTAATGTTAAAATTGTACCAGGCATTAGTAAGGCCAAATTTGGAGTATTGTGTACAGTTCTGGTCACCGAATTATAGGAAACATGTCAACAAAATAGAGAGAGTACAGAGAAGATTTACTAGAATGTTACCTGGGTTTCATCACCTAAGTTACAGAGAAAGGTTGAACAAGTTGGGACTTTATTCTTTGGAGCATAGAAGGTTGAGTGGGGACTTGACAGAGGTATATAAAATTATGAGGGGGATAGATAGAGTTGATGTGGATAAGCTTTTTCCATTCAGAGTAGGGGAGATTCAAACGAGAGGACATGGGTTGAGAGTTAAAGGGCAAAAGTTTAGGTGTAACATGAGGGGGAACTTCTTTACTCAGAGAGTGGTAGCTGTGTGGAACGAGCTTCCAGCAGAAGTAGTTGAGGCAGGTTCGATGTTGTCGTTTAAAGTTAAATTGAATAGCTATATGGACAGGAAAGGAATGGAGGGTTATGGGCTGAGTGCAGGCCGGTGGGACAAGGTGAGAGTAAGCGTTTGGCACGGATTAGTAGGGCTGAGATGGCCCGTTTCTGTGCTATAATTGTTATATGGTTATATGGTAGGTGAGACTAGAACTAGGGGACATAGCCTCAAGATTTGGGGGAGTAGATTTAGGATGGTGATGAGGAGGAACTGCTTTTCCCAGAGAGTGGTGAATCTGTGGAATTCTCTGCCCAATGAAGCAGTGGAGGCTGCCTCAGTAAATATATTTAAGTCAAGGTTGGATAGATTTTTGCACAGTAAGAGAATTAAGCGTCATGGGGAAAAAGCAGGTAGGTGGAGCTGAGTCCAAGACCAGATCAACAATGATCTTATTGAATGTTGGAGCAGGGTGAAGGGGCCAGATGGCCTACTCCTGCTCCTATTTCTTATGTTATTATGTAATCCTAGCCTGTCCATCCACTCCCTGTAACACAATCCCTCAAGTCCTGGCAATTTCCTTGTAAATCTTTTCTGCTCTCATTCCAGTTTAATAACATAATTCCTTTTGCAGGACAACCAAATTGAATACAGTGGTCCAACATGGCCTCGCCAGCATCCTGTGCAACTGCTCCATAACCTCCCAGCTTTTATCCTCAATACCGGAGCCTGCATGCCATAGACATCTTCAGCACCATGACTCCATTTTCAGTGAGCTAAATACTTGTCCTCCAAGATCCCTCTGCTCTACAACAGTCCCTAGGGAACGGCTATTCACTGTGAAAGTCCTGCATGTCACATTTAGCCAAATTGAACTCCATTTGCCGTTCCTCAGCTCACTTACTCAGCTGATCAAGATGCCCTGTATTGTTTGATAACCTTTTTTCATCATCCATGACACCATCTATTCACTAGCAACCCTCCCTTACAGTTGGAGGGGTATTACTTGTAGTGTGTGGGCTGTCCCAATAAGAGGTGACTACTTCTATCACACCTGCAAGAATTAGCATCAGGAAGTGATCTCACTGTGAAACTGACCATGCAAATTACAGAATGCCATTATAGAGGAACCCAACAAGACTTCTATAACTGAAGGTCTTGCTCTTTGTGCGAATGTGTTCATCCACAATGTTGTTTCAGCAGGATTAAAAACCGCTGAAGCTATTCCTGGCTCACAGTCTTCATATTAATGATAATTGAGTTATCAGTAAATTTTAAATTTTGAAGTCCACTAATTACTTTCCAGACCATTATTGACAGTGGGAAAGGTCAATGCTAATTATTGCTTACACCCAAGAGACAAAATGAAAGACAGCAACAAGGGAATGAGTGGTCACTGTAGTTGCAGTGTCTGTATCACTGGACCAGAGGCTGAACTAAATAATCATAAAATGAGTTTAAAACTCACTGCAAGTTTAAAAACATGAGTTTAATTCAAAAACAGAAGTAAAAGAATATGTCAATGAAAGAGATCATGAAATTGTTCGATTATCAAAAAATCTCAATTGATCTGCTGCTGTTATTTAGCCAAGGAAATCTGAAATCCATATTCAGTGTAAAAGTGACCCCAGCTCCACATCAATGTAGCTAACTTTTCACTGTCCTTTGGAGTGCAGAGTAGGCAATTCAATTGTATCAAACTATTCTGAGGATGGTCAGGGAGGAGCAAAAAATAATGATTTGCCAGCAGCACATATGTTCACTGTAGGTTAAAAAGGATCAAATGGAAACTGGGGACAAATAAAGAAAGTGACGGGGTTGGGAGGGAGAGAGGGTGAGAGAGAGAAGGGGAGAGAGAGAGAGAGAGGGAGAGCATGAGGAAAACAGGACAAAGCAAGGGGGAGAGAGGGAGGAAGGAAGAGGGAGAGAGAGAGACAGGGAAGATGTAAAGGAAAAGAGAGAGATCCTTTGTAATTTAATGTTAGTTCAACTTCCAAAATACAAATTATATTTTAACCCAATTACATATCATCACCTAGATTTCATATGAAAATGAGGAAAAGTCAATCTTAATCATTTTTAACAGGAAGAGATTCCAATTTTTAATACCAGTAAGAGGGAAGTGAGGCAGTTTAATTGCTCATTCTAATTTGAT
This sequence comes from Mobula hypostoma, assembly GCF_963921235.1. Taxonomy (NCBI): domain Eukaryota; kingdom Metazoa; phylum Chordata; class Chondrichthyes; order Myliobatiformes; family Myliobatidae; genus Mobula; species Mobula hypostoma. Next base: position 20,388,240 of record NC_086112.1, read on the forward strand.
TTATTTTAATCATAAAATCCAATTGCCTAAAGATTTGCCTTCACCTTTTTTATTGCAGCAAATAGTCATTATTGGACTGAGACACCCAATTGATCCTCACAAAAAATAAATTGTAAATTGGCTGCCATTGCATTTCCAGTCACCTGCTGTAGTGCAGTTGAAGGTTACATTAAACGAATCTCAAGGTAGTGTATGGTAGCATATAGGTACTTTGAAAATAAATTTATTTTGAACTTTGAATTTTAAATTTTGTACTTTGATGTGAGCATCTGAGGAGAAGGGGCTGCCCTTTGCCCTGAGATCCACCCCTCTAGGTATTGTTGGCCACAAAATGTCTGGCACTGATGAAAGGGTGAGGTGTGCTTTTCAGAATCACGGCATTTGCTATTGGGAAATTCTTGTGGCTGCAGAAGGAGTGGAAAACTTTCCTGATCACAGGACACAGCTAAAGATAGTGAAATCTATTTTCTAGACTCAGGCGGCTCGTCAAGGAATGGTAAAGAACTCTGATCTCTGCTTCCTAATTTGCAGGGATCACATGGTGCTGGGGTGATGAGGAAGTGAATTGGCACACTCAGGGGTGTTTTATTCCCCCCCCCCCGACCATGTTGTGCCTTTCCTGCCATTGACCTGCAGATGCCATTCTCGTCACTGTCTTCCTTCCCAACGGCCAGTGTGAGAGGGATGTGGCAGTTGGAAGTTCTGCGTGGGACAATTGACGGGGACCCACAGAATTGTTTCAACACATGGAACTCTCTGCTGAATGCCACAATACTATTTTGCTCAGTTGCTGTCCAGTTCTTCAAATTCTGGAGGGGGGATGGTGAAATTTTACACTCAACAAAGGTTTGCACAACAAAACAGGTGAAATAACCAATCAGAGAACACTGAATTCAAAAGTTTTTGGCACATATGTATAGCTAGGGTGCCCAAGGCTTTTGCACAATACTGTAGTAATTTTATGTATTGCACTGTACCGCTACTGCAAAAAAAATCATGTCATATGTGAGTGATGATAAACCTCCTTCTGATACAGGTCTCTATTGTGGACTGAGAGTGGGAAGGGGGCAGGGAGAAGGGAATCATGGTTGGGAAAAGGGGAAGGGAGAGGGGAGGGAGCAGGAAGCACCAGAGAGTCATTCTGTAATGATCAATTGATCAATAAACCAGCTGCTTGGAATCAAATGATCTTACCTGGTGTCTCAGGTCTGGGTGTGTCTGTACCCACGCCAGCTGCGCCCCCACCACGCCAGCTGCCCCTCCACCACACCCCCACCCCACACACACATCATTTATATATCTATGACTTTTGCACAGTACTGTATTTCTTAATTTCCAGTGAAAATCTACTTCAAATTCCTCTTTATCACCTGTTCTAGTGACCAGGTTTGGCAATTTCTGTTAGAGAATATTTATAATTCATTATATTGAATAAAAGGATCCATTGTTCTTTGGACAAGCAAGCAGACAAATCAGTAAAACTGTATGGCATAAAATTCTGCATTATTCTCACAAAACAGGTATCAAAGCATCAAATGAAGCTGTACTGTTTATGGTCCATTTACATTTTCAGCTGGAAGTGTCAAGTTAGTGTGCACCCTGAGACAAGACTTCTTTGCCTTTGCAGGTATTCAGAATTTGCAAATCCAAAATAGGGGAGAAGCACAATTTTGATGCTTCCATTACTGAGTGGATTTTTTCCTTGGCTAGCTGGTACCAGAGCAAGAGAGCTAGAGCTCCTTTCTATATAACTAATAATTCTGAGAGGGACTACTGTGGGTGCCATAATTTTATAAAAAGTACACAACTGATTGCATAGTTGAGATTAGGATTATTCTACAATGCAATCACACCTTGCTACTGATAAAACCTTTCTACTAGTCATAGAGTACTACAGCACAGAAACAAGAGCTTCAGCCCATTTAGTCTGTCCCCTTTAGAAGACTGTGCTCTATACTCCCCCCTCTCCCATCTTAACTTATCAAAACTTCTTTTAGAAGTTGCAATCGAATCCTCACCCACCATTTCCACTGGCAGCTCCTTCCACACTCTCACTCTGAGTGAAGTCCCTCCTCACCTTTCCCTTTAGTGTTTCACCTTTCCCCCTTATCTATAATGTCTACTTTTAGTCTCATCCATACCCGGTAGAAAAGTTTGTTTGCAATAACCCTGTTGATACCCCTCATAATTTTGTTTCTCTCTATCAAATCTCCCATTATTCTCATACTCCTCAGAGAATAAAGTCCTAACCTATTCAAACTTTCCTCAAGTACCAGTAACATCCTGGTAAATTTTTTCTGCACTCTTTCAGTCTTATTCATATCTTTCCTGTAGGTAGGTGACCGGAACCAAACATAATATTCCACAGTAAATTTCGCAAACATCTGATACAACTTCAACATAAAATCCCAACTACTGTACTCAATACTTTGATTTAGGAAAGTCAATGTGCCATTGAATAAAGGTGAGGATACTACAATTCCCTCTATGATCCATAATTACATTCGCCAATGCCCGTATGATTATTAGTTTTACCCCTTCTACACCCCAACTTTCCTCACGTCCAACACAGACTTCCAATGTGGGATTTTATTTTCTTTCAAGAGTCAGTGGTACTGACATTGAACTAGAGTTTCAAGGACAAATTCAAGTCAAGTTCAACGTAGTTTGGTTTGACAGCATTTTAGGATTACTTTGTTAGAGAAGCAAGTGGCACAGTCCATGTTCCAAAGGATCATGAAATAATCATCCACAAGCATTGATTTAGACCTTCAATTAAATTCTGCTGCATTTTTATTGACTTCAGGAGCTGAGGGATAACCAGATTACCCACAAGCACTTTACTGTGTTTTGTGATTGATTGTGTAAATATGTATTAGCTGGGTTGTTTAAGATAATTGTTCTTGAGGACATTCCTCAATTCCACATAGTGCAAGGAGCTGGATCCCTTATAACACTGGCAATTAGAGGCATCTGTGTCTTGGTTCACGGTTTTGCAGTTTCTGCTCAGCTGCTCAACTTATATTAACTGCCTTCAATAAACACACATTTCAGAAACAGAGTACAAGATATAACACCTATCACTTAAGCATTTTAAAGAAAGCTACCAGCTTTTTGGAATTGGAATGAAACGTAATTTAAGTTGCAATGTTGTCCTATAATACTGAACATGCTGCCTTTCAGGTGAGATTTTTCAACGTTCAAAGTAAATTTATTATCAAAGTACCAATATATTACCATATGCAAACCTGAGATTCTCTTACTTGCAGGCTCTTACTGGGAAGAGAAAGAAATACAACAGAACTTATGAAAAACTATACCTAGACAAAGACTGCCAAGCAACCAAAGTGCAAAAGAACACAAACTTTGCAAATAAAAAAATACTACTGAGAGGATGAGTTGCAAAGAGTCCTTGAAAGTGAGTCTGTCATTTGTAGGATCAGTTCAGAGTAGTGTTGAATGAAGCTACCCTATCCATTTCAGGAGCCTAATGATTGTGGGATAATAACTGTTCTTGAACTTGGTGGTGTGGGACCTAAGGCTTCTGTACCACTTCCTCCCTGATGGTAGCAGAGAGAAAAGGGCGGACCTAGATGGTTGGGGTTTTTGATGATGGATGCTGCTATGATAATGGAATTGTTTTCTTGTGGCAGTGCACAATTTACTCAGTGGAGGGGAGACCTTCACCTGTGATGGACTGAGCTGAATACACCTCTTTCTGTAGCCTTTTCTATTCTTGGGCATTGGTGTTTCCATGCCTGGCTGTGATGCAACCAGTTCAGATGCTCTCCACTGTGCATCTATAGAAGTTTGTCAAAGATTTTGTTGACATGCAAAATCTACAAAAACTTCAAAGAAAGTGGAGGCATATTTAACTGAGATGTCACTTTAGAATCAGGCTTATTATCACTGAGACATGTGACAGACACGGACATCTACAGTCAGACACCAAATCTGAGATGAGCTGAAGGTTAGATGTCTATGTATTTCATAGTCCATTATTCAGCCCGACGATGGTGGACAGACATGATAAGGAGAGTAGCTGGGTCCACATCCTACCTCTCTTAAATCTTTACACAAGGCATGGCTGGTGGTTAGTCCCTAGGCTACTCTTTCTGTGTCAAAAAGGCAAGTGTAATTAAAGCACTGAGTTATTATAATGTATGTAATGTCTTTAATTTTTGCTGATATTTTCATGTGCGGCTAATTAAATCTGAGGTAAGATTTGGAAATGTGAGCTGGTAAGACCTTAGGTCCTAATGGACTTAATTCTACAATCTTTAAATAAGTAGCTAGTGCGATGGTTGATGTATTGGTTTTAATTTTTAACAATTTTCTGTACAGAGGAGGTTTTATTAAGTTGAAAAACAGTAATCTAACTTCTTCAATCAAAAGGGAGAGAGACTCAAGCTGGAAAATACAGCCTCGTTACTTTAACATCTTGTTAGAGGTTATTATTAAAGTTGGTATAGTGGAAAAACTCAAAACTAGATCTATATCTATGGATGATCTACTTTTCCTCTTTACCCCAGTCTCCTGCTTTCTCCCCATAATCTTTCATGCCCTGACTAATCAAGAACCTATCAACCTCTGCCTTAAATACACCCAATGACTTGACCTCCACAGCCACGAATTCCACAGACTCACCACCTTCTGGCTAAAAAATTCCACCTCATCTCCATTCTAAGTTGACATCCCTCTATTCTGAGGATGTGCTCTCTGTTCCTAACCTCCCCCACTATGGGAAACATCCTTGCCACACCCACCCAATCGTCACCTGTCCATTCTATCTAGGCATTCAATATTTGTTAGCTTTCAATGAGATCCCCCTCATTTTTCTAAATTCCAGTGACTACAAGCCTAGAGCCATCAAATTCTCTTCATACAATAACCCTTTCATTCCTGGAATGATTCTCGTCAACCTCCTCCGAACCCTCTCCACTGTCAGCACGTCCTTTATTAGATAAGGGGCCCAAAACAGCTCACAATGCTCCAACACGAGAAAATATGCAGATGCTGGAAGTTCAAGCAACACACACAAAAATGCTGGTGAACACAGCAGGCCAGGCAGCATCTATAGGAAGAGGTACGGTCGACGTAACGGGCTGAGACCCTTCGTGAAACGTCGTAACATCGACTGTACCTCTCCCTATAGATGCTGCCTGGCCTGCTGCGTTCACCAGCACTTTTTGTGTGTGTCACAATACTCCCAGTGAGTCCTCACTAGTGCCTTATAAAGCCTCAGCATTACATCCTTGCTTTTATATTCTACTCCTCTCAAACTGAATGCTAACGTTGCATTTGCCTTCCTTACCACTGACTAAGCCTGCAAGTTAACCTTTAAGGAATCCTGCACAAGGACTCCAAAGTCCCTTTGCACCTCATATTTCTGAATGTTCTACCTGTTTAGAAAATAGACTACACTTTTGTGCCTTCTACCAAAGTGTATGACCATGCACATTCTTCTCATCAGTCTAAGTCCTTCTGCGGCCTCCCTGATTCCTCAACACTACCTGCCCCTCCACCTATCTTTGTATCACCTACAAACTAGGCCACAAAGTCATCAATTCCATCATCCAAATCATTGACATACAACGTAAAAAGAAGTGGTCCCAACACAACCCCTGCAGAACACTAGTCACTGGCAACTAACCAGTTAAGGCCCCCTTTATTCCCACCCTTTGTCTCCTGCCAGATGGCTAATCATCTATCCATGTTAATATCTTTACTGTAATACCATGGGTGCTTATCTTGTTAAGCAGCCTAATGTGCAACATCTTGTCAAAGGCCTTCTAAAAATCCAAGTACAAAACATCCACCAATTCTCCTTTGTCTATCCTGCTTGTTATTTCCCCAAAGCATTTCAACAAATTTGTTAGGCAAGATTTCCCCTTGAGGAAACCATGATGACTTTGGCCTATTTGATCATGTGCCTCCAAGTACCCTGAAGTCCCATCCTTAATAATCCACTACAACATCTTCCCAACCATTGAGGTCAGGGTAACTGGCCTATAATTTGCTTTCTTCTGCCTCCCTCCCTTTGTGAAGAGTGGAGTGACATTTGCAATTTTTATAATGAGGGTATAAGGCAACATGGAAAGATTAAGTGAATGATCTGGAAAATTGAGTATAATGTGGAAAATGTGAAATTGCTCATTTTGGCAAGGAATTTAGAAAAAGAAGCAGAAATGTGGTGAATTTGTGGAACTTATTACCACAGGCAGCTGTGAAGGACAGGCAGAGATTGATAGGTTTCTGATTGGACATGGCATCAAAGGTTACGAGGAAAAGGCTGGGGAATGGGTCTGAGAAGGGGATAAAAGGATCAGTCATGATTGAATAGCAGAGCACACTTGATGGGCCAAATGGCATAATTCTGTTCCTATGCCTTATAGTTTTATAGTCTAATATCTAGGTGGTAAGAGAGTGCAGAACTCTGAGGTTAGAAGGATCTGGGGTGCTTGTGCATATTTTACAGATTTGTATACAGATACAGGAAGTGAGTAGGAAAAGTCACAGTATATTGTGGATTGTACACAAAGACCAGGAAGTAAATCTTCATTTATAGCGGACATTGGTAAGAGCACATCTGGTGTACCATGTACGATACTGGTCTGCTTCTTTAAGGTAAGACATTAATCCACTGGAAGCAGTTTCAGAATCTTTACAGGAAGAAACACTGGGAACATTGGGTTCTCTTATGAGGAAAAGTTGGACAGGCTATGACTGTACATCCACAGTGTTGAAAAGAGAGAAAGAGCCTGAATAAAAACTATAGGGTTTTGACAGGGTCAGTGTGGCAAAGAACTTTCCTCTTGTGGGAAAAACTAGAATGACGAATCTTGGTCTAAAAATAAAGTTAGCTGCTTACGACAAAGACACAATGACATTCTTTTTGCTTTCAAAATGTTCTAAGTCTTTAGCAGCCGTAGACAGATACTTTGATAAGCAAGGATTTGAGAGATTACCCCAAGTAGTCATGAACGCAGAGTTGTTGCAATCAGACCAGCCATGACCTTACTCAATGGCAGAGCATTCTGGAGGCTGGTGGGCCTCCTTATAATTTATATCTATCTGCATATATTTGTAAATCTATTATATTAGTTTTATTTTAAATTTGCTTCAACTTTTTATTTGAAATATCTAAATCTTTCTGAAGACATATCTGAGATCATTTCAGCAATAAAAATAAGTCTTTTCAGTGAATACCTGATGAAAATAAGACATTTATTGTAGCCAAGTTAAAAAGAACAAGCTGGGTGGTAGAATTCAGAAAGGAAAAAAATGATTGTTCTGGTAATTTATTTTTGTTAATAAGACTTCTATTAATACCACATTTTGGAGATTGAAATTAAATTAGACAAACTTAATTGCAGAGATGGTTTGCTATAAATATTTGGATTCTCTGAGACAGCATGATCAAGGACGTGGGTCAGGTAGCATCTGTGAAGGTAAATGAAGGTTGAGATCCTTCATCAGGACTGAAAGTGTTACAGAGTTTTAGAATGCTACAGCACAGAAACAGGCTCTTTGGCCCATCTAGGCTGAGCTGAACCATTATCCTATCTAGTCCCATAGACATGCACCTGGACCAGAGCCCTCTATACCTCTCCCATCCATTTACTTATCTAAATTTTTCTTAAATGTTGAAATTTAACCCATATCCAACACTTCCACTAGCAGATAACAGGTGTAAAGAGATGAAGGGGAAATAAAAGCTGGTCAGTGATAAATGGATCCAGGTGAGAAGGGTGTTTATAAGCATAATGAATCACCATCTCTTATTCTTCCAAAGTTTTTGATTTGGACTCCTAGAGACAGGAGTTTGTGTTTTGGATTCCATCAAAAATACTATCAAGTCCAAATTTATTATTCTGTCTAAAAGAGTCGTTTATAGATAACAGACCCAGATTTACCTGTATGAAAATCAGAAGGTGGCTTACTGAGCAAAATCTCACTGATCTGAAGAAAGAAGGTGATAATGTAGAGGCAGTACTCTATTTCTCACAGTGAATACTGTGGAGGGAGAAAATAGAGGCAATATTTACAATTGTTTTCATAAATGTCAATTAAATTCAAAGTATCTGACATAGGGAATTCAATTCCTTGGACAAACCCAATATTATTCAAGATGAAATACTGGACACCCCAGAAGCAAATTTTGACATTTCCGTGTGTTGACAATTCATACCAAAAGATGGCTGTCTTTTCCAATTACGCATTTCTTGCTTCTCAGCTCAAGCTCCTTGAGAACACAGAATGACTCTTCTTACCTGGTCCTGCTGACATGCTTTAACCAATTTATGCCACACCTGTCTGCATCCCCTGCAAACCTGGCTCTGACGAAAAGAAAGTACTAAATTATTATGTGATCCAATGCCCAGCCTGAATTACCTCTTTATTCTTCAGAAAATGGTTCTTTATTAAATTTTCTATCTGCAATAGACATCTGTCCCTATTCATTTTTTTGAAATATCATGTATTATAAATATTAAAAGTTGCCAAAATAGGGTTAAAATCATGCATTTACCAAGAGCTAATGCTTCTGAATAGTAATTAGTCCAATTGTAATTCTAGCCTAATTGCACTTTCCTTTGCTTTGGGATAAGTACTTCAGTCTGATTAGACCAACTAATAGCCTTCCCATGAATGTTTTCCCACATCAACGGTCACAGTGCCTACACAAAAGGTTATGCATGCAAAGCCATCTACTTTTCCCTTAACAACTCGGGATTAGCTCAGCCATGTTTTCAAATGAGAGAAGTACCCGGTGTGTGCTTTATTTTCAAGGCAGCGATAGGCAGGGCTTTTCAGTATTCAGTGGAAAAGGGCCTTAATTAACCCACACAAACGAGAGGGCCCAAACTGAGTAATTAGCACAGATTAACAGAAGTGTTTGTCCGCATGTAAAATAAAAGATTTTTGCAATTTGTTAAAGGCAAAAATTCAAAGGATTCTAGAAATTTACTCATCCCTTAAAGAGCAGCAAAGTCAATCCTTAACCCTTTAATCATAAAAATGACTATTCACTTTACATCTTTCAGCTACCTTCATGTCTTCCATCATGTCTTTGGCTCTAATAAATAGAGATTATTTTAATGAGCATAATGCCTGATAAGAATTACAGTCAGGAAAGTATAATTCAACTTCACTTTGTGACTAATTAGCTATTAGCAACATTGTTAGCATACGGCTTTACAAATATAATTAGCTTGTGCCAGTCGGCTAACAGAAATGAGCATTTGCAGTCAGAAAGTTGATGTCCATCAGCAAATTTTAATTGTAGCCTAAAAATTCTGTTCAATTGCATGAAATGATACAGACATGTAAAATACCAGACATTATGTCCTTTTGTTAAGTCAAAGGCTTAATTTTGTTAACTTCAAAGGCTGTGTTTTCAAGTGTTCACGAACTGTAAAGGTAAAGATTTTTAAAGATTAGCTTCATTTATCACATGTACATCCAAACTTACAGCGAAATGTGCTGTTTGTGCCAAATGAAATCAGTGAGGATTGTGCAGGGCAGCCCACTTTGAACAGTATGCCCGCAACTCACAAACTCTATCTCAAACATTAGGAAGTCTGCAGACGCTGGAGATCCAGAGCAATACATACAAAATGCTGTAGGAATTCAGCAGGTCAGGCAGCATCAACTGATATTCTTTTCCATAGATGCTCCCAAACTCTAACTCATCTGCCTTTGGAATGTGGGAGGAAACCAGAGCACCCGGAGGAAACCTATGTAGTTCCGAGGAGAACATATAAACTTTATACTGGAAGTAGTGGGAAATGAACCTTGATCAGTGATTACAGGCACTGTAATAGCATTACACTAACCACCACACTACCATGCCTACTGTAGAACTTAAAATGAAGCTTTCCGTAATGTTGTTATCAATTACATTAGATGAAACAAATTTGACTTAACAGTGTTTAGGTTACTTTTGGCTCACAATTTGAAGGTCTCTGCATTTTTAAGAGTGTTCAGATTTATTTGGCTGTTTAGAAAGTAAATATGTCAGAAATCTGAAATAAAAACAAATTGCTGGAAATACTCAGGCTCTGTGAAAGAAAGGAATTGAGTTAAACTTTTCAGTCAATGATAGTTGATGGAAGGTTCTTGACTGGAAACGCTCATTGTTCTTCTGTCTTTGCAGTTGTTGTTCGACCAGCTGATTATTCCCAGTATTTTCTATTTTCATGTTGCTCATTAATTATACCCGGTGGCCACTTTATTAGTTATTCCTGTACACCAGCTTGTTAATGCGAATATCTGATCAGCCAGTCACATGGCAGCATCTCAATGCATAAAAGCACACAGACATGGTCAAGAGGTTTAGTTGTTGATCAAACCAGACATCAGAATGGGGAAGAAATGCGATCTTGACTGTGAAATGGTTGTTGGTTCCAGACGGGGTGGTTTGAGTATCTCAGAAACTGCTGATTTCCTGGATCCTCACGTAGGACAACCTCTAGAGTTTACAGAGAATGGGGTAAAAAACAGATCCAATGAGTAGCAGTTCTGTGGGTGGAAATGCCTTGTTAATGAGAGAGTTCAGCGGAGAGTGTCTGGACTGAATCAAGCTGACAGGTAGGTGAGAGTTGTTATGTTTTGTAACTCCAAAACATAAAACTAAATAGAACATGGGAGACCAGAATGTGAGTCCAACTTTGTTTTTACTTTAAGCAAAACATGTACACATAATGTGGCAGTGAAATGACGTATGCTATTAACATACTTTACATATAATCTGTAATGGATTATATAAGCAACATAATACTGAAATATTAAATACACAACAATCCTCCCACCTTAGTTTTAAACTAGCTCAATATAGAATGCATCTCAGCTTACACACATATGCTATATTATATGACTACTATTTAGATATCCACAGCATCGCAAATTTTAACATTTCCCATTTAGATCTAAATATTTAATTGCTGTGGAGGATTCCTTACTCTTGTGTGTTAATGCCTTTCCTGACAAGGGAGATCATTCGGTCTGACAGGTTTCAAAGATACATTTAATGTCAGAGAAATGTATACAACATACATCCTGAAATGCTTTTTCTTCACAACCATCCACAAAAAAACAGAGGAGTGCCGCGAAGAATGAATGACAGTTAAATGTTAGAACCCCAAAGTACCCCCCCACAGCTCACCTCCCCCCTGTGCGTAGACGGCAGCAAGCAATGATCCTCCCTCCCCCCACCGCCAAAAGAAAACATGGGCACCTAACACCGAGCACTCAAGCATGAGCAAAGCAATAGCAAAGACACAGACTTGCAGTACTCCAAAGACTGCTTGCTCACTCGGTATTCGACATACCACAAGCTCTCTTTCTCCCCAATAAGGGGGAAAGAGATGTCTCTGTTTCACAGCGAGAGGGGAGACATAACAAGCAACTTGCTGGTTTATGATATTAAAAGTCTGTTGTGTCGCTTTTTACCAGCTCTATGTCCAAAGATCTCGAGTCTCTGGGCACACAGCCTTAGATCTTCCATCACCCACCGCACACCGATCTCCTGCCCGGACACCAGCCTCTGATTCCCCCTGTCTCCAGAGCCGTGAAATCTCTTTGTATGTGTCCTACCTTGTTGCATTTTCTGCATTTTCCCTTTAAATCTGCATTGGTCTGGTGTATGTTAAACTCTGCCACAATGGCAACACAATTTGTTCTTCCGGGCCTGTTTCTGTTTGGACATTGCAATTTTGTTCACACTCATTTTCATTCCTGACTGCAACTCAGTTGAATCTCTGTCTACTGTTTCCATTGATACAACTATTTCAACTGCTTTTTGGAACGTAAGTTGTGTTTCAGTTAGGAGCCACTTTTGAATGTTTTTATGTAATTTTCCACAAACTAAACATTCCCTCAGTGCATTATTAAGCACATCACCGAAGTGCAATGCTCAGACAATCTGTTCAATTCAGCCACATATTCTGAAATAGACCCGCCTTCCTTCTGATTCTGCTTATGAAACCTAAAGTGCTCTGCAATCAACAATAGATTTTGTTCTAAATGTTCCTGCATTATGTTCACAATAACAGTAAAGCTCATTTTGACTTAAATAGATTTTGTTCTAAATGTTCCTGCATTATGTTCACAATAACAGCAAAGCTCATTTTGACTTATTTGCTTGGAGCAGTTAGACTTCTAAGCAAACTGTATGCATTTAAAGCCAATGCCCTCAGCAAAATTGTCATTCACTTCACATTGGCTATTTCATTTGCTTTAAAATGCTGTTCAATCTGTTCCGTATACATATTCCAGTTATCTTTTATGTAATCAAACATGTCAATCTTTCTGATGTAGCCAGCCATTTTGATTTTTTTGCCTAATGATTATGATCACCTGGTACTCTCTGTCTATGAACCTGTGAATTCTTCCATCTTCTGCCTTTTTTTTTACTTGACAATCTTTATCCATTCTCGAAGAAACAGGTGCCGCACTTGTTTTTACTCAACACGCCATGCGTTACAACAGTGGTGGCAGAAGAGCATCTCTAAATGCGCAAGTCAAGCCTTGTAGTGGATGGGCTAGAGCATGACCGTACAATTAGTGGCCACCCTATTAGGTACAGCAGGTACCTAATAAAGTGGCCATTCAGTGTAGATTCTGTGCTAGTTATAGCAACACAAATTACATCATTTTCAAGGACTAAATCTCAAATATTTACTGAGTGATTGTCAAACCACAACAAAGAATGATTTAAAATGTACAGTGTTTTGATTTCTTTTCTTTGCAGGGCTGATCCAATGTGCACATAAATTGGAGTAAATAGGTTTCAGATCGAATCAAGGGAAAATAACCACCATTAAATGCTGACCAATGCTCATTGGTTATATTTGAGAGTTCAACAATGAAGAGGTTAACGATTATTGCATGAATAGAAGCAGATGGAGGAAAGGAATCTAGAATAAAATGTGTAGCTTTCATTTCCTGCTCTCACAAAGACAGCAGAGCAGTACATGCCTCTGGAGCAGACTTCGATTCTCAGTAATTCACTGGCTGCTAAAAGAAACTGAAGGCCATTACATGCTTCTTATTGTGTCTCAAGTATGCATTCAGCGCCCTGCATGGAGGTTTCATTAATTCAGTGAAATAAAGGAACAGCAACAGAATAGCTGTTTGCAACCTTGAACTGTTCTCAGGGCCATGACCACCTACATAGTGTTACAAACTGAGGGAAATGAAAAGGCTCCTTTTTGGAATTTCAACTCTAATTCATATTGGCCTACATCTAAGATCTTCATTCCCTCACTAACCGATGAAATTTGGTTCAAATGGACCCACTCTACAAACTTCAATTTGTAAGAAATTTGCTTTAGATTTAAAACACAGATTTAATAGCAAATTTAAAAAATTTTTAAAAACCCTTCTATTAATTATAACTCCTATGTACACTGTGGGTAGTTTTTAATCCACCTCAGTTTTTAGAATGTTCAGCTTTGTTGATAGCAGGAGGGTTGTAATCAATATTACAATCATGAATAAGGAATTGAATGAATGTGTTTCTGCTCAGTATGCTGCAGACCAATATACGGTATTAAAGTGCCTGGTTATTGATTATTAACAACCTATAAATTGTGACTACACATACATGTTAGTAAAGGAGAAATGATATCATTAAATAAAAGGGCACACATAAATACAGTAATTTAAGTGAATTATTCTGCAGAAAGAAGGAAACAGCAACAATTTCCCTTCTAGAGAGAAAATAGGCTCAAATAATTTTATTTCCAAATGCCATTTTTAATACAAAAGAAAGTTGGAAATAGTTTTTCCTGCTAAAATTGAAATAACCTTTACAGTTTAGAATGCCTCTACCTTAGTGTTTTTAAGTTGTTTTAAAAGTACATTGTGAACTGAGGACATGCTCTCTGGATTTTGCTCTGACTAATGATGGTGGCTCATTGGAGTTGGGGAACCATTCACTGTTCTGAGCTTGTTCAGACATCATATACATTCAGAGCAGGAACAGATCCCTCAGTCATTCAGATTCAGACTCAAATTCCAATTCAGATTCAGTTCCATTTATTTAACAGGTGAACATTGAAATATACAGTGAGATGCTTCCTTTTCATTAAAAACTAATAAGGGCGTGTTGGGGGCAGCCCACAAGGGTCACCACATATTCTGACACCAACATAGTATGCCCGCAATGTTTGCTAGAACAAGACAGAGCACAACAAAGCAGATCAAAACAACAAGAGCAAAACAAACCCCTTTCCTACCTGCCACCCAACCGTATACATGGACAATCCTTCAACCTCACGACAGGCTTCTGGGCCTCCAGTCTCCAGGCTTTGGCCATTGGGCTGCAACCTCCAGACCTTTGATCAACTCTTGGGCTTTGATCATCAATATTGACCTCAAACTCTGGACTGGCCAACTGACTAGCCTTCATGCCTCCTGCTTGCACGGACATCCATGTTCATTGACATTGATTCTGTGTTAACCGCCAACCATCCATTACTCTAATTCTACCCATGTACTCTAATACTACACTAATCCTATTTTATATTCATCCCACATCCCACTTATACCCACCTCACCCCTCCCACCATTCCCATATTCTATTATCCCTCTGCACTCTAGGAGTCAGTTAACCTACCAGCCGGAACACATGGAGGAAGTCTATGCAGAATGTGCAAACTTTACATTAATAGTACTGAAGATCAGGATTAAACCTGGTCATTATAGTTGTGGAGTAATAGCTCTTCCAACTTCACCACAGTGTTCCCTCTGTATGTTTTCAAGAAAAGAATCTCTCAGAATTCTCAAATTGGTTTTATATTGCCAGTTCCCACTATTAGAATCTTAAGTGGTTTGGGTGTATCCTCCCATGTTATGATGAACTTCTTCTTGGTTAAACACTCCTTTCATATGTTTATGATCAAGTTACATAATTCAACAACAGTATTCTCATCTTAGATATTAACTTCAGATCTCACATCTTCAGGATGGAGAATATTCTACTTCCACTTTGGAGACCCAAAAGACTGCAGATGCTGGAATCTGGAGCAACAAACAATCTGTTGGAGCAGCTCAGTAGGTCAAGCAAAATCTGTAAGTGCGCAGGGTTTTGACTTGAAATGTCAACATTTCCCTTCCTCCCACAGATGACGCTCAGCCTTCTGAGTTCCTCCAACAGGTTGCTTGCTGCTTCCATTTTAGCTCTGTAGTTCTGGTGAGGCCAATATGGATGCACAAACTCTACCACAGGCCTCTATGTGCTGCACCTAAAGAAACTAAAGATTCTCAATGTTTTCACTAGCTGCTCTGTTTGGAGTCGTCACAAGCCTGGGATTTACATGAGTCAATAAGGATGTTACATTCTTACAAGAAGACATCAAGAATGTCTCTGAAGCATCTTCTCTGTCCCCTGGAAATTTCTCGCTTAGAATGGAAGGCCTGTTTAGAGAGTCTCATATCAGATATGAAGACAATGTGGTTTGGCCACTGGGGCTGGTTGCATGTGATAGGACCCCAGATGCTGGATATGTTGACCTGGGTGAGGATTTAGTCTGCTTATTCCTGCCAATGAAATGGGAGAAGCATTGATGGTATTTCTCCAGTGATTTGAGGTTCTCTTGGGGGGGGGGCAGTAAACCAAGGCTCCAAAGCATCAAGGAGGGCAGGGATCACTACAGTCCAATAAGCAATAAGCTTTGAGTTGGTTGGCAGCCTTGATCAATGAACAATCCATTCTCTCAGACAGGTAATGGCTGTGCTTGTCACCATGGTTCGGATATGGCCCAAGTGCAGAGTGAGAAACACTGAAGCAGGTCGATAGTTCACAGATTTTAATACAAACAGCGTTAAAGGGAAAATAAAACAATAAATGCTAGTACACACAGGGCCATTAACTAAAACTCTCAAAGGAAAAGAAGCCTACACAATGGCTGAAAAGAAACATCAAAACAGTAAACGAACACCGCTGGTCTTCAGAGCCGGTTGATTTGAAAGTCCAATAACTCAGGGAAGGCCAAACACAAAATAGCAGTGAAGCATTGCTATGCTCTGTCCAAGTCTCGACAAGCACTGCGATGACAAGAATGGAGTTAAATACTATCACGATTAAATAGTAATTACCTGGCACGTGCAAATTCACAAGCGCAATTGCCGTATCTACTGCACTGCCAAATCCGTGGTTGTGACAGTGTTAGTGCCAACAAATTTGCTTCCACTTAGATGGGGCTCCTGAGACCTAATTTTTCTTATTGCTAAGCTAGGTTCATGTCACATGATTGGGATAGGATCACTAAGGATTTTTGCCTTTCTACATATGCTTACATTTATGCTATATGGAAGGCATATCCTTTTGTTTGATTCAATGGAGGAAGTAACATTAACTTGGTGCTCAGCCTTCCCATGCGCATAAGTGCACGTATCATCTGCATTTTGTAAATGAATGTCTGGGGTTCAAAATTCAATGTAAATTTATTATCAAAGTACATTTACGTCACCACATACAATCCTGAAATTCACTTTCTTGCAGGAATATTTCCATAGAATAGACCACACCACCTTGAGCATTCAATCAGTGTGCAAAAACAACAAACTGCGCAAATACAAAAAGAAAGAGATGATAATAATAATAAATAAATAAACAATAAATATTGAGAATGAAGAGTCCTTGAAAGTAAGTCCATTGGTCGTGGGAACACTTCAAAGATGGGGAAAGTGAAGTTGAATGTAGTTATACCTTTGGTTTGAGAGCCTGATGGCTGAGGTTTGGTAACTGTCCCTGAGCTTATGGTGATCTTGGTTCTAGGGTAGATGTGGCCAAAGCTGAGCAGTTTCCTGTTCATCCTCTACTCTAGGAGAGGCAGTGAAGAAGACTGAAGAGAGTTTAGGAGTAATGCATATCTAGTGTATTTTAGGAGTAATGCACATCTGGTGTTGATGGACGATTGCTGGGGGAGGCAGTTGGAGACCCTGTGGTATGAGCGGGGCTAAACTGAAGGGACCCTAGCACTAATAGAATTGGAATGGGCAAAGCGATGTTGGGGCTTGCAATGGCTTGTGGGAAAGGCAGGAACTCGGGGCCTTAGAACCAGGGTTTGCCGAGGACAAGGTCTCAGTGCAGTATGGGTGGGAGATGCCCAAAAGAGGAAGATAAATAACTCACTTGTCTGGAAGGAGACGCTGTTCAGGGCACCATTGGAAAGAACAGCATGTCCAGGAACTGTCCAACAATTCTGGCACTTCTGACTACAAGGTCCAGAATTCCTTGTGTTGCTTCAAAGCAAAGGAGGCTTGGTCCCAGACTTCCCCAGTCACATTCCTAGAGTGATGAGGTTCAACCGGTAAGTGGTCATTATCCTGTTTGCACTGGAGCAAACGATCATTAAATGCATAATGTTGAGAAGAAACAGCGTACTAGTTCATTTAATTTCTTAACATACAGGCTACTCTCACTGTTACTCTGGCCACTAACCCTCTTGACCCTAATACAAGCCTAATCAAGTCATTGAATACCCTCAGCCTCATTCATCTCACAATCCTCAGGCCTAATCATTCACTCTCCCATATTTACCCAAGGGCTCTGTAATGCCTCATTGACAATTTGCTGGCAGATTTTGATAGTTAGCCAACCTATTGAAATGATGTCTGAGGTTGAATATCACGGGAGCATTGTATCTCTCCTCTATGGTTCTCATAATGGTTCTGTACAGTTGGGTTAATGGCAAGTCATCTTGGGCGAGGAAATGGGCAGTTCTGAATAAAGTAAAATATATAATTAAATTTTATGTCCTGGGAACCTGCTGGTGTTAGTTTGTGGTCAGGGAGAAATTCCGTACAATATTCCCTGAGAGGACTAGATAAGTGATGTGGAGTCTGATATATTTGAGAAAGAATTATGAGGCTTCATTTACATTTCCTCCTTCCACATTTTCTTTTATTACACCTGAAACAAATAGAATTTTTTTCTTCTTCTTTGCATGTCTAACATTTCTGGTTTTTATTTGTTCAATTTTCTTGGGGCACACTTTGACAGGTCTGCAGGTAGGACTCTTTTTAAATTCCTAGAATATTCACAGGCCTGAGAGAAGTGCAATGCTGGAGTCCTGTTCCTCTGCTTGTCACCTACCAGCAAAGTCTATAATCAAGCAGTGCTTACTTAAATAGAAAAATATTCCAAGCTGCTTTGAAAAATGAATTTTAAATCAAAGATAAAGATATGAGTAGCAATAAACAAAAGCTTGGTCAAAGAGATGGGTTTTAATGAGGGAAATAATGAGGTCTAGGCTTTTGCAGAGGTAATTGTAGAAAGTGGATATTGAGTGATTGAAGATTGCTAATGGGACAGATGTACTTTGCTTTAGCTTGTGATTCAATAGATTGCTTATAGCTAACTGCAGAGCACAAGTCAGTTCAGTTCTATCTACGGGTGTGCACTCAAACACAAAAGTCAAAGAGAAGCTTGAGGTCAGTTATCTGAATTTCTGAACGTGAGCAGTGAAGTCAAATTGGCTTCCTATCCAGCCCCTCAGATTTACGTTGGCCATGGTCTCCTTCAGTGGGGCCACTGGACGTCGCTATAATGTACACTTGCCAGTGCTTTGTGTCATTTCTCAAATTAATTTCCTGTAATTACAGGTATTTTAAATTATGGGGAGGGTGCACATGGTGTAGAGGAGGGGTAGCACCTCTAGTGAAGGAGTTTGTGGCATTCATCTTTGGTTCTCACCAGAAGTTCAACTCTCACCTGTGACGCCAAGTTCCAAGTAGCTGTTTGCAGGTGACAGTGGGAACATGCTGGTACAGAACTTCCACGGGCAGCCTGTACCCAGTGGGCATAGCCGACAGGCCTCATACCCTGGTGAGATAGGGACATGCCTGTCCTAGCATGTGGAGTCACGTCCAGTGGACTTACTGGATGAGATCAACAGTGAGATCCAACGGTCAGGAAGGTGGTTCTGCCTCCCTTCATGGAGAGCGAAGGGCATGAGAAGGCACAGAAGTCATGGTCATCCACTGTAGCCAAGGAAGACCCGAGTTCTGACAATTACTCATACTACTGGACCTGGACTTCTCAGGTTGAGACAATGGAACTGCCCCAGAGTAATATTTTTTTCACTTTAAAAACTCTCCCACACAGGTTTCAGTCTGTCATCATTAAATAACCAATCAAGTAAGTATGATTTTTTTATTATCTGTATTTGTTTTTTTTTGTTTTTTAAGATGAATTGAACCCATTTAGAAAAGACTTCTGAGAGTGGTGATTTGTCCTACGACCATTGGGACCATTGAGACTAGGAACAGAACCTCAGCATCCAATGCCTGAGGTCTATATTATTAAGGACCTCCAGCACCCAGGACATGCCCTTTTCTCACTGTTACCATTAGGTAGGAAGTACAGAAGCCTGAAGGCACACACTCAGTGATTCAGGAACAGCTTCTTCCCCTCTGCCATCCAATTCCTAAATGGACATTGAACCCATGAACACTACCTCACTTTTTTAAATATATATAAAAATGTTTGCACATTTTTTAATCTATTCAATATACATATGCTGTAATTGATTTACTTGCTTATTTATTATTATTATTATTTTATTATTTTCTTTCTTCTAGGTTATGTATTGCATTGAACTGCTGCTGCTATGTTAACAAATTTCACGTCACATTCCGGTGATAATAGACCTGATTCTGATTCTGATAAATGCTGCTTGTGCCTGCTCCATTTTGTAAGGCAGCCATGTCTTCATGTCAATCAATCCTGTGGAGTCTCAAAGGTAAGTGTGTGTGGTAACTTCTACTTTGAAAAAGGCACACTAGACGACTTCATGCCAAAGAAACAACTTTATCTTGAACGTCAAAACCAATGTGTATACACAGAGGCTTTCAGAACCTGTACGGCATGGCAGGAACACTATATACAAAGCACACTGGAAGTAAAAAGAACAGAACTAACCCCACGCCCCCCCCCATTCCTAATTAGTATTAACTTACTTTTAATAATGCTCACATTACAACACTTCTCCCCCTTTAAAATACAACATTCCCCAAATGCAAAAAACTAGGAAATAAAAACAGTGGTATTATTAATTTGCATACCCCTGAAAACTTATACTAGTATCTCAGCAACAGTTGACCTATACAAAACATCTGGAAAACATGACAGATTCAAAAGTCAATCTAACAACAACAAAAAAAAACTGTCTGGTCAAAGATTCAGTCTGTCAGGAAGTTTACGAGTGCTCTGTGACCTGCGAACTACCCTCGGTGCAGCCCCAGGCACTGCTGGTAATGGTTTCTTGGCTGGGTCTGGTGTTGGGGGCATGAGAGGGGTCTGTGTATCTGCGTGAGAATGCCCATCCTCTTCAGCGGACTCCGACCCCTCTGCCAGCGTCTTGCCTCTGGCAAAGTCACTGGTGGACATGCTTCCACCGTAGTCTGTCTCACAAATGGAAACTCCATGGAACTGTCTGCCTCTGAGCCGGTATCATGACGCAGACGCACATGGTCCTGATGTCTGCGGAAAACACGCCCATCAGTCAGCTTAACAACACAGGAGACAGGACCACTCTGCTTAAGAATAACCCCAGGCAGCCATTGCTGATTGTTTCTCACATAGACATTGTCATCCGGTTTTAACTGTCTCTCTCGCACATGTTGATCATGTCCCTCCTTCTGCTTTTCCTGCTTTCTCTCCACTTTCGCCTTCATGTCCGGGCGCAGCAGGTCCAATCTTGACTTGGGCTTACGCCCCATCAGCACCTCTGCTGGAGTGCGGGCAGTCGTAGTCTGTGGTGTGAGGTGGTACTTAAGCAGGAAACATGAAAACTGAATGCTAAGAGAGTACCTGTCATCCACTTCAGGCCTTCCTTCACTGTCTGAACAGCCCGCTCAGCCAGACCATTGGAGGCTGGGTGGAAAGGGGCCGTACGAATGTGATGAATGCCATTCTGTTGCATGAACTCACTGAACAGCTCACTGGTGAACGTCGGGCCATTATCAGTGACCAGAGTGTCAAGTAACCCATGGACTGCAAACACTTGCTTGAGTTTGTCTATGGCTGAGGGGGCTGTGATGTTGCTCATGACGTGGGCTTCGATCCATTTAGAATGCGCATCTACCATGACAAGAAACATCTGCCCCATAAAAGGGCCAGCAAAGTCCAAATGTAGCCTAGACCAGAGGTGGTCTGGCCACTCCCATGGGTGCAAAGGAGCTGGTGGTGGCATATTCTGATTAGTCTGACATTGCGTGCATGATGTTACCTAGTTCTCCAGATCCTGATCCATTCTTGGCCACCAGACGCAGGATCTTGCAAGGCTTTTCATTCGAGACACTCCTGGGTGAGCCTCATGAATTTCCTCCACAATCTGTGAACGGCCAGGGGGAGGCACGATGACCCTCACCCCCCCCCCCCAGAATATGCAGCCATCCTGCAGACTGAGCTCTGTCTTGCATTTGGCATAGGGCCTCAGTTCCTCTCCTTCCACGACTCTGGGCCTACCTTGTAAAAGAAAAGTCTTGACTTCGGACAGGACTGGGTCCCTCTCTGTCCACTGCTTGATCTAGGTCACCTTTACAGGTGTCTCTGACAACCTCTCCAATGTAGCACAGTCTCTGGAGGGACATATGTAGCAACAGGTGTCTCAGGTAAAGGTAGTCGACTCAGTGCATCGGCGTTTGCATTTTCCCCACCCGCTCTGTACACTACAGTATACTGGTAGGCTGACAGTGTAAGAGCCCAATGCTGTATCCTGGCTGAGGCTAGCGGTGGGATGCATCTAGTCTCACTGAACAGGCTCATCAGTGGTTTATGGCCCGTATAAATTGTAAATACGTGTCCATAAAGGTACTGATGAAAGCGTTTGACCGCAAAAACAATGGCCAGACCTTCTTTGTCTAGCTGTGAATATCCCTTCTCAGCAGCTGTCAGGGTACGTGAAGCAAAACCAATAGGTTTCTCTGAACGGTCTTCCATTACGTGTGAGAGAACTGCCCTGACTCCACAGGGCGAGGCATCACATGCAAGGGTGATCTCTTTGTCTGGGTCATAGTGAACAAGCAGCTTCGCTGAGTGGAGGAGTTCTTTCACTTCCTTGAAAGCTTTCTCCTGCTCTTCACCCCACTGCCACTTAGTGTCATTGTGAAGCAGCTTATACAGTGGGGTCAAAACCCTTGAGAGGTCAGGAAGAAACTTGCCATAATAATTCACCATGCCCAAAAATGATCTGAGTTCTGTGACAGTCTTAGGGCTTGGGGCTTCCTTAATAGCTCTCACTTTGTCCTCCACAGGGCAAAGCCCCTCAGCTGTGATCTTGTGTCCCAGGTAAGTCACACTCGATGCCAGGAACACACACTTTCTGTGTTTCAACCGCAGCCCTGCATCTGAGAGCCTCTTCAGCACCCGTTCTAAATTAGGCAGATGCTCCACCTCCGTAGCCCCTGTGATCAAAATATCATCAAGGTACACTGCTACGTGCAGAATCCCCTGCAGCAAGGTGTCCATTGTCCTTTGGAAAATGGCAGGGCTGGACGCCACTCCAAACACCAGGCAATTGTACTTGAATAATCCCTTGTGCGTATTAATTGTGACGTACTCCTTTGAACCCTTGTCGAGCAGCAGCTGTTAGTAGGCATGGCTCATGTCCAGCTTTGTGAACAGCTTACCCCCCTGACAGGGTCGCAAACAGGTCATCCACCCGTGGCAATGGGTACTACTCCAGCCTAGAGACCTGATTCACCATAAGCTTATAATCCCCACATATCCTCACCGTTTTGTCTGCCTTCAAAACTGGAACAATGGGAGCCGCCCACCTTGAAAACTAGACGGGCTCAATAATGCCCAGCCTCTATAAACGTTCCAGCTCCTCCTCAACTTTGCTTTTCATGGCATAGGGCATCGGCCTGGGCTTAAAAAAAACATGGTGTAGCCTCAGGATCGACATGGAGTTTCACTGTCACACCCTTCAGTGTTCCCAGCTCATCCCTGAAAACGTCACTGTACCACTGCAGAATGTCCTCCGTCGTGTGTGCATACTTAACTTCATGTCAGTTTAGCCGGATTTTGCAAAGCCAATTGCGACCCAAAAGACTGGGCCCCCTGCCCTTAGCTATCACTAGCCTGGCTTCAGCCTTCCGACCCCCAGCTGAAATGTCCACATATAACACCCCTAAATGAGGTATGGGTTGCCTCGTATAGGTCCTGAGTTTGAGGTTTGACGGTCTAATGGGAGGCAAGTTGGACCCCCATGTCCTCCTGTAGGCCTCCTCACTAATGACCAATGCAGTAGCCCCTGAATCAATTTCAAACTTAATGTCCTTTCCCCTGACTGCCTGTGGCATAATATGGTTCAGGTGGTTCCTGATCTGTTTCCACTGCAAATATGTTGTAGGCAAACGCTGCCTCTTCATCTGCCTCTTCTAGATGGTGTGTGGCTGCCTGAGCCTGTTGAGCTATCCCCTGCCCAGGCTTAATCTTACCCTTTGAACTTCTGCACTTTTTAGCTAAATGTCCCTTTTTGCTACGAGCATGGCAGGCAGTGTCTTTGAATTTGCAATCATTTGCATAGTGCGTCCCTCCACACCGGAAACATTCCACCCACTTTGTCTGTTTACCAGTCTCCCTCCTGACTTGGTGCACTGCCGTCGACTGCGATCCCCCCATGTCATTTCTGGATATCCTTGACATTATTAGCAGCCATCTCCATGCCTTGGGCAATCTCTAAGGCTTTCCCCTAACAGGCGGCATTGTATGCCGTCATTATTAATGCCGCATACCAATCTATCATGGAGCATGTCTTCCAACACCGCTCCGAAATCACAATGCTCTGACAGCTACTGAAACTCGGCCACAAAATTGGCCACAGACTGACCTGGCTTCCTGAAACGGCTGTGAAACTTACACCGTTGGACTATCACAGAAGGTTTCGGATTGTAGTGGTTCCCCGTGAGCTTGACCAGTTCGTCAAATGGAATGTCCCCCGGTTTCCGCGGTGTGGCTAAATTCCTTATTAGCTTGTAAGTCTTCGCCCCACACACACTCAGGAGAATAGAGCGCTTCTTAGCCTCCTCAGTAATTCCATTAGCACAGAAAAAGTGTCCCAACCTTTCCTCATACTCCGGCCAGTTCTCCGTTCCATCCACAAATTCAACGATAGTCCCAAATGTAGCCATCTGATCGTGAGGCCCTTTATCGGAACGTGCCGACACGTCCACAAAACCAGTTTACCTCGTCGCCAAAAATATGTGGTAACTCCTACTTCGAAAAAGGCATACTCGACAACTTCAAGCCAAAGAAACGACTTTATCTGGAACGTCAAAACCGATGTGTATATACAGAGGCTTTCACAACCCGTATGGCATGGTAGGAACACTATATACAAAGCACACTGGAAGTAAAAAGAATGGAAGTAAACCCCCCCCCCCCATTCCTAATTAGTATTAACTTACTTTTAATAATGCTCACGTTACAACAGTGTGACCATGGGAAACATATAGACAACGGCAGACAAAGAATATCGCGTGACGTGCGTGTTTGAATGTTTCTGTATGAGGGTTGTTTAAGTAGAGTCGAAGTCCAATAATGCAACTCGTGCATTGCCCTCAATTATTCTGCCATTAAGTGGCTGGCAATTCCTGTGCTTTGTACATCCAAATGCATGAACTGCACTGCTGATGGACAATCACATGCTCATCAATATATCAGCAAACTAAATACAAATGTAAGAGATAACATTTGGAGAGATAACATCGTATTGGTTTTAAAAACTATCAGTGCAATTTCTTTTCCTTCCTATTTGCCATGTTGATAACCAGCTGGGAGAATATCCAAAAGAAGGATCATTTCCTCCTATCTCAGCTTGCCAGACATTCAATCTATTCATTTAAATGGACAGAAAATCAGACAGCTTCTGTGTGTGCACTCCTAAACCTCCCACCTGCTTTTCCCTAGTATGTGTCCAGGCAATTATTGAAAGCCCAGTAAGGGAATATGGGCACCATCTCATGTTCATAACATTGCAGCAAATAGAGGTATCCTTAGTACTGGAACAGAGCACAATACCTTAACTTCATCCAATTCAACCACGAACCAGATGGTAAAAATGTAATGTTCCATTAACATAATGGCTTTGGAGTGCATGTGGGATATATTGCACATTGCTTCAGATTTTAGCTTCTCCAGTGGTTGAATGTGACTAAAATGATAGGTTGCATCTACAAGCTGAAGGCATAATTCATGTTTAATTATGAAATTAATAATTAAATACAGCACTAATTATTAGATTACTATATTTCTGGGAGTTAATGCTGCAGGAACTAAAACTGAGCTTGATCGATCATTAATTACTTCTGGGCAAACTAATGTATCGCTTGTAATGTAATCTCCCCAGATCCACGATGGCAAACTCCTTTGCCTGCAGAGGGCAGAGTGCTTCCTTTCCATTGCTCTAATTAAGTGCCTGTAAACAGGTATGCGAAATTGGCGTGCAGTGATGGCCTGATGATTTGGTCCTGCTGTCTGGGAAGTAAGCTGAGGTTATTCACATTGTAAGTGGGCCTTTTAAGTAGAATAGTTTTGAAATATTATCGAGAATTTAGCTTCATCCTGCTCTAGAGAGAGATCAGAATAGAAATTATTCCATGTTTTAATACTTTCTAATGCAGCTTTAATACATCCACTGATAAGGATATAATTCAAAGTTGTTATAATTGTACAGGAAATCTAATTGGTAGCCTGCTTAGTGATACATGTTTGAAGAAATTGCTGGTTTAAACCCAGGTCTCCATTCAGGAATCTCATCTCATTAAGGGACACACACTAGGTGATCCAATTATACTCAATTTCACTAGACTTGAGTCAGAATTTAGAGTTATTCTGAATACTGTTACGTAACATGTTTAAACAACAGTGGCTTATGTTCTACTATGTATTCAATAAATCATCAAGAGTACCCTACAGAAACAAGTATGGCGAAGTCTTAAGCAGTGATTCTGTACAATTCTGCAGGTGGCCAACGTTGTTAAAGGGTAAGCAAGCATAACACGGAGGGAAAATTGAAGTAGGAAAATTGTTAATATTTGTAAATGAGTAATATTCATAAAAGCAAATAATTTGGCAAAGCTTTCAAAGCAAACTTGTTTTTCTAATATTTAAGTGAGACTGGGAGGTTCCTTGGGGGTGCAGAGGGAAATTGATCGTCCTTTTTTAAAACTGAAATTTGCAAGCAGTATACATTAGAGAAAGCTGACTGAGGAAATGGGTTGTTCCTATTCTGAGCCAGACAACCCCCTGCAGACTTACCTCTTAAGTAAGCTTGGCTATTCATGTTCACTCTGTCAGATGAGAAATCACTGACCCTTATGTACAGCAGGACCTTGTTATGTTATTTTAAAACTTGGCAGCTCATTATTTTATTGCCCAGAAATATGAGATAAAGGGAAAGGAGTGAAATTCTTGAAATCTGAACTTGGTTAAGTGTGCAAGGGTCTTCAAATACAAGAGGTCCTGTAAAGTGCAAAAGAAGTCTCGTTTTGATTGAGGTTAACCTCTGTGCAAGGATTTTGCGGAAGTTATGTGTGGATTCATTAACCTTATTACAAACCTTCTTACGTTTATGGGGGAAGGAAAAATATATTGCGGTCTCAAATGATGGCAGTTTCGAAGAAGCTGCTTCGTACAAGATATATGATCCAATTGCTCTCCCTCTACTTCTCCAGTCTATAACTTTATGACATGTGGAGCCTTTTGTAATCAAGACTATATATAATAGGGAAAGGAATCGGATCAAGTGAAAGATTTCCATTTTCTTTTACGGTGACAGTTAAAACATATCAGAGTATTGTAAATATTCAACAGTGAAGATGCCAAATGTTTTTCTGTATCTCAAAATTAATTAAGAGTTACCTAACTTAGCATGCAAATTAGTCTCGGGCAATCTCAGAGAAACTGTATCATATTTTCCCACAATATCACAATAATTCATCACCTGTATTAATTATTTCTCCTGCCTATGGTTAATCATGTTATTGTTAGAATTGTCTTGCCAAATGATTACATTTAAAAGCATTTTAAATTGTAGCTATACCCCACGTTCCTAAGAGTACTATGGTTAAAAGAAGCAAATGAGATAAAAGAAGAACTTTTTTTATTCTGCCGCCACGTAGGGTCAAGGATCAAGGGTCGACTGAAGTGTTCGATTCAACTTTGAGCTAATTTACGTCAGGAAGGATGATGGGTGAATGGGATTTGGTGCTGGTTAAGACACAGAAGTAGAGTTTTGGCAAGCTCATGTCACAGAGGGGCACGGCACATAACGAACGAATATCTTACAGAGGGTGGGAGGTAGGAGGATGGTCTGCAATGTTACGGCTTTGTTTCTTTGAATTTGCCAGCTGAAGTTGCTTTTTTTTAACCAATCCTTGCAGCAAAGGAAATCAATAAAATAAATAGGACAGGAAAGCTCACGTGCTAGGTTAAAGCCACAAATGATTTGTTCGACAGCTTCTGAATTTAGAGGAAGTGCTATTCCTTCAAACCACTGAAAATGAATGGAGAGATAATATTTGAGCCTAATCCTCAAAATGAAAGGACTGCATGAGATCTGGAGACGATATAACAACTTGATAAAGATCTATAGAAGTAGACAGTTCAATCATGAAAAAATTAGTACAACAAAAGGTGAATTCAATCTCTTCCGTTCACTCGCATCATGAGAGCCAAATTAGAGGTATACATTTCATCTGGAAATGCATCTAGATTTAGTTTTTTCAAAGGGTGGGGGTGGGGGAGCTGGTATGTCATTTCCCATGAGAGAGCCAAATCATCATTGCACATGGATGAGGACTAAAGTAGACAAGGAAACATGAAACAGCAGATGCAAATGTATATTAAACATACTAATTCAATCTCCAGTCTGCACGACAACTCAAGGAGAGTGAGCAGACACCTTCAGAACTTCGTGGAAGAACAGGAAATTCATGGTTGGTGTCATTCATCCTTATGAGCGGACAATTCCTCGTATTGGTGCATTGCTGAGGCTCTGCCATAAGACCAGAAGATCAAAAGACATAGGAACAGAATTAAGTCATTCAGCCCATCGAGTCTGCTCTCCCATTCCTTCATGGCTGATATATTATCCCTCTTAATCCCATTCTCCTACCTTCTCCCATAACCTATCATGCCCTTACTAATCAAGATACCCAGTGACAGTCTCCACTCTTGACTGTGGCAATGGATTCCACAGATTCACCACTCTCTGGCTAATGAAATTCCTCCATCTTTTTATAAAGGGACATCTTTATATTCTGAAACCGCGACTTTCGGTCTGTCGACAGATATCTGTAACCGCTGCCTTAGGAAACTAGAAACATACAACAAAATTTGCAATTTGCATTAACAGCCAGCACACCCAAGGATGGATTGGGGGCGGCCGGCAAGTGTCGCCACAGATTCTGGCGCCAACGTAGCGTGCACACAGTGTTCCACAGAACAGCACAAGCAGCGAAAACAACAACAACAAAACAACCCCCTTTCCCATTTCTCCCAGCCACCGTGGATTCTGAAGCAGCTTGGCTACGTATAGATTGTGGATCATAGTGCTCTGCGGCTATGGACCTTTCCTCCTCTGTTTCTATGGGATCCCAAAACATTTCCATATTTCTACCATGCAGAACCAACACAAACAGCACACATAATGCAGCACCCATGGTGAAGAAGTAATGCTTGGCAAGATGACAGTGCACCTCACCCACAGCATCATCCTATATCAGCGAGCCACCTTCAAAAACCTCCACTGCAGTCTGTAGGAACGAGTGCTAATTGGGTAAATGATGCATGAAGTCACCTAACACACAAAATAAATGATGGGTTATGAAACACATCTCCCTGCATCTTTTCCAGAGAAGTAAAAGGTGACCCAGTTTCATCTGGCAATACCGTAAATTCCACAGTAAAGAGTGCCTCTCTATGTGTATCCAATACACCCAATATCTGAAATCAGCTGCAACAGACCACTATGGCCAAAAGTTCTCAATGGGGCAACTGTGATAGATTAATGACTTATACTCACTTTATTACAAAATTATGTTATCCTTAAATATCAAGGATGCTGCATCTCCGAATAATGCTGCTTTCTCCCAGGACTGACAGAACCAACAACCGAAACTCTATTTTCTTGATTTTTGTGAGGCAAACAATGCAGGCAGAAAACATTCTCTGGGAGAATGCTTCCTAGATAAGCAGTTACCAGCGTCCGTCAATTTAAAACAGCCAACTTAAATGGAGATCTTGGGGGAATATGTTATTCCAGGCTGTTGTTTGTGAAAGCAAATAGTCTGATCATTTTTAAATCATAAAGTTCAGTTTAATTTTGGATGGTGTACTGTAGAGATGTATTCAAAGGTTCAAAGGTTGATGATAATTTGATGAATCCCAGGCTCCTCCAACGCTCCTTATAAATATATTCTCATAGCCTTCAGCAATCATACACAATATACTGTATGTTGTAGTGTAGTTCCAACAACTCTCTCAACTGTGTCCAGTGCTGTTCCATGCAGTTTAGTAATAAATATTTATTTATTTGTTTATTTATTTTTAATTAGAAATACAGCCTTTCCATCCCAATGAACATGGCCACCCATATACACTCATGTGAACAATTAACCTATTAACCTGTATGTTCGGATATGGGAGGAAACCAGAGCACTTGGAAGAAACCCATGAGGTCACAGGAAGTGGCGCAAATTGAATCCAGTTCGCTGGCGCTGGAAGATGTTGCGCCAACCACCACACTACTGTGTCACCCCTAATATTGATTAATACCTTTAACATAGATAACTTTTTTGCATGTTTATCAATAGTAAATATATTAATCTGATATAGACTTAAATGATCTAATATAAACATAGATAGCTTTATGTATATTCTGTTACATGGTAACAAGGGTCATGTATTTCAATGTTAGATTGACTTGCTTTATTGAAAAGTTGACCTGAACATTTAACCTTTCTTGTAGCTTTAATTTTTAAAAAACAAATTCGAAGGTTGCGCTGTAGGTGTAGAGATTAACGTTATTTTTAATAGTGAGACAGAAAGTCAAGGAAGTGGAGATTGTAGATCACTGATATTCATTTTGAATTGGTGAGATATGTTATGGAGTCATAGAGTCATAGAAAAGTACAGCACAGAAACAGGCCCTTTGGCCCATCTAGACCATGCCAAACAATTTAAACTGCCTGGTCCCATTGACCTGCACCTGGATTATTGCCCACCGTACCCCTACTATCCATGTACCCATCCAAACTTCTAGTAAATGTGAAATCAAGCTCGAACGCGTTTACTCGCAACTCATGCCACACTCATAAACTCATCTGAGTGAAGAAGTTTCTCCCTCATATTTTCCTTAAACGTTTCACCTTTCACCCTTAACCCATGAACTCTCGTTGTTGTCCCACCCAATCTCAGTGGAAAAAGTCTCTAAGTAATCTAGGTAGACTGCTTCCATTGCATCTGATTTAGCATCTCTGATATGCCTTGTGATAGCTGACTGAGTTTTAAAAGTTACTAAAACAGAATGTTGCAACTTTGTGATTGAAGAAGTACAAAACCATTTATTGTGCACACTTTTTGATTAGATTTGTCATTTGGCCACAAGTCAAGTTTCCAGCACTCCAGACTATGTTTTCTCTACTAATTATGAAAGTTACACTGAAGACTTGGGAGCTCCACAACATGCAGGACATAGTAGCATCTGCATCATCACTTTCAAATATTCACTTCTCTGCTGTCAGTGTACTATAGTGCAGTATATACCATCAGCAGAGTACCCTGCAGTTACCTAACTTGGCCCTTCCCAAACTTATAACTACTGCCACCAAGAAAGACAAAGGACTGTCTGGTATTTCCAGCACACATTCTTTATGGATAAACTATCCTTTAGAAAAAAAAGACAAGGCTTTCAAGCCTATGGGAGCCATACCACTGGTAGATACCCTTCCAAGTCACACACCATCCTGGCGTGGAAGTACAAAGCATTTTGTATGCTATAGCTTTCCAATTTCCATTAGATGGATCCCTACCTTGTCAAGTCAATTAGAAAGGGACAATAATACTGGCCTTGCAATTGATGGCTACATCCCATGAAATGAATTATAAAATCATAATAGTACATTCTTCAGCAGCCCAGGAATAAGCTGACGTAATTGAAGGTTTTTTATTCCCTTAGAATCAAGTAACTTGATATACACCTGGAATGAAGGCCTGTCATTTATCTTATACTGTCCAAAATTGTACAATAATGGATTCATATTTGAAATCATTCTGTTACAGAATGTATTTCATTTCCAAGTGTAATGCATAGAAGTGTGCGTGATTATTGAATATTCACCATTATAATCCAAAATTATATAATTTTTGATGCACAGATTGTGTACAAGCCATGAAAATGTCAGGCAAATTTCTTCCCTGCTTCCAATTGTCTGATGACGAATAGAAAAAATGCCTTGCATTGTATTACTGGGAAAGCTTACTTTAAATAGCAGAGATTTCTTTAGATATACTGTTTCAAAAATTATTTCTGCATAATATGAGAAAAATTTTTTGTTGAAAATCTAAAGCTAAATACAAGTCCCTTAAAAAGAACCAGACACTGTTCGAAGCAAGAATATTCTGGAAATGTACTGTTGAATCTCCACAATGTGCTGACTGTGAACTAAGTATTTCCTTCTGTATTGTGTGTACCTAACATATGTTGGAGTGAGTGATCTCACAAGATAATTATTGTTAATGGGTTCATAAACACTTATTTTTAACCTCTTTCTGTACTACTGCAGGGAACAGGAGGATGATTTGTGGACCCGCTAATACCATTCTGCTGCGTTTTCTGCCATCAGGAACTGAGTATCTCATTGTGATTTCTATTTTTGCTTCCCATCAATAACGTGCAATTTACACACTGTATGTATTCAGAAGGGCAGTGAATCTAGGTAAGTTATTGTGTGAAAACAGAAGCTGCCTGAATCAAAGAGGCTTTTTTTTATATATCTTTGGCACATGCCCAAATCATTAATGCCATGAGTTACAAGAGCAGGAAAAAAATTAGTAGAAAAATATTAATTCCCATTATCATAGTTCTATTTTCTGACAGCAATTAAAATAAATTAAGGAGGCAATTGATGTTGCCTACTGTTCTAATTAGCAAGTAGCAATGAGAAAGATAATAAGAACAGTCTGCTAATTGCAAAAAAAGTCATACATTGCCCTTTCAAATATTATTTTTTCAACCTTGTCACCGACAAACAAAATATGTATTACATTCAATGGTAGAGTATGTTGTCATGGTTTTAAAAAATTAAAGTTTTTTAGTGAGCCAGATGATATCTTTGCATTGTACAGTGCATGATGAATTGTTAATGAATGCCACAAATTATTTCTTTACCTGAGAATAAGGTCATATCTAAATATTATGCAATTTAATGATTATTCATTTATTGATACTCCTTACATTGGAAAGAATGTCATTGCAAGCTTTAAAAGTAGCAAAAACTACATGTATTTATGGTGACTATACATTCAGCTGTAAACATTTGACCCACAGGCTAAGGAGCTTAAATTGTTGCGTTGACATCTTATTGTGAAATTATATTTTATCAGCAATAGTTAACAATTTAACATTGCTATGTGACATTTTAAGTTCATATTTAGGATCTTATTCGCACTTTTTGACAAAAATATTAACATAAAACACAACATTTTTGCACATCTTGACCCTACTTTAATGCAAATTTTAACCAAACTCTGACTTAACAATGTGGTGGCCCAGGCCTAGCCTCACGCTTGATAAAGAATAAAATAAAATCACCTGCAATAAAAAAGTGTCCGTAAAAGATTGCAATTTTAAACACTGATTTAATTGATAAAAAAAGACTTCAAAATAAATATGGGGAGCATTGTGGATCAGAGGGACCTGGTGCAAGTGCACTCTTCTCTGAAAGTGGCATAACAGGTAGACAGGGTGGTGAAGAAGGCTTTTGGCATACTGACCTCAATCAGTCAGGGCATTGGAAATAAAAGTCAGGATGTTATGTTGTGTTTGTACAAGGCTCTGGTGAGGCCACAGTTGGGATACTGTAGTCAGTTTTGCTCAGGCTAATGTAGGAAAGATCCTATTGCACTGGAGTGAGTGCAGGAAAGATTTATGAAAATGTTCTCAGGACTCAAGTGACTTGGTTACAAGGAGAAATTGGACAGGCTTGCATTTTATTATTTGAAGTGTGAGAGACTGAGTGGTAATCTTACAGAGGTGCATACAATCAAGGGAGGCAGAAATAGACAGAAGGTTTACAGTTTTTTACTCATTGGTAGTGAATCAAGAAGAAGATGCTGTGGGCTTAAGTGAGAGGGGAACAATCTAAAAGTAACATGAGAAACCATTTTTTTAACTCAAAGGATGGTATATATGTTGCTCGGCAGCCGGGGCGGGGTCGAAGCGCTCAGCAGAGATGGCGCTCGGTGTTGGAGAGCTGGTTGGAGACTCGAAGTTTTCGGACGGACTCGGAGTCGGCTGTGGTCGGGTGCTTCCAGGATGCTGCATCGGCAAGTTTGCGGCGCTGGAGGTTCATGGCAGGGAGTGTTTCTCCCTTCTACCGTCCGCGTGAAATGATGGGCTTTCGGGACTTGAGACTTCCTTTTTACCGTGCCTGTGGTCTGCTCTTTATCAAATTATGGTATTGCTTTGCACTGTTGTAACTATATGTTATAATTATGTGATCTTTGTCAGTTTTAGTCTTGGTTTGTCCTGTGTTTCTGTGATATCATACTGGAGGAACATTGTATCATTTCTTAATGCATGCATTTCTACATGACAATAAATGAGGACTGAGTGTCCTCATAATCTAATCTAATCTAATCTAAAATATGTAGAGTGAGCTGCCAGAGGAAGTGGTTGACGCAGGTATAGCAGCAACTTTTAAAAGACAATTGGACAGGTACATAGAGAGGAAAGATTCAGAGGGATATGGATCAAGCAAGGGCAAATGAATGGGCATCTTGGTTGGTGTGGACCACTTGGGGGAAGAGGGCCTTTTTCTGTGCTGTATGACCCTATGACTTTATGTATTATTATAAGTAGTTCATAATTAATACAGCTAGTCATAAAAAGCAACATTTTCTGCTAGGTCCAGCTTACTTGTGCAATAACAGCTTAGAATCTTATCATCACAGGTGAATTACTTCCAGTCTATGGCTCACAAAATCAATTTTTAATCTCAGCCATGAGAGAACAAAGTTCAAAAAGTTCAAAGTTCAAAGTAAAATTTATTATCAGAGTACATACATGTCACTACATACAACACTGAGATTCTTTTTCTGCAGGCCTACTGAGCAGATCTATAGAACAGTAGCTAAACAGGATCAATGAACAACAAACTGTGCAAATGCAAGTATAAATAAATAACAATAAATAATGAAAGTATGAAATAACAAGATAAAGAGTCCTTAAATTGAGACCATCAATTGTGAGAACAGCAGCAATAGAATGAGTGTAGTTATCCTCTATTGTTCAAGAGCCTGATGGTTGAGGGGTAGTAACTGTTCTTGAAGCTGCTGGTGTGAGTCCTGAGGCTCTTGGACCTTTTACCTGATGGCAACAGCAAGAAGAGAGCATGGCCTTGGTGGTGAAGGTCTTTGATGATGGATGCTGCTTTTCTACAGCAATGTTTCATGTAGATGTGCTCGATGGTTGGGAGGGATTTACCCATGACATACTGGGCAGAGTAACTACCTTTTGTAGGATTTTCCGCTCAAAGGGATTGGTGTTCCCATAGCAGGTTATAATGCAGCCAGTCAGCACATTTTCCACCACACCTCTATAAGGGATCACCTAACTACAGTCAACAAGGAAATAAAAGAGATATGGTACTCCCACACAGGATGGTTCTCTCTGAGTATAAATAACATTTCAATAGAAGGATATAATTGTACATAACACATGTATTTACCTTAATTTATGGTACGGAACATCTGATGTCTAAATAATATTTATAGGAAATGGAGACAATAACAGCAGTATTTCTAATCATGTAACTTTAAGGATCAGATATCATTGGTGGATTTCTTATTTCATACCTGATAGAAAGATGGTCTGCAGAAGAAGAACTGAGGGAAGAGGCCTTGAACAGCTGTTAGGTACCCATAGCAGCTCTGCTGCAGTTTTCAGAGAAAGCTGTTCATGGGCATACAGTATGCGTATCAGAATAAGAGGTTTCCTACAAGCAGTGACCAGCCTGAGAGTTCTCAAAGGCATTACTAGTGGATTGGCTACTCCAGAATCAGAATTATGTTCATCATTACTGACATATGCCATGAAATTTATTGTTCTGGGTCAGCAGTACAGTACAAAGACATAATAATTATTATAAGCTACAACAGTAAATAAATACATTGTACAGACAAGACAATAAAGGTATAACAAGATAGTTTTCATGGACTGTTCATCTCCTTGTATTTATAAACTGCACTCATCTGCCAAGCTCGTCTCTCCAGCTGCAAATGCTTGAAGTCTGAACCACTTGGAGCCTCAGCTGAAATTAATAAATATTTAATATTCAGCAGTTCAGGCAGCGTATGTGGAGAGTGAAAATCAGTGTAAATTTCAGGGCAGTGACTAACAACAGACCCTAATATAAGTACACACTTAAGTATAGAAACATAGAAAATAGGTGCAGGAGTAGGCCATTCAGCCCTTCGAGCCTGCACCGCCATTTATTATGATCATGGCTGATCATCCAACTCAGAACCCCGCCCCAGCCTTCCCTCCATACCCCCTGACCCCCGTAGCCACAAGGGCCATATCTAACTCCATCAAATATATAAATATATATAAATATATACAGTGGCCACTTTATTAGGTACACTTGTGCACCTGCTCGTTAATGCAAATATCTAATCAGCTGATCATGTGGGAGCAATTCAATGCATAAAGGCACGCAGCTATGGTTAAGGGGTTCTGTTGTTATTCAGTCCAAGCTGAATGGGAATGGGGAAGAAGTTTGATCCAAGTGACTTTGACCATGGAATGATTGTTGGTGCCAGTCAGGGTGGTTTGAGTATTTCAAAAACTGCTGATCTCCTGGGGTTTTCATGCACAACAGCCTCTAGAGTTTACAGGGAGTGGTGCAAAAGTCATACCACGTCCAGTGATCGTCAGTTCTGTGAGTGAAAATGCCTTGTTAATGAAGGTCAGAGGAAAATGGCCAGGCTGATTCAAGTTGACTGGAAGGGGGCAGTAACTCAAATAACTCTATGCTGCATCGTTAGTGTGCAGACGAGCATCTCCAAATGCACATGTGGAACCTTGACGTAGTTGGGCAGCAGCAAAAGACCACAAACACATACACTGGGTGACCACCTTAATAGAGACAGGAGGTACCCAACAGAGTGGCCACTGAGTATATCTTTGATGCTTAAAGTTAATTTCAATGATCAACTCTTAGAAATTAAATTCATAAGTAATTGTTAATCTCAGTTATGTTTGGAAACAACAGCTATTACAGAGTAAAACTGATGTGATGAACACAGTCATTTTAGTAAGCATTCTGATGCCAGCTTGCCAAAGTTAGATCATACTTCTGCCTACACTTCACACATTTTAGGTGGAGAATAGAAAAATCTTGTATCAATAAAAGGGGACAGTTAAATCAAATCAAATCAAAATAATTAACTACAATGTAGATATCAAAGAATGATATACAGTACATAAAAATCAGAATTTTTTTGTGAGCTTTCAGACGAAATTAAAATACAATGAGCCAATCCTACATGTTGTTAGAGGTTAACAATGAGTAATGTCCAAAACCAGAACAAGAGACTCCCTTGTTAAAGCTAGGCAGGGGAATGAACTTTCTACGGTCCGTATTAATACTGATCTCTATGTTGTTGGTTATCCCCTAGTATGGAATGCTAATACCTCAAGAATTTTAATGTGACTGACAGCACGTTGCTGGGGCTTGCAGTGGGTTTAAACATCAAAAGTCAGCTATATGGACTACAACTGGAAAGAAAATGTAAGATAAATATTCTACAGTTGATTAAACTGAGCATAGTCGATTGGATATGCATTTTCAAAAGATTCAATTTGGAACATTTTGCATTTTATGTATTCTCAATTTTCACCCCCAACAGAAATAATAGAAGGTTTCCGCTGGTTTCATTTCTTCTTTCTGTTCTCTTTATATCAGTCTCAGCCACGTTTTCTAACATTAAAATTATAGAAGTCTTTGCCCTTAATCAAAATAGTTATTTGTCTTAATTTTGTATGCAACCTAAAATCACAATATTTTACATCTAATGGTTTAGCAAATATTTTCATTTTAAGCATTTCAGGAGACATACAGCATTCAATGATGCTGCACATTGTACCTCAAAACAGCATCAAAGATGTTCACACATTCAAAGTGACTGTCAGACTGAAATTCCTTCACCAATTAAGCTCTTCAGCATCTGAAAGCTTATGTATTACTTACAGTACTGTGCAAAAGTCTTAGGCACATATATATAGCTAGGATACCTCAGACATTTGCAAGGTATTGTATTTGTCAATGTGGAGTGGATAGCGAGTTTGAGAGTCTGGCGGGAGCAAAGGATGGAATGGCGAGGGTGGAGCACTGTGGGGCGGTTGTGGGGCCGGTGGCAGAGAAGGAGTTCTATGGGTGGGGGTGGCCCAGGTACAGACACACCCAGCCCTGAGACACAAGGCAAGGTCATTTGATTCCAAACAATTGGTTTATTGATCATTACAGAATGTCTTTAGTGCTTCCTGCTGCTTTTCCTTTTCCTCTCTCCCTGACCCCTTCCCACTTTCAGTTTGCAATAGAGACCCATATCAGAATAGTTCATATGTGTCATGTAACTTGTTTCTTTGTGGCAGCAGTTCAGTGCAATCCATAAAACTACTACAGTACTGTCCAAAAGTCCTAGGTACCCAAGCTACATATATACAGTATATATTTATGCGTCTAAGACTTTTGCATGGTACTGAACCTTGCTGAAGAAATATGGGTTTAACGTTTGATATTTGCAATGTTTTAAGCGACATATTTTCCACTTCTCTCCTCCATCTTTAGAAAATTCCTTCACCATCCAGGATCATGTGCATTGTTTGAGTAGTGTGGCCAGCACAGCTATTAGTGGCCAATACTAAAAGTTCGAAGTAAATTTATTATCAAAGTACATACAGTATATGTCGTCATATAATACTTTGGGATATTCCCAGTATGTTACAAACCATTGGTGATATTTCAATTGTTTGAAGTCTATGAAATTAAATGTGCATGAAAAATGCAATTCCTTTTTAAATACCATTCCATAATTCCATACCCTTTTATTGTCTTCAGTGTACCTGTTATTAGTCCTGTTTGTGATCCCAGCAATACGACTAATGAGCATCTACTAGGACTGGTAATTCCGCGTGACACAATTATTGATCCGGATCTCTATTCATCCTGATACCCAACTGATATGCCTTTTCCTTATTAATTTTCCAATGCTATTTGCATTGCAATGATAGCTTTTCAGTGAGTCACACCATTGAAGCCTGTTAACTGGGATGCACTGGTGGAAATTAAATTATCCCATTCATCAGACTGTCTCATTAATTGAAATCCATTTGTACTGATTTAAATGCACTGGGAATTACTCGGGCATAAAAATATTCCCTATTAACCATTGTCCCCATTATTTACTGTTGTACTTGTAATTAAGTTAATTACAAAAAATATGCATACACTGTATATCATCGTTACTTTCTAAGTACACTTCACGTGCATTGACTGGTCAGGACAAGATTTTTGACTACATCTAATAACATCAATAGAAACAAATTAAATTCTGCAGTTCTATTGTCGAGCATTATCAGTTGTAGTGTTTAATTCATAGGGTTAGGTGTTCTAATTTGGAGTATGAGTGAAATCCAATATAGAGTGTTGCCTCGAGAGCTAAGAAATGATTCTGCTTTACTAATCTACATCACTGCTGTCATACTACTAAATGTCTCACCCCTCATTTAATTTGTGTCAAAGAGGTACATGGAAATTATTCTTGACTGAATGAAATATTCTGCCTTACTGCCAGCATGCATTGGTAGTTGTTGGCTCCTGTGCAAAGTCATGCTCAAGACTGCTTAGAAAACAACAATGAGTATCCACTGGTAGGTAAGACTAGAACTAGGGAACATAGTCTCAGGATTCAGGGGAGTAGATTTAGGATGGAGATGAGGAGGAACTGCTTTTCCCTCACAACACGCTGGAAGAACTCAGCAGGTTGGGCAGCATCCGTGGAAACGATCAGTCAACGTTTTGAGCCGGAACCCTTCGTCAGGACTGAAGAGGGAAGGGGCAGAGGCCCTATGATAAGCCCAAAACGTTGACTGGTCGTTTCCACGGATGCTGCCCAACCTGCTGAGTTCCTCCAGCGTGTTGTGAGTGTTGCTTTGACCCCAGCATCTGCAGAGTATTTTGTGTTTGCGAACTGCTTTTCCCAGAGAGTGGAATTCTCTGCCCAAGGAAGCAGGGGAGGCTACCTCAGTAAATGTACTTAAGACAAGGATGGATAGATTTTTGCATAGTAGGGGAATTAAGGGTTGTAGAGAAAAGGCCGGTAGGTGGAGATGAGTCCATGGCCAGGTCAGTCATGATCTTATTGATCGGTGGTGCAGTCTCGATGGGCCAGATGGCCAAATTGTGTTCTTATGTTTTTATGAAAATCATATACTCAACACAATTAGCATTTGTCTTTTCAATGTAAGGAAGATGATACTGTCAGGAGGGGGAAAGGGGATAGGCAGACAGTGCGGAGTACCCCTACGGCTGTTCCCCTCAACAACAGGTCTGGATACCGCTGAGGCGGGGCGGGGGGGACGATGACTTAGCTGAGGAAAACCACAGCGATCAGGTCTCTTGCACTGAGTCTGGTTCTGTGGCTCAGAAGGAAAGGGGAGAGAAGAAGTGAGCTATAGTGATAGGAGATTCATTCATTAAGGGGACAGAAAGGAGGTTCTGTGGATGAGAATGAGGTTCCTAGATAGTATGTTGCCTTCCAGGTGTCAGAGTCTGGGACACCTCAGATCAAATCCACAGCATTCTTAAGTGGGAGTTTATTCAGCCAGAGGTCATGGTCCACATCAATACCAATGACCTGGGTAGGAGAGGTGATGAGGTCCTGGAAAGTGAAATCAGGGAGTTTGGTGCTAAGTTACAAGACAGGACCTCCAGGGTTGTGATCTCAGCGTTTGCTACCCGTACCATGTGAGAGTGAGGCCGGAAGTAGGAAGATCATACAGTTTAACATGAGGTTAAGGAGATGGTGCTGGAGGGAGGGCTTCATATTAGATGATTAGATTAGATTATGAGGATACTCAGTCCTCGTTTATTGTCATTGAGAAATGCATGCATTAAAAAAATGATACAACTTTCCCCTCCAGAATGATATCACAAGAAAAACACTGGACAAACCAAGACTAAAACTGACAAAACCACATAATTATAACATATAGTTACAACAGTGCAAAGCAATACCATAATTTGATAAAGAGCCGACCATGGGTATGGTAAAAAAAAGTCTCAAATTCCCGATAGACTCATCATCTCACGCAGGCGGCAGAAGAGAGGAACTCTCCCTGCCATGAACCTGCAAGCGCTGCCAACTTGCCGATGCCACACCATTGGAAGCACCTGACCGTAGCGGACTCTGAGACCGTCCGAAAACTTCGCGCCTCTGACCAGCCCTCCGTCACAGCCTCTCCGAGCACCATCCTCTGCTGAGCGCTCGACCCCGCCCCGGCCGCCGAGCAACAAGCAAAGCCGAGGACTCGGGGCCTTCTCCTCCAGAGATTCTGGACTGCACAGTAGCAACAGCAGCGAAGCAGACATTTCAGAAGTTTCACCAGATGTTCCTCCGTGCTCTCACGTCTGTCTCCATCAAATCAGGATTGTGCACGGCACCCTATTGACAAATAACAGACATCACCACCGGAGTGGCCGCTGCGAGCTGCGTCACGCCGCCATCTTCTTCTCCCGCCCTATTCAGGATCATTTGGATCTCTTCCGGGGAAGGTGGGACCTGCACAGAGGGATGATTTTCAATAGAACTAGAAAGGGACCAATATCCTAGTACCTTAGTGAGAATGTTTGCTGGTGATGCACAGGGGAGGTAGGGTGTTTAAATTCAACTTGCAGGAGGACGGGAAGCAGAGCGCCAGTACCAGCTGGGAGGACAGAATTGGCAGCTCAGTGGACAGGGGTTCTGTTGTGTTAGCTGTGATAGAGTGGTGGGGGAGGGGATGGCTAAAGGGGGAGTGGTTGCATTACTAGTCAGGGAAAATGTCA
The DNA here is from genome assembly GCF_963921235.1 of Mobula hypostoma. Taxonomy (NCBI): domain Eukaryota; kingdom Metazoa; phylum Chordata; class Chondrichthyes; order Myliobatiformes; family Myliobatidae; genus Mobula; species Mobula hypostoma. The sequence continues at coordinate 20,429,589 of NC_086112.1, forward strand.
TGGCAGTGCTCAGTCAGGACAGACTGGAGAGCTCTTCTAATGAGGCTTTATGGGTGGAACTGAGGAAGAAGAAAGGTATGACCATGTTAACGGGCCTACATTATAGACCACACACCAGACCGTGGGATTTAGAGGAGCATATTCCTAGCGAGATCGCAGACAGTTGCAAGAAACATACAGTTGTGATAGTAAGTGGTTTTAACTTTCCACATATTGAGTGGGAATCCCATATGGCAAAAGGGCTGGATGGGGAAGTATTTGCCAAATGTGTTCTGGAAAGTTTCTTTAATCAACACATAGAAGTCCCAAATTGAGAGTGTGGTGCAAGACCAGATCTTCTGTTAGGGATTGAGACACAGGGCAAGTGACAGATGTTTGTGCAGGAAAACACTTTATAGCTGGTGATCATAATGCCATTAGTTTCAAGATAATTATTGAAAAGAATAGGTCTGATCCTTGGGTTGAGATCCTAAATTGAAAAAAGGCCAATTTTGATGGCATCAAAACGATTCTGGCAAGTGTAGATTAGGATAGATTGTTTTCTGGCAAAGGTGGACTTGGTAAGTGGGAGGCCTTCAAAAGCGAAATTTTGAGAGTAGAAAGCTGTACGTGCCTGTCAGAACAAAGGACAAGGATAACAGGTAAAGGAAGCCTTGGTTTTCGAGAGATATTGAGAACCTGGTTAAGAAAATGAAGGAAGTGTATAGCAGGTATCAGCAGGTAGGAACAAATGAGGTACTTGAGGAGTATAAGAAATGCAAGAGAATAAAATAAGGATTAAACATTGGCTTTGCAGGAGAAGCCAGCGAGAGGTTGTAGATGGTTGCCTCTCTGACCGGAGGGTTCTGACTAGCGGTGTGCTGCAGGGATTGGTGCTGAGTCCAATGTTGTTTGTCATCTATATCAATAATCTGGATGATAATGTGGTAAACCTGATCAGCAAATTTGTGGATGACGCAAAGATTGAGGAGTAGTGGACAACGAGGAAGACTATTAAAGCTTGCAACAGGATCTGAGCCAGCTGGAAAAATTAGCTGAAAAATGGCAGATGGAATTTAATACAGACAAGCGTGAGGTGTTGCATTTTGGGAGGAGCAGCCAGGGTAGGTCTTACATGGTGAGCAGTAGGGCACTGAGGACTGTGGTGGAACAGAGGGATCTGGGACTACAGGTCCATAACTCCTTGAAAGTGGCATCACACATAGATAGGGTTTTTAAAAAAGTTTTTGGCACATTGGCCTTCATAAGTCAAAGTATTGAGTACAGAAGATGGGATGTTATGTTGAAGTTGTATAAGAAGTAGGTGAGACCTAATTTGGAGAATTGTGTCCATTTTAGGTCCATTGTGTCCATCTGGCAAAAGGTAACAAAGCATTCGGGCTCTCACGACCAGACTGTGTAACAGTTTCTTCCCCCAAGCCATTAGACTCCTCAATTCCCAGAGTCTAGTCTGACACCAACCTACACACACACACACACACACACACACACACACACACACAAACACACTCAACTGAACACCACTCCACTCCCTTTGCAATTTTTGCTCATTTCTTTCTCAATTCCACCTAAAACATTGTTTACATCTACATTTACATCATTTATTATTATATTGTAATTTGTCCTTTACTGTGCCTATTGTCTTGTTTAGTAATTATTTTACTGTCTTGCACTGTTTTGTGCACATATGTAGTCCCATGTAGGTTTGAAGTCTAATGTAGTTTTGTGTTATTTCACGTAGTCTTGTGTAGTTTCTTGTTGTTTCATGTAACACCATGGTCCTGGAGGAACGTTGTTTCATTTTTACTGCGTACTGTACCAGCAGTTATGGTTGAAATGACAATAAAAGCGCCTTGACTTGACTTGACTACCTACAGGAAAGATGTGAATAAGACTGAAAGAGTGTAACGAAAATTTATAAGATGTTGCCAGGTCTTGAGGTCGTAAGTTATAGGGAAAGGCTGAATAAGTTCGGACTTTATTCCCTAGAACAGATAAGATTGAGGGGAGATTTGATAGAGGTATACAAAGTTATGAGGGGTATAGATAGGGTAAATGCAAGCAGGCTTTTTCCATTGAGGCTGGGCAAGACTAGGACTAGAGGGTTAAGAGTGAAAGGTGAAGTGTTTAAGGGAAACATGAAGGGAAACATCTTCACTCAGAGGGTTGTGAGAGCCTGGAATGAGCTGCATTGCAAGTGTTGGACTCAGGATCGATTTCAATATTTAAGAGTAATTTAGATAGGTACATCAATAGGAGGGGTATGAAGGTCTATGGTCTGGGTACCTGTCAATGAGACTAGTCAGATTAATGGTTTGACATGGACTAAGTGGGCCAAAAGGCCTGTTTCTGTGCTGTAGTGTTTCTCTGACTCTATGACTTTAATATGGTAACCATGGTGAATGATGATAACATTCTGCCCACATGAATTGTGCTTTGCTATTTTGTTATTTTATTCATCAAACCTGCAATATCATATGGTAAATTAATATTTTTCCATTCAGAAAGCCAAAGTGTTTCATTTGCAAAAAATTCATTGTATATAAGTCTGATATCCATTGTCCAGGGGTTCCCAGCCTCGGGTGCACAGACCCTTTGCCTCATGCTATTGATCCATGGCATAAAAATGGTTGGGAACCCCTGATTTATACGATTTCAGCAAACTTTGGACACCTTAAAAGGCACCTTTTGTGGTGGAATTGCGTTCACTGACTGCAAATCCCTAAATTCAAAGGGAATTTTGAGCCTCATTTGAAAAACTATCTATGAGTACTCTCGCTATCGGGAAGTTATACTGTATCTACCTACCCTTCAAACACTAGCTTACTTCCCTGTCTAGTCTCTGCAGTGAGGTCTAGCTGCCAATACCTGCTAATTGAGTGCTGGGTCCCCTTCCTTACCAAGGAGGAGATACTTCCGGCTAACAAAGTAATTTAAACAAAATTTATTTTAATTTAGACAAATAGTCCTTAACAAACATCTAAACTCACTTTCAGTCAAGGACAATTTTCTTGTACTTCTTTGACACAAATTAAGTGAGTAATGAGACATTTAGTAATATGACAGCAGTGATGTAGATTCACTAAGCACTATCAAGCCAGTAGATTCTATTTACAGAGCACCATTTGTGTGTCTTCTTTCAACAATGTAATGATCAGGTATTGGACAGATTAAATGCCATCCCTGCGTACGTTGATAATCATCCCGTCAATGTTTGTCAAAATTAATGTACTTGGGGTCATCTTACGGAACAGAGTTCCATTTTGCACAGCTGTTGGGAATGAAGCTCAACAAAAATTGGGTAAACTAACTGGCAGTGACCTGAGATCCTCCCCATAAAATTGTCGTTGCCTGACAGAGGTCTTACTCCCAGCACACACGGCGTTTGTGGCAGCTGTGTGGTGTATGAGACAATCTTCCATCTCATTGTAACTGTAAATTTCCAAGTAGGTCTGGTAAAAAATGCAAGAGTCGTCGTTGAAGTTCATCTGCAGCAAGGACTCTGATCTATAGACTGTTCCCAGGTACATGTACTGAAAGAAACATCAGCAGCTACTGGAAGATCATCGACTTGGTGAAAGGCCCACTTCGATGTGCCTGCCATTTGTTGGTCATTCAGCGCAATGTGATGTGCTTAAGTGAATTCTGCCGGAAGGCGTGTTCCAACCTGCACGAGCATGTGCTGAGGGACAAATTGAAGCTCAGTGCAGCTAACACAGGGGCTTTGTGGAGAAGAATCACAATCAGATTTAGGTTTAATATCACCGGCCTATGTCATGAAATGTGTTGTTATGCGGCAGCAGTACGATGCAATACACACTAATAAAAATTATAAATTGCAATAAGAAATATATATTAAAAATTAACTAAGTGATGCCAAAAAGAGAGGGAAAAAGTACTGAGGGAGTGCTCTTGGGTTCATTGTCCATTCAGAAATGTTGAGTGTTTGCTTTCGGGCTCCTATACCTCCTACTTGATGGCAGCAATGAGAAGAGTCCTGGGTGTGGGGGGGGGGGAGTGTCCTTAATGATGGATGCCACCTCCTTGTGGCATCACGCTTTCAAGATGTCCTAGGTGCTGGGGAGGCTACTGCCCATGGTGGAGCTGGCTAAGTTTTCTGATCCTGTGCAGTGGCCTCTCCATATAGATAGATAGATAGATAAACATACTTTATTGATCCCGAGGGAAATTGGGTTTCATTACAGTTGCACCAACCAAGAATAGAGTATAAATATAGCAATATAAAACCATAAATAATTAAATAATAATATGTAAATTATGCCAGATGGAAATAAGTCCAGGACCAGCCTATTGGCTCAGGGTGTCTGACCCTCCGAGGGAGGAGTTGTAAAGTTTGATGGCCACAGGCAGGAATGACTTCCTATGACGCTCGGTGTTGCATCTCACAGTTATGCAACCAGTTAGAATAGTCTCAACGGTATGCCTGCCGAAATTTGTGAGTGTCTTTGCTGGCATACCAATTCCCCTTAAACTCCTGATGAAATATAGCCACTGTCATGCCTTCATTGTAATTGCCTCAATATGCTGGGCCCAGGATAGATCCTCAGAGATGCTGGCACCCAGGAACTTGAAACTGCTCACTCTTTCCACTTCTGATTCCTCAATGAGGACTGGTGCGTGCTCCTTCAACTTCCCCTTCCTGAGGTCAACAATCAATTCCTTGGTCTTACTGACGTTCAGTGCAAGGTTGTTATTGCAACACCACACAACCAGCTGATCTGCCTCACTCCTATACTCCTCCTCATCACCATCTGATGTCCTGTCTACGATAGTTGTGTCATCGGCAAATTCATAGATGGCATTTGAGCTGCTCCTAGTCACACCAGCCTGGGTGTAGAGAGAGTAGAGCAGTGGGCTAAGCACCCATCCTTGAGATGCGCTAGTGTTGACTGTCAGCGAGGAGGAGATGCTAGTTCCGATCCACGCATTCTCTTAGTGAGGAAGTCATAGTCATAGTCATACTTTATTGATCCCGGGGGAAACTGGTTTTTGTTACAGTTGCACCATAAATAATAAATAGTAATAGAACCATAAATAGTTAAATAGTAATATGTAAATTATGCCAGGAAATTATGAAATTATGAAATAAGTCCAGGACCAGCCTATTGGCTCAGGGTGTCTGACCCTCTAAGGGAGGAGTTGTAAAGTTTGATGGCCACAGGCAGGAATGACTTCCTATGACGCTCTGTGTTGCATCTCGGTGGAATGAGTCTCTGGCTGAATGTGCTCCTGTGCCCAACCAGTACATTATGTAGAGGATGGGAGACATTGTCCAAGATGGCATGCAGCTTAGACAGCATCCTCTTTTTAGACACCACCGTCAGAGTGTCCAGTTCCATCCCCACAACATCACTGGCCTTACGAATGAGTTTGTTGATTCTGTTGGTGGCTTCTACCCTCAGCCTGCTACCCCAGCACACAACAGCAAACATGATAGCACTGGCCACCACAGACTCATAGAACATCCTCAGCATCGTCCGGCAGATGTTAAAGGACCTCAGTCTCCTCAGGAAATAGAGACGGCTCTGACCCTTCTTGTAGACAGCCTCAGTGTTCTTTGACCAGTCCAGTTTATTGTCAATTCGTATCCCCAGGTATTTGTAATCCTCCACCATGTCCACACTGACCCCCTGGATCCAGTTGCAGAAGGAGGTACAGATGCCCAGGTTTTGGAGCCTGATGATTAGAATGGAGGGTATGATTGAGTTTAACACTGAGCTTTAGTCAGTACTCGTCAGCCTGATGTAAGTATTACTATCGTCAGATGATCAAAGGCCGAGTAGAGAGCCAGTGAGATTGCATCCGCTGTAGATGAATTGTGGTGGTAGGCAAAATGAAGTGGGTCAAGGTCCTTGTTTAGGTAAGTTGATTCTGGGCCATGACCAACTTCCCAGACACTTCAGTACAGTATATCTGAGAGCCACTGAGCAATACTCATTAAGGCAACTCACGCTGCTCTCTTGGGCATTGGTATGACTGTCACCCTTTTGAAGTAGGTGGGAACCTCTAAATGTAGCAGTAAGAGATTGAAGATGCCCTTGATCACTCCTGCCAGTTGGTTGGTTTTAAAGCCCTACCAGGTACTCCATCAGGGCCTGATGTCTTGTGAGGATTCACCATATTAAAAGGTGTTCTGACCTTGGCATCCGAGACAGATATCACAGGGTCTTCGGATGCTGCAGGGATTCGCATAGATGTAGTTTTATTCTTCCTTTCAAAGTCAGCATAAAAGGTGATGAGATCATCTGGGAGTGAAACACCACTGCTGTTTGTGATGTGAAGTTTCTCTTTGTGAGAATTAATGGCCTGCAAACCCTGCCAGAGCTGATGTGCATTTGATTCCATCTCTAACCTCAATCAGAATTGTTTGTTTTTGCTCTTAAGATCATCTTCCACAGCTCATACACAGACTTCTTGTGTAGTTCTGGGTGACTAGTCTTGAATGCCACACATCTAGCCATCAATAGACTAAATCTCCTGGTTCATCCCTGGATTTTGATTTGGGTATGTCCAGTATATTCTCAAAGGCACATCCTCATCCACACAGGTTTTGATGAAGTCAGTGACAACTGTGGCGTATTCATTCAGACTCGAAGATGAATCCCTGAAAATTGACCAGTCCACCAACTCAAAGCAGTCCTATTAGTGCTCCTCTACCTCCCTTGACCGTAGCTTCTTGGTCCTTACCACTGGTGCTGTGGTCTTTAATCTCTGCCTATAGGCTTGGAGTAGAAGTACAACTAGGTGATCGGACTTTCCAATGTGTGGGTGTGGGATGATATAGTAAGCACTCTTGATGGTAGTATAACTGAGGTCATGTGTGTTGATCCCTCTGGTTCCTCTGATGGTAGTTGTTCAGAGATTTCTTCAACCTGACCTGGTGGAAATCTCCCTCAATGATGGGGAAGGCATCAGGATGTGCAGTTTCATGCCTGCTGATTACATTGCTCAGCCCTTCCGGAGCCTGCCTGACATTGGCCTGAAGTGGAACGTATAGTTACCAGAATGATGGCGGAATGCTCCTTCAACAGACAAAATGGAGGACATTGACTGCTAGATGTTTCAGGTCGGGTCAGCAGGACTGAGACAGAACCACCATATCTCTGCACCGTGATGAGTTAATCATAAAGCATACACTGCCTCTCTTGCCTTTCAAAGTCTGAGTTGTCCTGTCTTTGCGGAGAATGGTGAAGCCATGGAGCTGCAGCGCTGCATCCAGAATGGCGGGTGTGAGCCATGTTTCAGTGAAGCAAAACACACAGCAGTCCCTGTTGTCCCTCTGGTATAGCAATCTTGCTCTAAGGTCTTCAATTCTGTTTTCTAGAGACTAATCAGCTGAATAGTCAGGAGTGAAAGTTTAAACCCTTTGCATTTCAGTCAAACTTATAGACAGGCACAGCATCCCCACTTCCGTTTTCAAAGTGGAACTACGCTCACGACCTGAGTCTGCCATCTGAAATGTGATGATTTTTCATATTGATAGATTTTTTTAAACACCTTAAGGCAATGCTACTTACTGAAGTACCCGTGGGTGTCACTGGATTTCAGCTGTAGTAGTTCCAAATGGGAATATTCAGCGATTCTCATTGGATGTTGCATGCAAACAGTTGCCACTTAACGGCACCATCTTGTTACATTGTAAGCTCCTGTCACCACCAGACACACCCTCTTTACTTTCCTTTAATCACCTTAACATTATGCCCAATAGTATTAGTACTTCTGCCCTGGGGAAACACCTCTGGCTGTCCACCCAATCTATGCCTCTTATCACCTTGTATATCTCTATCAAATCTCATCTCATCCTCTTTTGCTCCAAACAGAAAAGCTCACTCAACATTTCCTCTTAATACATGCTCTATAATCCGGGCACCCTGGTAAATCTCCTCTGCACTCTCTCTAAAGTGAACATGATCTTGGAGGATTCTGAAGCAATAAGCAAAGCTTTCTCCATACCCTTGATTTCTGAACAGCTATGTATGAATATGGCGAACAGCTTGATATTCACCTTAGTTACTTCCCATCAGTGCATTAACGAATCAAAAAGAGCAGTAAGATATTTTTTTTCTATAAATACTTCATGACATTTGAAAACATATCAGTGCATTCATGAATTGCCATTCAAAAGTCAAGTCACTTAACTTATAAGAAGCACATTTTGTTTGTAAGATATCCATTTTCTTATACATCAATTCTATTTCCAAATAAACTTTACAGTTTACAGCACCTAGTGTTCAATGTCACAAGAGCCTTAAACTGCAATCTTTTTCAATGCAATCTTTAAAACAATGCATCAAACATCCATCTTTCAGCACATAGTCTTGTACCTTGGAATGTGCTAGTCTGCACTTTTTCAGGCAAATGAAAGGGGCCCTCTTACCAAATTGAGATTTTCCAATGGCAGGGTCTCTGAGTGTATCCCTGGGAAAAGCACAGGGCTCTGTGTTAAGCAGAAAACACACTTGTTTTTCAGAGGTTTAATGTCATGTGTGGTTAACTGAAATGCTGAGGCTTTCTAAGGCATTGAACAGATTGCACTTGGAGGATTGTAAGCAGTTTCAGGCTCCTTATCTAAGAACTGATATGTTGGTATTGGAGACGGTCAAGAGGAGCTTCATAAAAATGATTCTGGAAATGGAAGGGTTTTAACATATGAAAAATGTTTGATGGCTCTGGACCTGTAGTCACTGGAGTTCTGAAGAATGAGGGGGATCTCATTGAAATCTATTGAATATTCAAAGGGTAGTGTTGAGGAAACAGGGAGTCTACAGAAGGTCTTGGGCAGATTAAGAGAGTGGGCACAGTAGTGGCAGATGGAATATAGTTTCGGGAAATATATGATCATGCACTTTGGTGAAAGGAATAAAGGTGTAGACTAGTTTCTAAACAGGGAGAAAATTCAAAAATCAGAGGCGCAAATGGACTTCGGAGTCCTAATGCAGGATTCTCTGAGGTTAACTTGCAGGTTCAGTTTGAAAGGATGGGGGGGGGGGACTAGGACTAGAGAGCACAACCTTAGAATAGACAGACATCCATCTGTAACAGAAATGAAGTGAAATCTCCTTAGCCAGAGGATGGTGAATCTGTGAATTCTTTGCCACAGACAGCTGTGGAAGCCAAGTTATTGGGTATATTTATAGCAGAGATTGATAGGTTCTCTCTGTCCCTGTATTAGGGAGAGAGAGAGAGAGAACCTGTGGTATGTCATATTGTCAGGAGAATGATTAGTTTGTGCTGTGCTGCAGATCATGTCTTTCTTAGGGGCTTTGCTATTGCTTGCTTGGTTGATGGAGGGTGCTGATTTTTTTTTGCTGATATATGTGGGGGAGGGAGATGGCCATTGTTTAGCTGCTGCTTGTGCATGGAGGGGGGTGAAGGGGGCTTTGGGGTTCTAACATTATTACTGTCATCATTCTTTGGGGTACCCTTTTGTTTTCATGAATATCTGCGCAGAACAAGAATTTCAGGTTGGATATTGTATACATTCTCTGATATTAAATGGAACTATTGAACTATTGAACTAGTGATTTGTCAGGGCATCAAAGGTTACAGGAAAAAGGCACGTTAAAGGGATTGAGAGATGTAATAAATTTGCCATGATGGAATGGTGGAGCAGACTCGACGTGTTGAATGGCCCAATTCTACTCTTGTGTTTTACAGCCTAATATTCAGACATTTACGTGCTTTACTATTGTATCTCAATATTACTACGGAGAGCCAAAATTAAAAAAAAATATTTAATAACAATACCCCAATTCATTGCTGTGAGGCTTGTATTTTAAAGCTACTATTTTTTTAAAACAGGAATGGCTAGTATCATGTTTGAAATCAAAATTTGCCGTTACTTGCAATAATTTTGCTTGGTTTGCTGTGTATTTCCTTGAATTTGCAATCCTCCCACCCAGTAACGGAAAGCTGGTTTTCTAATATAAATTGAGGCAGCTGAGCTATAGACATTAGTCTCCCAAGATACACAAATAAAACTATGCTGTGGAAATACCACAGGACTTTCATTGTCAATGGAAAGAGTAGATTACCTACTAATGTAAATATCAATTTCCTCCACCACTGGCAGACTGTCAGTGGGTTCAGAGGTTTCTTCAAATCATCTTTTGAACCTAGAACTCCATCATCTGGAAGGATAACAGGAGCACCATCATCTCAAAGTCACTTTTCCTGACTTAGAGTTGCGCAGATGTCCCATTCCTGATTATCTAAGCTTTCTGGACCTCACTTTCAAAAAAATGTTGAAGGACATCTCTAATACATGATGTATAGGATATTAATATACAGAGAACTGAGATCCTGTATTGCTTATGCATTAATCTCGAGCAAACAACCAGATAATTTGGTTAAGAAGACAAACAGCATACTTGCCTTACTTTCTCGATACAAGAGTAAAGATGTATGGTAAAACATTATTTCTTATTGTGTATGGCTTCTATCATCGCTACAAATAGCATTATAGACAGTACGGAGGAGAATTATGAGAATATTGGCAGAGCTGGAGAAACAATTCCATGCAGTAAGTTTCTAGTTTGGGGTTGTTTTCTTTGGAATAAATGAATAGTCAAAAATAGTTGTAGTTTATAAAATTGAGATGTATTCAGGATAAATAATGGACCTGCATCCCACAGGATAGATTACGCGATTGAAATAGCATGAAGTTATTTCTGTCCCAGTATTTATCCCTTTAAGATACGGAAATAGTTTGTGATTGAAATTATCAACACTTAAATTCAAAAAAAAAACTTTTGGTTAACTTCCAGAGAGCTAAATTAGTTCTTCCCAATTACTCACTGAAACATACATTATGACATATAAAAAGCTGTTTGTCACAAGCTGCAGTTCTAACAAGAATACACAGCCAATACTACATAAATCCCATATGTTATATTATTCCTGCAACAATGAAATAACTGGCTACTGCTTTACCTTGACACATCTTCTAGCAAATTGACTTGATGCATTGTCCTTCTGGATCTGATCCTTTGCTTGTTCCACCGCTGTGGGAAGCCCTCTTCTATTATGACCCTGCAGAACGTGGAATGTAATGTGCATTGAGCCACCCACTGCTATCTCTTATGTTTGTTCTTAGTCTAGTGTGGGTTTCATCTTACTTTCTCACTGAGTCTCTAGCCCTAGGTGGTGGCAGGTCCTTTGGAAGTGACCTGTCCTCACTTTTTTTGTCTTCCAGTGCTTTTAAGCATTTTTGGTTTTCCTCTTCCATGAAGAACATCTGCATCTGAGTTACACAATTGAAGTGTTTAGACATCTTGAAGCAAACCTCATGAGCTTGTCACAATGAAGCTTTCTCAATCCCAACTGCCGGATTCAATCATCCAGAATGACAAGAGCCACTCAAGGTCATGTTCTACATCCAACCTTTCCCTGATGTTTCATTTTATTTATTTATTTAGAGATTTAGCATAGAACAGGCCCTTCCAGCCCTTTGAGCTATTCCGCCTTCAACCCAGTTTATCCCCAGCCAAGTCATTATTAAGGGATTGGACACGCTAGAGGCAGGAAACATGTTCCCGATGTTGGGGGAGTCCAGAACCAGAGGCCACAGTTTAAGAATAGGGGGTAGACAATTTAGAATGGAGTTGAGGAAAAACTTTTTCACACAGAGGGTTGAGGTTCTGTGGAATGCCCTGCCTTAGAAGGCAGTGGAGGCCAATTCTCTGGATTCTTTCAAAAAAGAGTTAGATAGAGCTCTTAAAGATAGTGGAGTGAAGGGATATGGGGAGAAGGCAGGAAAGGGGTGCTGATTGTGGATGATCAGCCATGATCACAGTGAATGGTGGTGCTGGCTCGAAGGGCTGAATGACCGTCACCTGCACCAATTGTCTATTGTCTACTGTCATGGGATAATTTACAATGACAAATTAACCAGGAAACTGGAGCGCCCAGAGGAAAGCTACGCATTCATGGGGAGGACACCTTACAGATGATGTCAGAATTGATCTGCGGACTCTGACGTCCTGAGCTGTCATGGCATTGCGCCAACTGCTACATACCATGGCACTCTCATCAACGGCCTTCCTTCTATCAGGTTGGAGGCTACCAGGCAGCATATAAGTTGTTGCTCCTCTACCCTGAGGGTGGCTTCGTCGTGGCACAAGAGGAGGTCATGGAACCAACACGTCGGAACGGGAATAGGAATCGGAATTAAAATGTTTGGCCACTGGGAAGTTCTACTTTTTTTTTCCGTATAGTTGGTTTAGTACTTCTGTAGTTCTTTTGTATTTCAGCCTAAGATGTTATGGCATCGTAAATCAAGACTCAAAAGTGCTCCAAATCAAAGCTGATGACGAATCAGCATATAGAAGGAAGGCTGAAAATCTGGCTTAATAGTGTCAGAACAGCAACTACTCACTTAATGTCAGCAAAGAGCTGATTATTGACAACAGGAGGAAGAAATTGGAGTCAATGAACCAATGTTCATTAGGGGATTGGAGATTGAGAGGGTTAGTAACTTTAAATTACTGGGTGTTATCATATCAGGGAAGCTGTCCTGAGACCAACATGTAAATGCCATTTCAGAGAAAGCCCAGTAGCTTCTCCACTTCCTTAAAAGTTTGCATAAATTTGGCACGCATCTAAAACTTTAACGAACTTCTACTTGTGCACAGCGGAGAGTATCCTGACCGGTTGCATCAGAGTCTGGTATGGTAACACCTATGCCCAAGAAAAGAAAACAAAAAGTCGTGGATACAGCCAGTTTCATCACAGCAAAGGCCCTCCACACCATTGAACACATCAACTAAGAGTGCTGCCACAAGAAAGCAGCATCCATCATCAAGGGCCCCCACCGTTCAGATCATGCTCTCTTCTCACTGTTACCACCAGGAAGGAGGTACAGGAGTCTTAGGTCCCACACCACGAAGTTCAAGAACAGTTGTTACACTTCAACTATCAGTCTCCTAAACCAGCATGGATAACTTCACTCACCTCAACTCTGAATTAATCATTGAATACAACCTTTGGACTCACTTTCAAGGACACTACAACCCATGTTCTAGTTTTACTTATTTATTTGTCTGTTTATTTATTTATTATTACTTGCTTCTATTGGATTTGTACAATTTGTCAATCCTTGTGTATAGTTTTTCTTTGATTCCATTTTATTTCTTTGTTCAACTGCAAATGCCTGAAAAAAAACCTGAGTCTCCGGTAGTATTCGGTGTCATGTACATACCTCGGTTATAACATTTACTTTGAACCTTTGAACTTTGAACTGTGCTTATCTCAGAGGCTGCTCTTATCTGGAGAAGATTTTCTTATCGGTCCAGTTTGAACCAGTTTTCAGTATAAAGAAAGACTACAAGATAGTTTCACTGTTTAGAGCAAGTTTCCCAATCTTTTTATTTTTGCCATGAAGCCTTTTCATTAACCAAGGGATTTGTGGGATGCAGATTGGGAACTCTTGGTTTTGAGAGAATTTGTCATGGTCCGGTCCATGAAGTCCCCGTTCCGGTTCATGGTCTGGTCCGTGGACTCAGGACTCCGGGTCTTCCAGCTGTCCCTTGTCTGAGTTAACCATAGGCACCTGATTCCCATCTTTGGGCTTGCAATATAAATAGCCTTGGGATTGAGTGTGGGTTGCTGGTTTGTCTGGTCAGTCCTCCTTAGAGTAACTTGCTGATGGAAGGCTAGTGAAATCATTTGTGATCTCTAGGCCTGTTTGGAGGACCACTGTTTCATGGAGCCTTGTTGCTACTTGTTGGAGTGATCTTTGTGGTATGGATTTGGCTGTTTCCTGGGCCAGCTGAATGGATGCCAGCCACTCTGAGCTAGGTAGGGACCTAGCTGTTTCTGTTGCCAGCTGAGATTGCTGGCTGAACTGAGACTTGGAGCTTCCCCGGAGCAGAGATGGAACTGTGTTATTCTTTGGTGTTTGTCTCTTCTTGTCCTTGCCTCTGTGGGGTAAGCCAGGCTGCCTTGCCATTGCCCTGTGGGGGGAGGGGGGGTGTTGTGTCATGTATTGTCCTTGCCTCTGTGGAGTAAGTCAGGCTGTCTTGCCATTGCCCTGTGGGGGGACATGTCTTGTCTTTGCCTCTATTGGATAAGTCTGGCTGTCTTGCTGTTACCCAACAGGAGGACCTGTCCCACCTTGGTGTGGGGAAGTTGAGTCCTGGCTTGTCTTGGGATAAGTCCCAGCTCTATATCTATGTCTATGTTCTGTCCTGTCTCATGGTAGTGTCATGTTAAAGATGAGTCCTGGCTTGTTGAAGGATAAGTCCTGGCTCAATGTTGGTGTTTGGTTCCCAGTCTGTCTCTGAGCCCCAAGGACCCTAGCCTCGATGATCCGGCAGCTGCGAGCCCCAAGGACCCAGCCAGCAGCTAAGTCATATCCTTGCTTGGTTCTGGAGTCTGAGCCCAAGGCAAGACCCAGGTTCTGGGTCCTTGTCCAGTCTCAGGCTTGGAGTCCAAGCCTTGTCTCCTAGTCCTGGTCCTGCTTTCCCTAGCCCAAGTCTGCGTTCTTGTCCCTGCTCCTTGCCTGAATCCTGTCAAGTCCCTACTCTAGTGAAGTCCTGTTCCTTGTACTTCAGTGCCTGTGTCTTGCATTTGGGTCTGTTCCCAGCACCTTATTGTGACAGAATTGGTTCCAGTTCGAGTTATTTACTTGCTGCCATGTTTCTTGCTCACTGTGTTTTACTGTTATTTCTTTGTTATAAACAATTAATAATGTGGCAGTAAATACAAAATTTACTAGGTTTCAATAGGTACATTTAATGTCTGAGAATTGTATACAATAAGTTCTTTTTCTTGGCAAACATCTGTGAAAACAGAAAAGTGCCTCAATGAATGGCTGTTAAATGTTAGAACCCCAAAGCCCCTCCACCCATGCACAAGCAGCAGCAAAGCATTGATACCCCCTCCCCCACCAGCAAAAAAGGCATCAGCACATGCCCACTAAACACTTAAGTGTGCAGCAAAGCATCAATAAAGAAACAGACTTGCAGTACTCCAGAGACTACTCTTTTCACCTGGTAATTCAACATACCATAGGCACTCTCCTTCTCTCCCTAATCAGGGAAAAAGATGTCCCTATTTCACAGCGAGAGGGGAGACATAACAAACAACTTGCTGATTTATGATGTTAAAAGTCTGTTGCATCTCTCTTTCTGAGCTCTGTACCCAAAGGACTCGAGATCCTTGTAGCTTGTGATCTTCTGTCTCCCGTGATGCATCAGGTGGCGGCACTGGCCTTGAATCTGCCTACTTCCAGAGCCACGAAAATCCGGCATCCTGAATCAGGCATGCTAGCATGTTAGTTTTCCAAGCCACATCCTTGGCATATTGAAAAGCGGCTGGTTGTAAGGCCCCAAGAGCGGGTCCCATTTCTGCAAAGAACCAAAGTCAGCATGTAACTCCAGGTCAGGGTCTTGAAAAGAACCTTGCAAAGGAAAAACCAAAGATATCAAAGATAGAAATAAAGCTGTTTCTGAAGATGCAAGCAAAGGAGTGGCTATTTTCACCTTATTCACAGCCTGGTATGGAAACACCAATGTCCTTGAATAGAATAGCCTACTAAAGTAATGGATACACCCCAGTCCATCACTGACAAATCCCTCCCCACCACTGAGCACATCTACAAGCAGCATTGTCACAGGAAAGCATCATCCATCATCAGGGACCCCCACCATCCAGGCCAAGCTCTCTTCTCTCTGCTGCCATCAGGAAGAAGGTCCAGGAGGCTCAGTACCCACACCACCAGGTTCAGGAATAGTCATTACCATCAGTCTCTTTAATCTGAAGGGTAACTTCACTCAACCTTACTCACCCCAACACTGAACTGTTCCCACAACCTATGGACTCACATTCAAGGTCTCTTCATCTTGATGTTTATTTAGTTATTGATTTGTTTACTTTTTCTTTTTGCATTTACACCGTTTGTTGTCCTTTGCACATTGGTTGTTTGTCCATCATGTTGTGTGCGTTTTCTCATTGATTCTGTTGTGTTCCTTGTATTAACTGAGAATGCCTGACCATAAAATTAATCTTAGGTTTGCAGATGGTGAGATACATGTATTTTGATAACAAATTTACTTTGAACTTTGATTTCCAAAGAACCTACTGGACAATATCATGTCCAAACCTAACATCAGATGTCTGCTACCACCAACCCTCTAGGCAGCGACGAGAGTGAGTAATGATGAAAGCCCATGGACACCTCCTCAAAGGCAGCTGTGGACTGGAATTAATGCTGGCCTTGCCATCAACACCCAATAATAAATAAAATGAAAGCAGTGCTTGTTCAGAACACAAGTATTTACAGTATGTGGAATTCCTATCACTGCGGAGCAAAGATAAAATGCCTGACCTTGCTCCATTTGTTATCAAATGTGTCCATGTTTTTGCTCTGTAATAGCGCAAGGCTGCTGCTAAGAGAACAAGTGAAAGTATTTGAGTCAGCGAAATCAAAAGATTTTAAAAATGCTGGTACTGTATATCTTCCCACCGGAGGGTTTAGTGAGTAAGAGACTTGTTTGAAGTTTGCCAGACTACAAAATCACAAGATTTAGGCAGATTGAATATCACAGACCTACCTACATGAATATGAATGGAGCGATTTGAGGAACAGTGCTTGCTGTGAAGCTCCACCATACCCTCATTAGTAAGATGACCACTGTGAGCTGAGTATTGCTGAAAGCCTAGATCCATAGAGTTGTCAGTTATCTCATTTGTGAGGCTGAAAGATACTTGGAGGAGGTTTTTGAAGACTGTATAAATTACTGTGAGATTTAACATGTATGAGAACGATGGTGCTTTATCTGACAAATTACTAACAGGTCAGATGACCTTCTTGCTGCCAACACCCCTCCCCCCTTTTATATCTTCAAAGTTCAAAGTAGGTTTATTGTCAAATTAGGTCTATGTTACCATATACAACCCTGAGATTCATTTACTTGCAATCACAGTAGAACAAAGAAATACAATATTTAACACCCTGGGAAAGGCTCCACTGCCAATGTAATGGTCTTTCTTTAGAAGCAGCGTTTGAGTTATGGATAGAGAAAAGTTATTTTGGACTGTGATCTGTCCAGTGAGGGGAGCGTGTTTTTGTGTTGTGTGCCTGACACCAGTGTGAGGTGGGTCCTTTGTTCAGTGGGAGACTGCTGGTCATAGAATTCGACCCAGTGGGGGACTGTGATTCGATTGAACAAGGTGCTGGGATCTACTGAGGATCGGTGAATATGTATAACTTTTGGAAGAGCTGAGCTCCAACTGGTGCACATCTGACTGTTTAATTATAATGGGCCCTTTTTGTTTTTTTCTCTCTTCTTTACCAACCCTTTAGCTAATTTAAGATTCATAAATATAATTCCTTTAAAGGTATGCAGTGTGCTGTCTGTTATTTCTTGGTACTGAGTTGTAACACGATGGCAAAGTACACAGCATCCACACAAACCAGGGCATAGTGTGGGAGAGCCGTCTCAATCTCACAGGTTTGGCGAGACTGCAGTGTGTATTCCCTAGACTTACGCAGCCAACGATACCAGTGGGGTTTCAAATATAATCAATGAAAAACAACACACAAAGACTGACAAACAACCACTGTGCAAAAGAAAACAAAGCATGCAAATACAATAAACAAATAATACTGAGAATTTGAGTGTAGAGTTCTTGAAAGTGAATTCATAGGTTGTAGGGTCTGTTCAGTGTTGAGGTGAGTGAAGTTATCTACACTGGTTCAGAAGCATAATGGTTGAAGGGTTCTGAACCTGGCCGTGTGGTTCCTAAGGCTCCTGTACTTCCTTCCTGATGACAGCAGTGAGAAGAGAGAATGGCCAGGATGGGGGTTCTTGTTGATGGATGCTGATCTACTGTATTAACATCTTTTGTCTGTGCGCTCTTCACACAACCTTGATTATTCTAGAAGGCAGAGCAGACTGCTCATGGTGACAGGGGTTCAGGAAGTGAAAAATAAGTTTCCACATAGATCTATCTTTTGTTCATCTGATAGCTAATGCTTTTCTGTGGAACTGGGGCAGCTTCTGCTACAGAGGTTTAAAAGGAGATTTGGATGGGTGTCTGAAATTTCAAGAGGTTTGAAGAAGATAAAAAATGGAAAGAAAACTATTTCAATAGGTAACTAAATCAACATTTTTTTGCTTTAAATATAAGATCATGGTTTCCAAAATCAAGAGAAACATTCAGCGAATAACTTACTGTTTGCAGGGATTTGTTAGGACATAGAAGGGCACCAACGGCTTCGTATTATACCAAGTTTGGCTGCAAGGATCCAAACATATGGAAAGGATTTGCACTGGTCTTCTCACGATTAAGGGCAAAGAGGATGTCTTCTTTAAGCAAGCTTGCCTGACCCAAGGTCTGGGATGTTCTTGTCCAAAGGCTAGGTTGGCACCAGCAGCAGGCAAGTTACTGTTCTGCCACCATCTTCGCTGGTAGACTGCGTTGCCATATCGACTCCACATGTCAATGTAGTCAGAGATCTAGAATCAGGATAGTTCAGACCTCACTGTTCTAACACAAGGTATTTACTTCTCAATGCATGAATGTTCCAAAATGCACAGTCGTGGATTTTCGAAATATTATTTGTTCTGGAAGGAAAACAGAATCCATAACTGCTCTTAAAAGCAGAATAAATCATGAAATAAAGAAAATAATGACAATGAATAAATCAGATAAGGATTATATTGCATTATATGAAGTACAGGGAAATTGAGCTATGTAATGTCTGACACTTGGCAGGGCTAAAGAGCACAACATGGCTTCCATCTGTGCTGTAAAATTCAAAAATTCTGTTCTAGTGTCACAGAATGACCAAATGTTCTCTGCCTTTCTTTATCAGGCCTGCTTTTCTTCATGTCTTTATGCTTTCAAATCTCCTCCCTAAAATACTTCATTAGTAATTAGTAAAACCATATGCTTATTCATATTTTTGGATGCAAAATTCAGGTTTGTTCTTCATTCCATGATAGTTGACTTGTTTGGATGTTATTTCAAATGAAATCTTCCATGGGTTAAAAGGCCCTACTCTGAAATATAGAGTTGAAATTCTGTTCTTTGCCACTATTCACTCTGGGAGTCCCTGATTTTCTCTTACAAATGACCAATGGAGGGATATGGAGTTGAGGAAAAAAATCATTGTCAGGATATTGAAGCTACAGCTTTACAATCAGTGACTTGGGTTTAAACCTGAAATCAAGTGCTGTCTGTGTGAAGTCTGTACATTCCTCCGTGCCCTCTGAATACTCCTTTCTGCTCTTTTTCCAAAAATGTATGGATTATTCTGCTCCGATGTCAATAGACAACAGACAACAGGAGCAGGAGTAGGTCATTCAGCCCTTTAAGTCAGCACCGCCATTCACTGTGATCATGGCTGATCATCCACAATCAGTACCCCGTTCCTGCTTTCTCCCCATATCCCTTGACTCTGCTATCTTTAAGAGCTCTATCTAACTCTTTCTTGAAAGAATCCAGAGAATAGGCCTCCACTGCCTTCTGAGGCAGAGCATTCCACAGAACCACAACCCTCTGCGTGAAAAAGTTTTTCCTCAACTCCGTTCTAAATGGTCTACCCCTTATTCTTAAACTGTGGCCTCTGGTTCTGGACTCCCCCAGCATCGGGAACATGTTTCCTGCCTCTAGCATGTCCAATCCCTTAATGGTCTTATATGTTTCAATCAGATCCCCTCTCATCCTTCTAAATTCCAGTGTATACAACCCCAGTCGCTCCAATCTTTCAACATATGACACTCCCGCCATACCGGGAATTAACCTCATGAACCTACGCTGCACTCCCTCAATAGCTAGAATGTCCTTCCTCAAATTTGGAGACCAAAACTGTACACAATACTCCAGGTGTGGTCTCACCAGGGCCCTGTACAGCTGCAGAAGAATCTCTTTGCTCCTATACTCAACATATTAGTCATGTCTTGTGGTCCTTTACTTAGAGAGCCTCCAATTCTTAACAAATGTCTTATGCCGAGTGAAATATTCATGACAGACGTCCTGGTTTGCTGTCCATGTGAGTGAAGATTGGTATAAAATTGATTATGCTACTGATTGAGGTAAGTAGATGCTCTTCAAATGAGAGCAAAGAATAACCACTTCACGTACATGTCGACTATTAGTCTTATGTTGCTATTTATTACTGATGCATATCGATTAAAATACACAATTTTCTTACTATAAAGCTATTTTCCATGCTCTTCATTTAGCCTCTTGAGAAAAATTGCCAAAAAATTTCTACATATAGTTATTATCAAATATCAGTCAGTATTCCAATCTCTCACTGGATTATGCACGTGTTTTAGATATACGTACTTTGTATTCTTCTGTACTTTTCAACGTTCAAGACTTAAGAGTGAAGTTTGTCAGACATACATTGACTTGGAAAGATAGTCACTTGGATTCCAAAATCGCAAAATTCTGTTGAAGAAGACTAATATTTATTTATTTAGTGTTAAAGCACCGAGTAAGCCCCTCTGGCTCTTCGAACCACACCGCTCCAGCAACCCCGATTAACCCTAACCTAATCACAGACAATTTACAATGACCAATTAACCTACCTGGTACGTCTTTGGACTGTGGGAGGAAACTAGAGGACCCAGAGTAAACCCATGCTTTCAACGGGGAGGATGTACAG
The DNA here is from genome assembly GCF_963921235.1 of Mobula hypostoma. Taxonomy (NCBI): domain Eukaryota; kingdom Metazoa; phylum Chordata; class Chondrichthyes; order Myliobatiformes; family Myliobatidae; genus Mobula; species Mobula hypostoma. Next base: position 20,450,230 of record NC_086112.1, read on the forward strand.
GGACTCATAACAGAACTGTGTCGGAATTGAACTCCGAGCTCCAGAACACCCCAAGCTGTAATAATGTTGTACTAAGCGGTATGCTATTGTGGAGCCCATAAATATTACTTCATCCAAGCAAATTGACCCTGTGACACTGTAACCTTGCTCACCACCATCATTTTCTGTATAACATAGCCTCTTAACTGATTCCAAGGATTTCATCTCTGCAACTCTGTTAGTCATTGCTTGGTATCATCTCTAAATTATCTCTTCTACTAAGAACATTCAACCCTTTATCCTAATTCTATAATTTAATTTAAAATTACAGATGTACAGATATTTTGCAAAAAAAAAGTACTGAAAATGTAAATAAGATTGCATCTCAAACACCTTCTTCCTTAAATGAAAGACCAAATTCTTTCAGTCTTTCATCACACCTTTACTATATCATTGGGGTTGATGATTGTTGTTTAGTACTGGTAGAACATACTTAGCCGAGACTTTAAGAGAAGTCAGTCATTCTTGGTTGCCAGCCCTAAGTGCTTATGAAAGTACCTGATGCCATTTTGGTTTAGTAATGCACATTTTTATTTGCCGAATTTGATTTTAATTGAATTTATGGTTGACATCTGCTCATTCTATACTTCTGATGCCAGTCACAAGTTCTAATCTGTTTCCCATGGACTCAACATTTCTTTATAACTTATTGCTATACATTGCATCTTATTAATACATGATGTGCTAGTTATCATTTTATAACCTCTGTGTAAATTCTTTGCATTTGTCTGTATTAAATTCTGTCCTAAGATAGAAAAAAAACCTGAACATAAATTCAAATTTGGCTCTTAGCCAATATCCATTCCAAAGAGATAGTTTACCAGAAAGATTTAAAATAATCATATAAAGAAGAGTTAATGAAAATTGCTTCCTACTCTTTGAGATTTTGTTACAATTGTTGTTCATTGAGATCACTTCAAAGCATTTTTGATCACTCCCTAAATGAGCTTCCAACTAATTGAAAAAAAGAACTTCAGAGTTTGAAACACCACAAAGGTAATTTTTTTTTCAGATTCTGACAGGTATTTCAGAAAACCTTTTAAATCCCATATTCCAATTTCATGGTAAGTCATTGACCATTTATGCAATAATATACTTTGTTCAGATTTCCATTACAACTTGATTTTTCTTTAGTGGCTCAGACTACATTTCAGTTAATTATCTGTTCTAATATAGCCATAATAAGAGTAGTTTTCTTTTGAAACTGGATGATTTAATATATTGGATTAAATAGAAAAGGGCATGATTTTTGATTTTCCTGTCCATGTCCATTTGTTGTATGCTTTGAGAACTTTTTAATGAAAATGAATGAACACTTTGTGCAAAGACACTTTAATCTTATTCACTTGACAGTGTTATTGTTTATGTGGAGACCAATAGAATTTCTGAATACAGAAGAAATATATAGTATAATTTGTCGTTCTTTATTAGAAAGAGTTATCTTCTCATGACATAGAATGATTCTAATGTTTTTCAAAATCCAAAAAGATTCTATGCGTTCTCAAATGCATAACTTCTAAGAAAAGGAGAAAAATACATTCAAGTATATTATTTAAAAGATCTAAACTTAGCAACATTTTCAGTTCAGAATCTTCTGTCTAATGGTTGATGAAAAATGAAAGAATGTCAAATGTATATGAGATATTTGAGGAGTTCAGTTTGTTCATTTTAACATTCTGTTAGGCTGCAGCTTAGATTATATGACACACAATGAGATAGTATCACATTTCTTCATCAGCCATTTTAAAGCGGCATTGAACTATGTATTTTAAATCAACTGGTGCATCTGTTAAATTAGTAGAGAAAAGATTTGCACTCAATTAAATGCTGTAATTTCTGGGCTTTGTTTTACTTTCCATAAGGAAATGTGCCTGAAGGGAGAGGTCTGAAGATTTACAAGCAAACGGTCCTTGGGCCCCATCCAAATAAAACTGTGTTCAGGAAATCATGACTGAATAATAAAAGGACACAGCAGAAAAGAGCAGGATGAGGCATGAGCAATCACTGGATTACACTGCCACTAACTAAATGTTTTTTCTTTGATTATTGCACCATTCGCTATGAGCTCTACAGACTGTTCTGCATGAAAATCCCAAGAGATCAGCAGTTTCCGACATACTCAAACCACCCTGTCTGGCACCAACAATCATTCCTTGTTCAAATTCACTCAGATCATATTTCTTCCCCTTTCTTATTTTGATCTGAAGAACAACTGAATCTTCACCATATCTTCATGCTTTTATGCATTGAGTTGCTGCCATATGATTGGCTGATTGGATATTTGCATTAATGAGCTGGTGTACGTGTGTACCTAATAGAGCGGCCACTTAGCGTATATGAGGAAGTTTGTTCCATGAGGGAATTATAGAAAAATGTTAGCATGCTCATCGACAGTGTCTCACATAGAGAGCATGATCTTAGGCAAAATGACCTGAATCTATTGGACTAACACAAAACACTGGAGGAACTCAGCAGGTCAGGCAGCATCTATAGACAATAGACAATAGGTGCAGCAGTAGGCCACTTGGCCTTCGAGCCAGCACTGCCATTCACTGAGATCATGGCTAATCATCCACAATCAGTATCCAGTTCCTGCCTTATCCCCATAACCTTTGATTCCACTATCTTTAAGAGCTCTATCCATCTCTTTCTTGAATGCATCGAGAGACTTGGCCTCCACAGCCTTCTGGGGCAGAGCATTCCATACATCCACCACTCTCTGGGTGAAAAAGTTTTTCCTCAACTCTGTTCTAAATGGCCTGCCCCTTATTCTTAAACTGTGGCCTCTGGTTCTGGACTCCCCCAGCATCGGGAACATGTTTCCTGCCTCTAGCATGTCCAATCCCTTAATGGTCTTATGTTTCAATAAGATCCCCTCTCAGCCTTCTAAACTCCAGAGTATACAAGCCCAGTTGCTCCAATCTCTTGACATATGACAGTCCCGTCATCCCGGGAATTAACCTTGTGAACCTACGCTGCACTCCCTCAATAGCAAGAATGTCCTTCCTCAAATTTGGAGACCAAAACTGCACACAGTACTCCAGGGCCCTGTACAGCTGCAGAAGGACCTCTTTGCTCTTATACTCAATTCCCCTTGTTATGAAGGCCAGCATGCCATTAGCTTTCTTCACTGCCTGCTGTACTTGTATGCTTGCTTTCAGTGGCTGATGTACAAGAACACCTAGATCTCGTTGTACTTCCTCTTTTCCTAACTTGACTCCATTTAGATAATAATCTGCCTTCCTGTTCTTACCACCAAAGTGGATAACCTCACATTTATCCATATTAAACTGCACCTGCCATGCATCTGCCCACTCACCCAGCCTGTCCAAGTCACCCTGCATTCTCTTAACATCCTCCTCACATTTCACACTGCCACCCAGCTTTGTGTCATCGGCAAATTTGCTAATGTTACTTTTAATTCCCTCATCTAAATCATTAATATATATTGTAAACAGCTGCGGTCCCAGCACTGAACCCTGCGGTACCCCACTGGTCACCGCCTGCCATTCCGAAAGGGACCCGTTAATCGCTACTCTTTTGTTTCTGTCAGCCAGCCAATTTTCAATCCATGTCAGTACTCTTTCCCCAATACCATGTGCCCTAATTTTGCCCACTAATCTCCTATGTGGGACTTTATCCAAGGCTTTCTGAAAGTCCAGGTACACTGCATCCACTGGCTCTCCCTTGTCCATTTTCATAGTTACATCCTCAAAAAAAATTCCAGAAGATTAGTCAAGCACAATTTCCCCTTCGTAAATCCATGTTGACTCAGACCGATCCTGTTACTGCTATCCAGATGTGTTGTAATTTCATCCTTTATAATTGACTCCAGCATCTTTCCCACCACCGACGTCAGGCTAACCGGTCTATAATTCCCTGTTTTCTCTCTTCCTCTCTTCTTGAAGAGAGGGACAATATTAGCCACCCTCCAATCCACAGGAACTGATCCTGAATCTATAGAACATGGAAAATGATTACCAATGTGTCCACAATTTCTAAAGCCACCTCCTTAAGTACCCTGGGATGCAGACCATCAGGTCCCTGGGACTTATCAGCCTTCAGACCCAACAGTCTATCCAAAACCATTTCCTGCCTAATGTAAATTTCCTTCAGTTCATCCATTACCCTAGGTCCTTTGGCCACTATTATATCTGGGAGATTATTTGTCTAGTGAAGACAGATCCAAAGTACCTGTTCAACTCGTCTGCCATTTCCTTGTTCCCCATAATAAATTCACCCATTTCTGTCTTCGAGGGCCCAATTTTGGTCTTAACTATTTTTTTCCTTTTCACATACCTAAAGAAGCTTTTACTATCCTCCTTTACATTCTTGGCTAGTTTACCTTGGTACCTCATTTTTTCTCCGCGTATTGCCTTTTTAGTTACCTTCTGTTGCTCTTTAAAAGTTTCCCAATTCTCCAGCTTCCCACTCGTCTTTGCTATGTTATGCTTCTCTTTTATTTTTATATTGTCCATTACTTCCCCTGTCAGCCACGGCCTCGCCTTACCCCCTTAGGATCTTCCTACCTCTTTGGAATGAACTGATCCTGCACCTTCCGCATTATTCCCAGAAACACTTGCCATTGCTGTTCCACTGTCATCCCTGCTAAGGTATTGTTCCATTGAACTTTGGCCAGCTCCTCCCTCAGCACCATAGTTCCCTTTGTTCAACTGTAATACTGACACTTCCGAGTTTCCCTTCTCCCTCTCAAATTGTAGATTAAAACTTATCATATTATGGTCACTACCTCCTAATGGCTCTTTTACCTCGAGGTCCCTGATCAAATCCGGTTCATTGCACAACGCTAAATCTAGAATTGCGGTCTCTCTGGTAGGCTCCAGTACAAGCTGTTCTAAGAATCCATCTCGGAGGGACTCCACAAACTCCCTTTCTTGGGGTCCAGTACCAACCTGGTTGCTCCAGTCTACCTGCATGTTGAAATCCCCCATAACAACTGTACATTACCTTTGCGACATGCCAATTTTAACTCTTGATTCAACTTACATCCTACATCCAGACTAACACCCTACATCCAGACTACTATGAAAAAGAATGAAGTATTGACATTGACCCTTCATCAGGACTCTTAATCTTTTTGGCCTGAGCGAGTGCTGACTTGAAGGTAGGATAAATGATTGGGTAAATATTACCATCATAATATCGCTGGCTCTTTTAGTATCATGTGATTATGGTATAATATCATGAGATTATGACTTAACAGTTCATAGTTTCCACATACAGTTTGTAGGTGATAAATTCCTAAAATATTTTTACTAATATTACAACAAGACAATCAAGCAGTTCTTTAATTCTAGTACCGCTTTGATGTTCTACAGTTGACTAGTTTAATACATATATACTTTTTCACCATTCTTTCCACAAGGCAGAATTTAAAGTTCACATAAAGAATCCGAAGTTCATTTAATGATGCTATCAATAGTACTTTTATTTTGCAATGCCATATTTTCTCTAAAACCTCTACCGATTTTTTCTGATTTTACTGTACCTGAGCGACGTCTCCATATGTGTTGTGAATTTTTCAGTATTAATTTGTAGTGCATTTTGCAGTTCAGTGCTGAACGTTTGTTCGCACAATTCGCTTTGTGTATGATGAAGCCTGATTTGTTACCGAAGCCTACTCTGCAAACAGAAAGCAAGCGGCAAATATAACACTTTCAATGAAAATGGCACGGGCCTTGCAATGCTGAACTTTAGACCTTCTCTTCTGACGTGCTACACTTCATGCATCTTATTGTAGTGCGTATAGTTACTTATTTGGTATTATCCAATTCACTATACATAATTTATTAGCTTCACTTCACATTTATGTTTCTATGCCTTTTTAAATGCTATAATTAACATTAGAAAAAACACAGAAACAGAATGAGAATTTGAAGTCACCAACCAGCAATAGTGATTTATGTGAACTGAATTCCACCAGTTTAATACAATGCATAGCTTGCAGCTCGTTCTTTACATTAATATCTACTGTTAAAATATCAGACTCAAAAACCACAATCCAGAGCACAGACATTGCAGTAAAGATCACATGTAACCAAATAATAAGATACAATTACAGGATGATTGCTTTAAAAGAATATTTAACACATTAGATACCCTTGACTGAGTTTATTTTTCATACAATTATGTCCTCGAACCATGCTATCATTATGAAATTGGCTTAGTATCTTTTAATGCCATCAAAGAAAGGTTGTGAGCTTTGGCAAAACTGTTTTGCAATGAAATTAAGGAATAGATATTCCTCATCTCTTCCCTCATCTCAATTCAGGGCCTCACACAGTCTTTCCAGGTGAGGCAACACCTTACCTGCGAAACTACTGGGGCTGTCAATTGTACCTGGTGCTCCTGGTGAGTGCTCTTCCACTTTGGTGAGACCCATCGTAAATTGGGGGAATGGAAAACACAATACAGGACCTTTGACCCGTGATGTTAAGGCCAAAGTTGATCGTTTCATGATAGGTCAGGTCATTAAAGGAAATAGCGAGCAGGCAGGTGCATGGGCTGAGTGGGATCCAGGATCAGCCATGATGGAATAGTGGAGCAGTCTTGATGGGCTGAATGGCTAAATTCTGTTCCTATGTCTTATGGGCGTATGGTCTTACGCTGTGCCAACCCTTAGCTAATACTAAAATTGATCTAGTTCTTCCCTCCCAAACAGCCCCCAATTTTTCTTTCATCCTTGCACCTATCTATGAGTATGTTAAGTGTCCGTAATGTATCTGCCTCTACCACCACCCCTAAACATATCAGTTAAAGGATTATGAATGCAGAAAATGTCTGTACAGTGATTATAAATGACAAATTCAGAATGTAGATTTGAGTGCAAGATCTCAATTAGTACTTTCTTTATCTTAAGATGCTAAACTTCCAATGTACAGTTTTGGCTACTTTATTAGGTACCTAATAAAATGGTCACTGAGTCTGTGTTCATGGTTTTCTGCTGCTGTAGTCCATCCACTTCAAGGTTCAACATGTTGTGCATTCAGTGATGTTCTTCTGCACACCACTGTTGTAACGTGCTAATCTGAGTTACACTGCTGTCACCTTCCTGTCAACTGGAAACAATTTGACCATTATCCTCTGACTTCTCTCATTAACAAGCTATTTTCACCCACAGAACTGCCACTCACTAGATGTTTTTTTTTGTTTCTCGCACCATTCTCTGCAAACTCTAGGGATGGTTGTGGTGAAAATTTCAGGAGATCAGCAGTTTGAGATACTCAAACCACCCTGTATGGCGCCAACAATCACTCTCCAGTCAAAGTCATTGAGATCACATTTGTTCCCCATTCTAATGTTTGCTCTGAAAAACAACTAACCTCTTGAACATGTCTGCATGGAGTTACTGTTGATTAGATGTTTGCAATAATGAGCAGATGTTCTGGTGTACCTAATAAAGTGGCCACTGAACATATTTATAGCTAAATGCAACACCAGAACCTGGTAATATATATTTCTTGTATATTCAGTACCTTTGGGAGACATATGTAGAGGCTAATGCAGACTATCCTGACTTTTGAGTCACCTAGGTTCTGTTGTATTCAATAAGCATCAGTGTGGGGATCCAGGGGGAAGAAATGGAGCTGTGTTCTCATGGCAGTCCGTATGCGTGCCTAATTTAGCAGACTCAGGCATGGTCATTATATCGATAGGAGACCAATGGGAATACAAAGTGTTTTAGATGCACTATGTGGGATACCGATCATTCAAGCAGCAGACTGCAATCACGTACTAACCAAAATCTTGTGCATACTCTTATAAGAAAAGGGATCCACATGGAATTGATGAATAATTTAATATAGGCCCTGAAGAATCTAAGATGCAAAATTTTGTTCAGTTTTTAAATAAGATAGAAAAAAGCCTGAAATTTGTTGTACTCATGGGCATTCTTACTGAAGCCTACCGGATATTAAAAGGACTAGACATTGTGTACATAAAGAGGCTGTTTCTAAATAGTGGGAGAGTCCAGGTCTAGAGGGCACGACCTCAGGATACAAGAACATCCCTTTAGACCAAAGATGACAAGGAATTTATTGACCAGAGGGTGGTGAATCTGAGGAATTCCTTGACGGTGGTGGCCATGTCATTGGGTATACTTAAAGCCGAGCTTGATTAAAAAGGTTATGGGGAATTGCAGGAAAATGAAGTTGTGAAGGCTAATAAATCAGCCATGATGAAATGGTGGGGCAGACTCAATGGGCCAAATGGCCCAATTCTGCACCTGTATCTTATGGTCTTATCATCTTATTCCTTGGCTACAATCATTACCCTGAAATGTCCAAAATGTCATCTGCAGCCTACATGCACACTTAAGTCACATGTTGTAAGTTCACTGCGGCTGGCAGTGCTACCATAGAGCTCCATACCCTTGGTAAAATTCTGTTTATTCTGCACAGGGCAAATATCTGTTAACCTGCAAGTTATGTAGCTCAGGGTCCAGTACCACGTGAGTTTGGTATTGGCTACTCACCCCAGTGGGTTGATGCTGAATATATTCAATATATAAATCAATGCATTTTTATATATTAAGGGAGTCAGGGAATATAAGTGCTGGAAAGCGGCATTGAGGGAAAAGATCTGCATTAATCAGATTGATCGGCTAAGAAGGTACAAAGAATTGAATTCTCTTCATCTGCCAATACTTCTTAAGTAACAGGTACACGGGCAGCAGGGATGTACTAAAAGATCACTACCTGATCTTCTCTGGAGAAACCATGTAGTCCTCGGCAGCACAGTGAAGGTTAAGATTCTCATTATTTGCTGCATTCCACACAACTTTGTCATCAAGAGGGCATAGACTTTGCCACCAGCGGTGGAGCAGGATTTTGAGGAGGAAGAGTCGATCCGAAGAAAACTGGGAACTTGAATCCTTTTCAGCTTGGCTGTCAGAAATATGCTTTGAGGTTCTGGCTACCAGCAGTTCAGGTTCTCCATTCCCCAAAGGTTCATCATTTGAACTTTCCTCTCTTGTCGACCGTCACAGCATTCACTAAGCACAATGCAAGGAAATCAATGCCACAGCAAAATAAATATTTCAGACAGATTTAGAAATAAAATCATGAAATATTCGATCAACAATTTAGTGATCCTCCTCATGTAATCCTGGCATTTGTGTATTAGAAGTGGTTTTAGAGGATGACTTCAAACTATTCTGGGTTGGGAAATCATGGCTGAAGATAGCACAATTGTGACACAGATAGTCCAGGTCAGCCAGTTGACAAGTAACAGCAAAGGTGTATCAGACTATGACTATCAAAACACTGCCAGAGGGCAGGCAGCAAATTTAGGCTTCACAAAACTACTGCAGCTCCCCTAGGGCAATGCCCCTGTAATTCTGGAAACCTATTGGAGGACGGGATTGCTGGACTGCTGTGAGTCGTTGCAAAAACCTGCAGGTTACAGCAAGGGTGGTAGGGGTCTGACAGTGCCCGGCAACACATAGATTTGTGGCGTCTCCTTGTGGTGGGAAAGACATTGTCCATCATACACTGCTTCATGGCTGTGTCCATAACTGTGAGCCAGTTCCAAAACGGAAAGGACACAACACCTTGCTTTGGTTTGGTGCAGTATCTCTCTGCTCACTGAAAATAAAATTTATGGAAAATGAGGTACCGAGCATTTCTTTGCACATATCTATGCACCTTCTTCAGTAGTCTGTCTAAACAAAGGCCCCATAGTCCTAGAAATAGGCCCTTTGGTTCATCCAGTCCATGTCAAAGTGTTATACTGCCTAGTCCCATTGACCTGCACCTAGGCTATAGTCCTCCATACACATCCATATATTTACTTCTCTTAAATGTTGCAATCCAACCTGCAAACACCACTTCCACTGGCAGCTCATTCCTCACCTTCACCATCTTCCCCTCGAGATGTTCCCCCTCGAGTTCCTCTTAAATATTTTGCCTTTCACTCTTCATCTATGACCTCTATTTCTAGTCTCACCCAACCTCAGTGGAAAAAAGCCTGCTCTCATTTACCCTACCTATACCCACCGTAATTTTGTATACCTCTAACAAATCTTCCCTATTTCTCATGTGTTCCAGGGAATAAAGTCCGAACCTACTCAACCTTTCATCTGATTCCCTAAACCAGAACTCTTTAATTTAGTCGTCCAGAAATTCAGCATTCTGCCTTTCCTTTCTCACAGCCCTGGGTCAACACATACAAATCCCATCTCTCTGCTGTATTCCGATGAAGTGATTTCAAGAACACTCTTCTTGCTGTTCTTCCATTGCACTAAAATAAGAAAGGAGCAAGGATGAGCTGAAGGGAAAATAAGTATAAGTACTCACTTCACCTGTCGTAACTCAAAATCTGAAGATCTCTAAATTTGAGTGAGTTTGGATGTGAGATTAAGGATCAGATATGAGGGTAGCTTCATCAGAAAATGAAAGCAGCTGTTGGCCCTTATCATGACATTCATTCTGCCCCAAGACTCCTCTCCTATTCTTTGTCAGTTCACCACAGCCCTCAAGCCACTGATCCTTCAAAGATATATCTTCTTCTGAGACTAGAACTAAAGCTCAGAGGTTTAAGGGTGAAAGGTGAAATATTTAAGGGGACCATGAAGGGTAACATTTTCACTGAGAGGGTGGTGAGATTGTGGATCGAGCTGACAGCAGAGGTGGTAGATGGGGGTTTGATTTCAATATTTAAGAGAAGTTTATGGATGGGAGGGGTATTGAGAGTGATGGTCCAGGCGCTAGTTGATGGGACCAAGCAGAATAATAGTTCAGAATAGGGTAGGTGGGTCAAAGAGCTCATTTCTGCTCTGTAGTGTTCTCTATCTAAATATCACCAGTTATCAAACCTCCATCAACCTCTTACTTTCTGTGAGAAGCTCCTACACCTAGTATTTAATGACCGGCTCTGATCCTGTAGTTATGTCCTTTAGTTTGAGATTCTCTCACTGAGATTTGAGAGTCACTAACCTGCTCTGGCTACTTTTGGAGATTAGGACATGTAGGTGTGTAACCCTAGGTCTAGTCACTGCCATATCCAGTTGTGCACCAGCTTCCCTACAAGAAGGAAACTACGCTGAGGGGCCGAACCAGTCCTTACAAACTGGACATTTCAGCCAATGAAATGCCTGGTCCCTGCTTTTTAGACACTACTAATTCATTAAAAAGCAAAGTGGCAAGTGTTCCATTGAAAAGCTGATACACTTATGCCTTTTTTTGGGAAATATTGCATTTAGCCTCCAGAGTATTTTAAGGTCACCTGCCTTAATGTTTGTCCAGTTTCGAAAAAAAATCAACACCTTTCTTAGGTGCTGGTTATAAGTAATTCAAAGCTATTTATTATGCAATTCAAAATACATTAACTGCAGTTGGTCTCAGACTGGTATCGGGATGTAGCGCAAATTGATGGTGTATGCAATTAACTCATTACTTATTTTTTCCATTATCAAAATGATGCTTCTCTAGAGAAATAAGATAACTTAATGCTATGCATACATCAAGTCAGAATATTAATTGTAAAAGATGCTAACAAAATAACATGCAAATCTAAGGTTTTTATTTTTCCTATGAAGGTCACTGGAAAAAATACAATATTTCCATTTGCCATGGAAATTGAATACAAAACCAGTATCCTTAGCAGCAAACTTCAGTCACTGCACGGAAAACACTTAAAACCACCTTTTAATAATGCAGTTTACATTGTAAGTACATTCTGGCATTTACGCACATTTTATTCCATATCCATACTTTAAACTCTAACTTTATATTTCTTTATTCTTTATAACTGTTGAATGTTGTTTTTGTTGCATGTCACGCCAACACTCCTCAGCAACTTCCTAATACTTTAAATATATATGGTGAATAAAGTTGATCCTTGAACAAACAATAATTGGTCATAATTTCATTTATAAAAAATGAAAAGAATTATTGAAACTTGCATGAATTTTGAGAATTGTGGTGTTTAATATCAGTTACTGCACAAACATCGCTAGAAAACACAAACCTCGTGTATGAATGGGATTATTTCAGATCAATAACCAGAGAAATTAGCTGACAGGCTAAGTTGACAAGATGTAAGTAAGTAAGCCCCACTAGCATAGGATTGGTTCTGAGGAGAATTAGTGCACCTCTACTGAATAAATACCATGCCCAAACAAACTAATGGAATCCACTAACTTTCTGTAGGTTTCTTAATGCTTAGTGACTGGCCTGAGATCAACAAAGTCTTAATGTCTAAATTTGTTTTAAGTTTTTCTCAGTCAAGTTCAATTTATTGTCGCAAACAACAGGAATTCTGCAGACGCTGGAAATTCAAGCAACACACATAAAAGTTGCTGGTGAACGCAGCATCTCTAGGAAGAGGTGCTGCCTGGCCTGCTGCGTTCACCAGCAACTTTTATGTGTGTTGCTTCAATTTATTGTCAAGGATTTGGGAAGAGACAGGCCAATGTCCTTGAAGAATGAGCAAGCACTTTTTTTTTGTGTATGGTAGAGACAAGGTTGCCTCCCCTGGCTTTATAAATCAATGGCATTTTGAATCAGTGCTGTGCCCTTTGCCTTTTTCAAGCCTTTACTAATAAATCATAGCATCAGTGTTATGTATGGGGCAGAATCTTACATTGAGTGCTGTTTGTAACACAAGGATTGGATCTGTTTGAAAATAACAATTTCAATACAAAATGCACTATAAATTGATAAAGATGGATAAACATGAATTGAATAACTTGTTCATAAAAGTATTCAGAATCAATGGATATATTAAAGGACGCAAACACGAGGAAATCTGCAGATGCTGGAATTTCAAGCAACACACATAAAAATTGCTGGTGAACGCAGCAGGCCAGGCAGCATCTCTAGGAAGAGGTGTAGTCGACGTTTCAGGTCGAGACCCTTCATCAGGAAGGGTGCTAACAAAGGGTCTCGACCCAAAACGTCGACTGTACCTCTTCCTATAGATGCTGCCTGGCCTGCTGCGTTCACCAGCAATTTTTATGACATATTAAAGGAATCATGTTTCTTCCTTCTGCCACTTTAGTGAATATTAAAATGAAAAGTGGTATTTATTGAAATTCCTCTCCTGCCAGGGATGAGACAGTGGATGGTAAAATGATGTATACTCATTCTTCTTACAGAGAAGACGTGTCACGACATCTGGGCAATGACAATGTAAATCAGAAAAAAACAAGTTACCATAGAGATCACATTACCCTGACTTTGTTATGTTAAATATATTCAGTAGCTACTTTAGCAGGTACTGTACCTAATAAAATGACTACTAAGGCTACGTCCACACTAGACCGGATAAATCCATAACGGAAGCTTTTTCTCTTCGTGTTGACCCTCCGTCCACACTGAAATGGCGTTTTCCTCTCCCGAAGACGGAGCTTTTCAGAAACGCTCTCCAGAGTGAATAAATCTGAAAACGCCTAATAGCCGGCGTAGTGTGTATGGGGTAACCAGCTAATTTTAAAAATGCTGTCATGACGTGCCGGAACAAATAGTGGCGGCAACGCGGCATTTCACTGTTTTCTTGAACGCAACCTCCAACACCACAACAACAATGGCGGACAGCTTCATGCATGTGTTGTTTACTTTATTGTCTATGTTAATAGCTTGTTTGGAGTTAAGTATAGCTATCTACCACGTACAAAAAGGCATCGTTTGTGCTCGCAGTTGCTGTGCAATGGATTTGCACAACGTCAAATCGTTATCAACCGTACTAAGACCGGCGGTTTTGGAGCCGACCTGGCCAAACCAGTGCGTGGTGGGAACGGAAATAGAATACCGCCTCCTCTTCGGTTGTTTTCTGTAGATATGTCCTGCGCATGCCCAGTAGGAGGAGTTTTGCCCAAATACCCGTTTTAATGTGGACGGAGGTATTTTCAAAAATGCCTGGTGTGGACGCCTATCATTTTTACGTGAAACCGGCATTTTCAAAATTATCCAGTCTAGTGTGGACGTAGCCTAAGTTTCTGTTCAAAATCTTCTGCTGCTGTAGTCCATCCATTTCAAGGTTCAACATGTTACGCATTTAGAGTTGCTCTTCTGCACACCACTGTTGTAACACATGGTTATGTGAATTACTGTTGCCTTCCTGTCAGCTTGAACTAGTCTGGCCATTCTCCTCCGACCTCTCTCATTATCACGACATTTTGCCCAGAGAACTGCCACTCACTGGATGTTTTTTTTTTGTGTTTTTCACACCATTCTCTGTAAATTCTAAAGACAGTTGTGCGTGAAAATTCCAGGAGATCAGCTGTTCCTGAGATACTTAAACCACCCCGTGCGACACCAGCAATTATTCCACAGTCAAGGTCAAAACTACATTTCTTCGCCATTCTGACATTTGGTATAGATGACAACTGAACCTCATGACCGTGTCTGCATGCTTTTATGCATTGAATTGTTGCTATATGATTGGCTGCTTAGATATTTGCATTAAACAGCAGGTACACTGGTTTACCTAATAAAGTGGCCCCTGATTGTAGATAGTTACCCCTACATCTGTGTCATAAGATGAAAATGCTTGAACTGAGCAGTTCTAGGACTGCAAGTAAAATACTTCTCAGACCTTAATGCATTTTGTGGATACCTACCATAAAACAGTGCTGAGGATGACTAGTCTGGCATTAGAGGTACGTGTGGAAAATCCTCTGATATATCCTTTCACTGCTTTAATGCAGGACTTAGCTGCACATTTCAAATGAATCAATATTTCAATGATGATGTAAGTCTGTCAGTAAGAAACTAGCAGCATGCACAATTTCTGTGGAAAATAGACTGTGAGGTGAAATTGAGAACTTATAACAAGGTTCACAAAGTTATCAATTTTCATTCTGTGTTCCTCTGCAAGCCTATTACATAACATACTGTTCAGAGGAACCCAGACATGCATAACCAAACATGCATAACCATAACCCAGACGTGCATAACCTAACATGCATAACCATAACCCAGACGTGCATAACCAAACATGCATAATCATAACCCAGACATGCATAACCAAACATCCAGCATTATTCTGGGACTTTCAATTGTGCTGGAACAACCTGAACAATCTTCTGGCTGCTGCTGTAGAAGCAGGCTTTCACATCTCCAGTGGTGCCTGCTTTATTTTAACACCAAATGGACCCTTGAGCAGATCACTCTCAATGACTGGGGAACCAGATTCAGACGGACCTCTAGGAAGTTATTCCCTAACAGGCTTTTCCGCCAGGCAGCCCTCCCACATCAACCCCCAAGTCACAATCCTCTACCATGACGAGACTGCGCACCTCCACCTCAACTACACCCACAGATCATTCCAAAAAGCACCCTGCCATTCAGTCATCACATCCGTGAAGGTAGGCTAACCTTCAGCTCACATCCCCCATTCACTGTTGACGCACCCTGGTCCCAGTTCCCCCGATTCACCAGCTTTACTCCAAGTTCCCTTTCTTGGCTCATATTCCACCTTCACTGCTCTCTCTTCCCACTCATGCCTTAGAGGAAGCTTTAGCTCCCGATTCACTTGAAGTCCTTTGTACTCTCTACACTGGTTCATGTAGAAGAATCGCTTGTCTTCCTCCTAAGCTACTCAGTGGCACCCAATCATTTAATGGGCCTCAGGAGTGGACAAAGGGATTGAGGGTCTTAGTGCTTTATAGCATGCTTCTATGCTTGTTTTAATGGTGATTTTCAAATTATTGTCATGCATTATGTGTGACATCACATCCACAGCTTTATAGACAACTCATTCCTTCATCATTGCCAGGTCTGTATTTTTTCCAACTACTCACTATCTTCATGAAAAGAACTGACAGAGTTCACATTGTGTGTTCACCACCATCTTGTCAAGCGTAATTTGGGACATAAAATAAATGCCTGTCTTGACCACAAAATAATGAATAAAGAAACAGCACATTTATTATGTTCAGTTTTGCCTGAGCATACCCTATTCCAGGGGTTCCCAAGCTGGGGTGCATGGTTTCCTTGCTTAATGGTATTGCTCCATGGCATATAAAAGGTTGAGAACCCCTGCATACTGAGCAGATTCTAAGATATTACTTGGAGCCTTATGGTGATAATCAAACAAAGTCTGGTGTTCAAATAACGAAGTTTTTGCAATGGACAGTCCTGAAACCTTTCCTTTTTCCTTCCGTTCGGACTGAGAATTAGACACAAGTTCTTCGTGCGCTCCTTTACTTTACATCTTGCAGATCCAAGTCTGAAAACCTGCAAAAAAAAACACCGCTTTTCAAAAATATATTCTTTAACCAACAGAGGTTTGTGGCAGGAATGAAGAGCTGAAAGAAACAATTAAAAAAACCTTACCTTAGGACGTTCTGGCCTTGTTTCTGGAGCTAAGATGCACATCAAACAATTTAATTTTGAAAGTGACAAAGAAATAAACAATTAACATGGATTTCACAGCAACTATTTTGAAAGTAGGAAGAATGACTGGTGAATGTAATCCTGTATGTGTCCAATATAGAATAAAATTTGATCCAACGTTTTGCTAATTCACTTAATAAAATGTGTCAAAGCTTGGAGAATAAAATAAGTTTTGGAATAAGTTATTCCCTATTCAACAAATTCATCGTGTCTTTAGCCATCATTTGGATTTCTTATTCAAGGGAGATTAGCTGTGAAGAGAAACCTAAAAATAGGCACTTTACTGGGCTGCTCTGACTGGATTAAAAGCTTGTGCTGATAAAGTCTGGGTAATTGAATAAGTCACCTAGAACCTCAAGGCACTGTGAATTGCTCTGAATATGAAATAGGCTGTCGCAATATATAATGTCTCCATAATACTAATCATTTTGGACTGTTTCAAATTTTCTTTTAAGCCAGTTTAAACCCTTGGTCAAGATATTTATATCTAGCATCTTTGACATTTAATTGTAAAAAACGATATTGGAGGCAAAGCCTGTGTAGTTGTTTGAGTGAGAGGGGTTAGCCAACTGCAATGGGAATTGTAGATTTTTTGGGAAATATAAAGTAGGTGGATAATAGTTCCCCTCATCTCAACGTATGTTAGGGAGATAGAAAATTTTATAAATAAAATTATATTTGAAATTTCACTTTGCACTATAACAGCATCATGAGAGAACATTATTTGAATCAAAGGTTCATTAAACAAAAGTGGAATCAGAATTTCCTCTCTGGGAGAAAGAGCAGTTAAGGATTTAAACTTTGCACTTAGTATCAGCAAATGTTCCATCAATATTCTCCATTTGCCTGGTGCTGCTTGATATCTGCACTTCAAAGCTCATCCCATATTTTACAAAATAGGTGGAAAGATGGGGTCAACTCCACCACCACCCCCCCCCCCACCAGTGAAAGGTTTTCACTGACTCTAATGTTTTTTTAAGAAACTCTATTTAGGTAAAGATATAGTAGGAAGACACACAATGCCTTAGCTGCTTTATCTTACTATTAAAGTTATTGGAGCCGCTCAGATCTAAGTTTATGGTCATTTCACAGATTTTTTGTAATTATAATAATTAATCTGCTAATCTTAGATTTAAGGTTTGTCAATCCCCTTTAAATCCACAGTAAAATTTGAAGTAACAGAGTAGAATATAGGAACTTGACTCTGATTATTTCATAGTTCAAACCTTCATTCAGTTAAACTTGGCCTATCTCGATCTTTACCATTTTGCTGCCTTACAATTTGCAATATTCTTTTTGGTTCTTAATCCAAGAAACATAAAGAATCTCCAGAAATATGGAGAACTGATAAAACATCTTGCTTATTTTTCACAAACACAATAGATTCTGCAGATGCTGGATGTCCGGAATAACAGATACCAAATTCTGGAAGAACTCAGCAGATCAGGAAGCATCAATGAAGAAGAATAAGGACTCAATGTTTCAGGAAGTGAATTTTCATCAACTATATGTACTGTAGTGTTTTCTTTTCTCTCTTCAATTACACTCCACTTTTGAGCATACATCATATGCATGTCACTCATCTGCAGAATAATTCATATCTTCACATTATTTACATTATTAATCTGCCTGCATTTTACCCTTGTTAATATCAAAGGGAATTCTGTTGTTTGTGTTATTCCTCCTGCTCAAAGATTTCACTTCTTCACTAATTCTGCAGATCCTTGAGTTATTTCTTAAACATTTTGCAGTAGATTAGCAGAACCATAGAAAATTCCATCACAGAAATGGGCTCCCTGGCCCACCTAGTCCTCATCTAACTTCAGCAATCCATTTGCACTAATCCTACATTAAACCCATTTTTTAAATCCCGCCTTCTCATCAACTCTCTCCAGATTCCACATCTAGACACTAGAGGCAATTCATATCACTCAAATAATCTACCAAATTTTAGAATTTGGAAGGAAACCAGAGAACCTTGATAGAGTGGAGGTGGAGAAGATGTCTCTTATAATGGGGGAGTCTAGGACCAGATGGCACAGTCTCAGAATACAAGGACATCACTTTAGAACAGAGATGAGGAGGAAATTCTTTAGCCAGAGGGTGGAGAATCTGTGGATTTCATTGCTACAGATGGCTGTAGGGTCCAAATCATTGGGTGTATATAAAGCTGTGATTGATAGGTTCTTGATTAGTAAGGGCATCAACGGTTTCACAGAGAAGACATGAGAATAAGGTTGAGAGGGATAATAAACCAGCCATGATGGAATGGCAGAGCAGACTTGCTGAGCCTTTATGGCCTAATTCTGCTCCGTTGTATTATGGTCTTATGGTCACCATGGAGTCAAAGAAGAACATGCAAGTTTCACAGGCACCTTCCATTCTTTGTAACATCCTTTGTAAACGTTAACTGATTTAAGTTCACATTTCTAATGACACCTCCAGTTTCTAAATGAAACCTTTTTTATACTAAAAACTTAAAATACCTTGCAAACATCCCATTTCTGAATGGTGTAACATATTGTAAGAGAGAGATGCCGTACAGGCCATTTAGCTGTAATACCTGCTCCCATAAATCAATATTATGCTGTGAACCAGAATTGATTAGAGAGCTTAAGGTAAAAGAACCATTGGGGGAAATAATCATAACATGATCAAATTTTGAGAAGGAGAGCTGAAGTCAGATGTACCAGTATTATATTGGAGTAAAGAGATGCATGAGATAGGAGTTGACCAGAATTGATTGGAAAAGAACACTGGCAGGGATGATGGTAGAACAGCAATGGCTGGAATTTCTGGAAGCAGTTCGGAAGGCACAGGATATATACATCCCAAAGAGAAAGAACTATCCTAAAGGAAGGTGACACAACCATAGCTAACAAGAAAAGACAAAGCCAGCATAAAAGCCAAAGAGAGGGCATATAATAGAACAAAAATTAGTGGGAAGTTAGAGAATTTGGAAGCTTTTAAAAGCCAACAGAATACAACTAAAAAAGTCAGTAATAAGGTAAAGATGGAATATGAAAGTATGCTAGCCAATAATATTAAAGTGGATACCAAAAGTTTCTTCAAATACATAACATGGAAAAGAGAAGTGAGAGTGGATATCGGACAGCTGGAAAACAATGATGGAGAGGTAGTAATAGGGAACAAGGAAATGGCAGGTGAATTGAATAAGTATTTTGCATTAGTCTTCACTATGGAAGACACTAGCAGTATGGTGAAAGTTCCAGGTGTCAGAGGTCATGAAGTGTGTGAAGTTACCATAACTAGAGAGAAGGTTGTTGGGAGACTGAAAGGTCTGAAGGTAGATAAGTCACATGGACTAGATGGTATACACCTCAAAGTTCTAAAAGAGATGGCTGAAGAAATCGTGGAAGCATTAGTAATGATCTTTCAAGAATGACTAGATTCTGGAATGGTCCCGGAGTACTGGAAAATTGCAAATGTCACTCCATTCTTCAAGCAGGGAGAAAGGCAGAAGAAAGGGAACTATAGGGCAGTTAGTCTGATCTCAGTGGTTGGGAAGATGTTAAAGTCGATTATTAAGGATGAGATCTCAGGGTACCTGGAGGCCATGAGAAAATATGATGTAGTCAGCATTGTTTCCTCAAGGAAAAAACTTGCCTGGCAAATCCGTTGGAATTTCTTGAAGAAATAAGAAGCAAGATAGACAAAGGAGAATTGGTTGATGTTGTGTACTTGCATTTTTAGAAAGCCTTTGATAAGGCACCACACATGAAGCTGCTAAACAACCTATGAGCCCATGGTATCACCGGAAAGATTTTGGCATGGATGAAGAAGTGGCTGATTGCCAGGAGAGAAAGAATGGGAATACAGGGGCCCTTCTCTAGTGACCAGTAGTGCTCCACAGGGGTCTGTGTTGGGACTGATGCTTTTTACGTTATATGTCAATGATTTGAATAATGCAATTGATAGGTCTGTTGCAAAGTTTGCAGGTGATATGAAGATAGGTGGAAGGGTGGGTAGTGTTGAGGAAGTAGAGAGGCCACAGAGATTACACATACAATTTACACATACTACTCCTTTATGCTATATGGCTACCTATATGGTCCCTGCCCATCAGCACCAGAAGAGCCTTATCCAGTTTTGTGCCATCCTCCATTTGCCTCCTCAACACCCAATTTTGTATGTATAGTATGATTAGCAACTTTGTCAGTAGAAACAGTCAGTTTTATTATGTGTATTTGTATTTTAAATCACATTCTTTGTACTTATTAACTATATTTTAACTCTATGTCGTGTGGTGTTTTGTATCTTAAGTTCTATGATGTTGTCCTTACCACCACATAAATGAAGTTCCTCATGGAAAATAAAGTGAATTGAATTGAAGGACTTAGACAGATTAGGAGAATGGGCAGAGAAATGGCCGATGGAATACAGTGTCAGGAAGTATATGGTTATTTACTTTGGTAGAAGAAATGAAAGGGTTGACTATTTTCTAAAATGGTGAGAAAATACAAAAAATGGAGGCACAAAGGGACTCAGGTGCAGGATCCCTAAAGGTTAATTTGAAGATTGAGTCTGTGGTGAGGAAGATAAATTCAATGTCATCTTTCATTTCAAGAGGACCACAATATAAAAACAAGGATGTAATGTGGAGACTTCATAAAGCACTGATGAAGCCTCACTTATGAGTATTCTGAGCAGTTTTGGGCCCCTTATTTTAGAAAACATGTCTATAAACAGGAGACGGTTCAAAGGAGGCTCACGAAAATTATTCCAGGATTAAACGGCTTGTCATATGATGGCTCTGGGCCTGTATTCACTAGAATTCAGAAAAATGAGGGTTAACCTCTTTGAAACCTATGGAAGGTGAAAGCCTTGATAGAGTGGATGTGGAGAGGATGCTTCCTATGGTGGGAGAGTCTAAGGCCAGAGGACATAGCCTCAGAATAGAAGGGTGTTCTTTTAGAATGGAGATGAGAAGGAACGTTTTTATCCAGAGAGTGGTGAAACTGTGGAATTCTTTGCCACAGACAGCAGTGGAGGTCAAGTCTCTATGCACAGTATATCTAAGGCAGAGGTTGCTAGATTCTTGATTGGTCAGAGCATGAAGGGATACGAGGAGAAGGTAGGAGAATCAGCAAGCATGATGCCACTTTCATAAATCCATGCTGACTCTGCCTTGTCCCGTTATTAATTTCCGCATCTTGTAGTCACCTTGTTAATAATGAATTCAAACACTTTCCCTATGATTGATGTGATGTTGACCAGTATCAGTGTTCTCTCTCCTTCTTTTGTTAAATAATGGGGTTTGAACTTGCTACCTTCCAGTCAGTAACATTTCAAATAATGATCACAGGAACATCCATTATCTTCATGGGTTCATACTTAAAAGCCTGGGGATGCGGGCCATCAAGTCCGAAGAATTATTTCAGCTCCAATGCCTTTTTGATATTGTTGATTTCTTTCATTTACTCAAATGCTTTGTTCTTGACAATTGTGTTGAAGCTTTCAGTGTTCATGAAGACAGATACAAAGAATTCTCTATTATTTCTTTATTCCCAAATATAATTTTGCTTATCCCAGTTTGTAATAGCCCCTTATTAAAGTTTATATATATACATATTCTTCAAATACTGCTTCTTTCCATTTATTCATTCATCTTCTTACATTCAAGTTTGACTTTTTCTTAATATTCCCTGCTCTGAAATGAATTGGAGTCAGATTTGTTAGGTTTTTTTTACATTCAGACTCTATTACATGGGGTTAAATGTTCCTCTTCATGATATGGATCACAATTTTGTTTTTTGCTTCACCAGCTTCTCTTCCACTCTCCCCTCAAGGTTTGCCTGAACTAGGATTATTAATGTCCCACAATTTCTATGTATCAGTAATTTAGAGGGTGTATAATCTGCTGTTTATTGTCTTACTCAGTCGTTTAGCACAAAATTTATGAATAACTATCTGATGGCTAAATTGCACCCTTTGGCATTGAGTGAAATTGTACAATATGTGTACTAAAAATGTTCAGTTTTATTATCCAAGGTTAACTCCTCAGGTAAGCACAACATAAAAAATGGACCACAGGTCTGTTAACTGTTTGACAAAAAACCATTCCCAGTGCCTTTCTAGGAGTCATTAACCTTTCTTCACATTAATGAATGCACATTCTCTGGATAAGTCTGTTTGGCCACTTCCTGCCAAAGTACAGGAGCTACTGTAAGGATGTTCAACGAACGTCCAGCTGTCTTAGGGGCACCACTCCAGATCTGCTGTCTCTGCTGATTTGTTTCCACTAACTCATCCTCCAGCTCTTCAAGATATCTGTCTAATCTCTTCTAATGAACAATATATCTAACAATTGTCTTCATTCTCATGGTATTAGGATGTTGAGTGTGAAACTTTTCTAACATAAGTCTTCTCCACATATTTGATATGATATTTCCATGTCCCTATTTCACATCAGCAATGTGGTTATGGTATGGCATTGTGTTTATCAGATATACTGCATCTCTTCAAAGATTCCATATATACCTGCTTGAGAACAGTACCTTGTTGTGCCTTCCCAGCTCTTTGTATGCAAATACAGTAAGTTCTAATACACATTTATTATTATCTCACATGGGATCCCATCCTTTGAAGGTGAACTCTATAATAGTAGAGCAAACAGGGGAATAAAGATCTAAATCAGGAATCAACCCCATCAGAATCAGGTTTAGTATCATTAGCATATTCGTGAAATCTCTTGTCTTTGCAGCAATACGATGCAATATATAGTAATAGAGAAAAAATGTGAATTACAGTAAATATAGGAGGAGCTTAGGAGGAAACAATGGTGCCCAACGGCAACTCCTTTGCTTGCATCTTCAGAAACAGCTCTATTTCCATCTTTAATATCTCTATTTTCCCTTTTCAGGGCTCTTTTGAAGACCCTGACCTGGAGTTACATGCTGACTTTGGTTCTTTGTGGGAATGGGACCAGCTTTCAGGGTTGTACGACTGGCGATTATTTGACATGCCAAGGATGCGGCCTAAGAGCTCACCTCGCCTTCAGAGGCCTGGGATCTCGTGGCTCTGGAGACGGGCGGATCGAAGCTCGGTGTGTCGTGGGAGATGGGAGATCTCTGGCTGTGTGCCCAGAGACCCAAGATCTTTGGGCACAGAGCTCAGAAAAAGTGATGCAATGGACCCTTAACATCATAAACCAGCAAGTTGTGAAACGGAGACATCTCTTTCTCTCTTATCAGGTAGAGAGAGAGCCTGTGGTATGTCGAATACCGGGTGAAGGAGTAGTCTTTCGGGTACTGCAAGTCTGTGTCTTTGCTGTTGCTTTACTGCACATTTGAGTGCTCAGTGGTGGGTGTCGATGCTTTTTCTTGCTGGTGGGAGGGGGGAAGTCATTGCTTTGCTGCTGCTTATGCTTGGGAGGAGGGAGCTGGGGGGACTTTGGGGTTTTAACATTTAACTGTTACTCATTCTTTGGGAGCACTTCTCTCTTTTCGTGGATGGTTGCAAAGAAAAAGCATTTCAGGATGTATATTGTATAGATTTCTCTGATACTAACATGTACCTTTAAACCCTTTGATATATAACATAGTTAAATTAAATAATTAGTGCAAAAATAAAAATAAAGTACTGGGGTAGTGTTCATGTGTTCATGGGTTCAACGTCCTTTCTGAAATTGGATGGCAAAGGGGAAGAAGTTGTTCCTGAATCATTGAGTATGTGCCTTCAGGCTCCTGTACCTCTTTCCTGATTGTAACAATGAGGGCAGGGTATGTCCTAGGAGATGGGGGACCTTAAAGACGATGCCGCCTTTTTGAGGCGTTGCTCCTTGAAGATGTCTTGGATACTGTGGAGGCTAGTACCCATGATGGAGCTGACTAGGCTTACAAGCCTCTGCAGCTTACTTTGATCCTGTGCCACTTGGTCCCCCCCCCCACCATACCAGACAGTGATGCAGCCAGTTTGAATGCTCTCCATGTACATCTGTAGAAATTTTCGAGTGTCTTTGGTGACAAACCAAACCTTCTCAGCTCCTAATGAAATATAGCCACTGTCGTGCCTCCTTTGTAGCTGCATCAGTATGTTGGGCCCAGAGATGTTGACACCTAGGTCGTGTCAGAGGTGTTACTCAGACATTGCCATTATGGCATCCAATCAAATTCTGTCACAATCTTCTGTGCTCTGCTGGGGTGAGGGAAAAACATCCCTCAATGTCTAGTAGCAATCAAAGTTTTACTCAAGGCACCTTGACACAAGAACAACGTCATTAGTAATCCTCCTGTGACGGCACAGCACAGTATCCAGCAATGGCTGTGACCAACATGACTTTATTCTCAGGACACTGAAGTGTACTAAGTGAGAACATGTTTGAAAGTATCTTTGATCATGGGGATCAGTTATTACAACAGCAAAATTAAGAAGTATTTCAATATAAAATCATGTCATGTGTTTCTAATTCACGCCCATGTGTTTTTTTTACAACAGCTGTGGCGAGTTTAGATGGTCGAGTTCTATGTTACAGTTCCTTATCAGGATGTCAGCTACAATAAGGTACTTCACTCATCAACATTCCTATCCTCTTCCTCTACCTCCACCCTTGACCCCTGCTCATTTTCTCTACTTCCTCATGTTCAGGGGAAGAGGGAGCAGGAACACCCTCCTCATTCCCTTATAAGACAATGTAGAGTGCAGCCGTATTCGTAAGTTAGCCCTGATGGTGATGGGATAACACACATAATAATGAAGGTGTCAGCTGGTGATCACTGCAAATGATACTGCCATTGAGAGCGCCTGGTAGATCCTGCTGTGCCAAATCACTCACTATCACTCACTATCTCCCTGCCCATGAGAAGGCTAAGCTCCTCCAGGCAAGCAAAGCACGACCATCAATAAGCCTTCTTTCCAATTCTCCCTTCTCTCCCTCTCTGCTTTAACACATTGACTTTTCAATTCTCTTTTTTTTGGAGGTTTAACTCTGTGTGGAGATGGAGGAAGTAGTGTGTTAATACTGGTAGCGTCTAGAGCTGATGTAGGAAAATATTATGCGAGTGAAATGTTGTTGGAGTAGCTGCGTGTGTGTGTGCGTGTGTGTGTGCGTGTGTGTGTGTGTGTGTGTGTGTCTGTGTGTCTGTGTGTCTGTGTATGTGCGTGTCTATGTTTGTGTGTGTCTTTGTGTGTTCATGTCTGTGTATGTGTGTGTCTCTGTGAGTGTCTGTGTATGCACATGTCTGTATGTGTGTGTGTCTGTCTGTCTGTGTGTGTTTGTGTGTCTGTCTGTGTGTGTTTGTGTGTCTATATGTGTGTGTCTTATGGAGCTATACATTTAGTGATGGCTGCTCACCTTAACACAAGGTCATGAAATGTTTGGTTATGTCACTCTTTTAAACCACTATCCATGGTCTCTCACGGTTGCCCTGCTGCATCTCCCCAACCCCTGACATACAGAACCTCCCTCAAGGCACGTGTCTCAGTTAGGAGAATTTCTATGTCCCATTGTTCAATATCTAGGGGCTGCGACCCTCTCTGCCATAGCCTGTCTGTTGTCTGTGTCAGTCCCAGTGTATGTTGCTGTTGGCTGTCTGCCATTTGGTTTCCATTTTCCAGGGGCTGATACCCTTTCCCAATCGTTGTGCAGTACAATATCAGCAGCTGTTCTGAATTGACTGAGGTCATGTCTCAAATCATGCACTTGTATTTTAATGGTTTTTTTTTCTGGATGTAAGGTACTTGAAACCATGCTTTTATCAACTTCTTGGGGAGGCTCTGACATGGCATTAATAGCAAAAAGCAGCAATGCAATTTTTAACAGGCAAATTTAAACAATGTAATGCATCAAATGTCTTTCTGTGCTTTAAGAGATGCCGATTATGGACCAATGTCCTATTTTGATATGCGTCCCAAAAATGGATGACTTTGAAGACTTTGACTCATGATTATGTCTTTTAAGGTACAAATACATGTCAACGTGTGCAAATGAGGCTCCAGCAATGTCATTAGGAAGTATTTTTATTGAATACAGGAAGCAATTACGTTAGAAGATTTTCCAAGAACCATTATGTCTAACTGTGATGTACTTGAGTATTATCAATACGGAGGGATGAGAAGCTCAAAGGATGATAAATTGCATTCCAGCCCTTGAGAGGATTTTTAAATTGAAT
The DNA here is from genome assembly GCF_963921235.1 of Mobula hypostoma. Classification (NCBI taxonomy): domain Eukaryota; kingdom Metazoa; phylum Chordata; class Chondrichthyes; order Myliobatiformes; family Myliobatidae; genus Mobula; species Mobula hypostoma. The sequence goes on from NC_086112.1 coordinate 20,476,757, forward strand.
TGAATTGACTTTATTTCTTACATCCTTCACATACATGAGGAGTAAAACTCTCTACGTTACATCTCCATCTAAATGTGCAATGTGCAATCATAGTAATTTATAATAAATGCAGCAGTCAATGTAACATAGAATACACTCAAATCAGCATGAGTTAATCAGTCTGACGACCTGGTGGAAAAAGTTGTTCCCGACACTGTTATTCCTGGCTTTTATGCTGCGGTACTGTTTCCCGGATTGTAGCAGCTGGAATAGACTGTGGTTGGAGTGACTCAGGTCCCCAATGATCTTTCAGTCCCTTTTTACACACCTATCCATGTAAATATCCTGAATCATGGGAAGTTCACAACTACAGATGCACTGGGCTGTCTGCACCACTCTCTGCAGAATCCTGTGATTAAGGGAGGTACAGTTCCTATACCAGGCAGGGAAGCGGTCAAGATGCTCTCAATTGTGCCCCTGCAGGAAGTTCTTAGGATTTGGGAGTCCATACCAAACTTCCTCAACTGTCTGAGGCGAAAGAGGTGAATGATCTCATCAAACTAAATTGCTCGTCACCACTGTGTTCTTGGTGTTATATATCTCCTTACCCATTGACATTAGATCTCTTGGAAATATTGACTTTATCCCATTGCCCTGTACCAGGGAGTTTGGGCTCTACAGTATTCTGAGTCATTTAATATTCTAAACAATAGTCAGGGGACAGATTGAGCACTAAATTTCTACCATAGATTCCCAACCACCCCCGACCCCCCCTCCCCCACCCATGCTTACCTAATCTGTATGTGGAAGATCACTCTCGGTCCCCTTGCAGCTTGGAGGCAAGTATTGAACTTTCAGCGATCACCAAACCTCAGGCAATGAGGAGCCAAAGCCCCACACCTGAGCACCCTTTGACAGTACTCATTGCATAAAATTCTCACGAAGGATCCTGGACCTGAAACCTTAACTGTTTCTTTGCCACAAGATTTTAACCTTCCATCACGTTGCACAATGTATTCTTTTGAATTCTCTACCTCAAAGTTATGCTCAATGTAATTGAGACTGAGGCTGACTTCTAGAATCAGGGGTTGTGGGGATTCAGCGGGAAAGTATCGTCAAGGTAGGTGATCAGAAGCAGAATCAGCTTTAATATCATCCGCATAGGTCGTGAAATTTTTCTGACTTTGCAGCAGCAGTACAATGCACTACATAATAATAAAGAAAAAAACTGAATTACAGTAGGTATATGTGGTATATACTAAATAGTTAAATTAATTAAGTAGTGCAAAAATAGAAATGAAAAAATAGTGAGGTTGTGTTCATGGGTTCAATCATTCAGAAATCAGATGGCAGAGAGAAGAATTTGTTCCTGAATCATTGAGTGTGTCCCTTTGGCCTTCTATACCTCCTTCCTGATGGTAGCAATGAGAACAAGATATTACCTGGGTAATGGGGGTCCTCAATGATCAGTTGTCATCTTATCAAATGGTCAGACAGGCATCAAGGACTTCAGGGGAGAGGTAATTCCTTTTTCATTTTTCTTTTGTTCTTATTTTACTATCTTCAGTCTGCATCTCTCGTTAAGGGTCCCAAACATGATCTTTTCTCATTACTTCCACGGGGCAGGAGCCTTAGATCCCACACCACCCGGTTCAGGGACAGTTATTACTCTACAATCATCAGGCTCCTGAACTGGTGTAGATAACTTCACTCACCTCATCTCTGAACTGATTCAACGACCTATAGTCTCACTTTCAAGAACTCTATGATTCATATCCTTAAGTTTTTTTTTGCAAAATTTGTCATTTTTTGCACATTGGTTATTGATTGAAACACTGAAACCATTGATGATCTATTTGGATGTTGCAATAAACAACCTGCAAGTAAAGCAGCACCTCTGATGAGAAAGAAATTGTCCACGTTTAGGGTTGAAACCCTGGATCAGTTCCTTCCCTCCCCCACACCGTGCTCAACTTGCTGAGTTCCACGAGCAAGTTTTGTTCCCAATTCCAGTGTCTGCAGTTTTGTGTGTCTCCTAATTAGATGTGGCACTGGAAGGAGTTTAAGCTTATTCTGGATGGCTGAGCTGAAGTGGATCAATCAGCCTTCATTATACTGTACATAACGAAGGCTGACATTGTCATATCATACCTTGTAGTATCTAAAAGGCTCATCCATAGTAAATTGTAGGAATCCATCAAAACGCAAACCTTGAAAGTTGACTTTGACAGCATTTAACTGTTCAATAAATAAATAGTTTTACAGCATTGCCTCAGTATTTTTCAGGATTTGTTTTGAATGTAGCGCAAAGAGTTTGTAAAGTGACACATACCGAATGCTGAATGAACTTAGAAGGTCAAGCAGCCTATATGGAGAGGAAGAAGGATCTTGGTCTAAAATGTTGACTCCTTATTCCTCACCATAGGTAACCTGCAGAGTTTTTCCAGGATTGTGTGCGTGTTGTTCTGGATTTCCAGCATCTGCAGAATATCACAAACAAGAGAATATCTGCAGATACTGGAAACCCAAGCAACACACACAAAATGCTGGAGGAACTCAGCAGGCCAGGCAGTATCTATGGAAAAGAGTACACTCAACATTTTGGGCCGAAACCCTTCAGCAGGACTGGTAGGACCTGTGCTCTAGAGTCGACTGTTCTCTCTTCCATAGATGCTGTGGGCCTGCTGAGTTCCTGCAGTATTATGTGTATGTTATCTGCCGAATATCTTGTGTTTAGAGTTTGCATACTGTTACAAAATTCTGATCCATTGTCTGAAAGCTGTATCTTTAGAGACTTAACCCATGTTAAATAACGCTTGAAAATCTGTTTTATTGCGTGTCTGAGTGGAAGTTAGCAGTTGCAAACAAGCTTCTGCAATAGGAGATATACAGGTCAATTAATTTGGCCTTAATCATAAACAGGTGGGTTGAACAAAGTGGACTGTTGAACACAAAGATCGATTATGTAGGTACATAATTGAAAGGAGTGTACTATGCCAATTTTTGTTTGGATGCTGAATGCAACAGCGTTTGAAATGATACAGAAATGCATTTCCAGGACTACTCACGCCTCAAAAACCCAAGGACCTACTTCGCTGACACATAAAATGGAGGAGAATTTATCAAGGATAGAAATGCAGTTTGTACTGCTGAAAGCAGCACTTTGAATTCCCCTTCAACTGTTGAATTCCCCTCCAACTGTTACTCTCTCTTTAATGCAAGAGTTGTTGACTCAGTCCAACAGTGTACACTTTGATCTTGTCACATCACCACTCCAGAAAGACACGTTGAAAGATCCATTTATCTGAAAAATATCAAAGCTTTGGGAACAGACACTCTCCTTGCTGAGGTTCTAAACCTGGTGAGGAAAGACTTCAAGGACAAGTTCACAGTTATGTCACCACATCTAGGAAGTAGAGAACATGTCCAAGTCCTCAGAGATACCAAAATTATGACCATCTCAAGAATGGAAATAAGCTGGGTTTTGGTAACAACAGAGGAATTCCTCTGCTCCCTGACAGAGGGAAAATTATCACAGGTTCCTTCTCAACAGCCTTTTTTCAGAGGTCAAATCACAGTATGGATTCTGTCCATCTGGTGGCAAAGGGGACGTGGACCACCTCAGGCATCAAGTCCAAGAGAAATGGAGGGAGAAGCATCAACCAATATACATATACTTCCCTGGTCTTACATATCTCTTGGACTCCCATCTATTCCAAAGGACTGTTGGGCATCGTTCTCAAATTTGGCTATCCACAGATGTTAGTCTTCATCCAATGTCTGCCATATGACAAAATGCAAACTATAAATTCAAACAAATGAGTCCATAATAAACTCAATCTTAATGCAGGGTTAGTTAAGTCTGCTTCAACATCTCAATAGTTTTCTTCAATCTTTCAATGTTGCATTTCTCCTCCATCAGATATTCCACTGGACTGGAGCTAATCTACAGAATTTACAGAAGATTATTCAACCTTTGTTACCTCAACTCTGGAACTAATGTTGAGATTTTGTGCATAGATGATGCTTGCCAGTTTGCACTTGTAGCTCCAAGTCATCATGAACTCATTTAAGAAAGAACTAGCCTAACATAAAACAAGGATCCTCTGCCAACCTGTCTCTTAATGGGCAGATACCAACATGTCTTAATGTGTCCTCTCTCAGGCCATTATACACTGCATCGAGATGTCAGTATTCTTAGTTAGCTCCATGAGACAAGTTACCTTATTCACATCACTAGATTCACTAGATTCCTAAAACACTAGATTTTAGGAACTAGATTCCTAAATCAGACATTGTATCAAACACTAGATTCCTAAAACAGACATTGTATTCCAAAACAAGGTATTACCTGCTGGGCAGAGGGAACCATTCAAAAAAGTTCTCAAGGCCCAATTGAAATAATGCAACATCCCCACACAGACTTGTGAAAAAAATACAGGCACATGACTTTTCAAAATGGAGTAAAATTTATCCAGAATGGCATTGAAAACTGTCAATTCCATTTTCCAGGAGCATACAGAACATCACAGTAGTTTAGACCGCATTCCAGACTATTTACCTGCACCATCAACCAACTCCTACTCCATCTCCTTAAGAGTTTGTGGTTGCCACATTGGTTTTATCAACTGCTTCTGAACTGCAGTTGAAGCAAGTTATTCGCAGCCCTAGGACAGCTACCTAGGAAGAAGACTGGAGTTTGAAAAGTTAAGAAAAAGCACTACTGATTAATGTTTCAGGCAAGAGAGAAGGAGCTGGTGGCAACTCTTTTGCATGTTCAACAGAGAGGTAACAGCCTCCAATGAATGGCTACCTCCTAAAGGAGGGAGTAGAAAGGGAATTGGAGAAAGGATCTGAGGAGGAAATCTTAACCACAATAGGTATACTGGGATAATTGCTTGCATTAATATGGGTCAGTGATTGATAACCCTTCCTATCTTCTTCTCCCTTCCTTTCCAGTCCAGATGAAGGGTCTCAACCCAAAACACCAACTGTTTATTCCTCTCCATAGATGTTGTGTCAGCTGCTGAGTTCCTCCAGAATTTTGTGTGTTGCTCTGGGTGTCCAGCACCTACAGAATCTCTTATGGTAATGATTAATAGGCTGTATTACATGTCAAATTCAGCAGCAAAACTCAGAACAGCCCTGTCAGTGATGGAAAAAGTCACTGTTCCACAGAATTTTAAGGTGCCCAATTTTTCCAGATTGGTGTTAGAAACATTAGTAACATTCCACAAATTTCAGCACACCGCCTCTTATTAGAGTTTCTAGGCAAGGAGAACTGAAGTTATCTCTGCTTGGGCAGAAGACAGCAAACAAAGTTGGATTTGAAGATTAGTGGTTTACCCAAACCACCATTTGCACTCATGTCACCTTGCTGAGGGAAGGGGTTTGGGGAGACAAATTTCAGACACGCACAGGGGCCAAAAAGAATATCACTCCCGCAATGTATTTAGCACAATGTGTAATGTCTGTGGAGTGTGAATGTCAGTTAGTACGAGGATAATTTTACTTTATCTATTTATTTCTTCAGTTGAATATAGTTAATTAGTAAAATAAGTGTGGGAAATAGTGTCTGAGTGACTTTAAAGGGAGAGTGGAAGATGATATCCTAGTGAGATTAAACAAGCATTCGGTTTAAACAAAGAGCTGAATAATTTAAAGAGTTCAGTGAGGGTAAGTAAACCAATAAGTAATTTAATAATATAGTTATTTAAGTATATTCTTTATCAGTTAATTAAATTAATTCTATAAATAGGACCGGTGTCCTTCTAAGCCTCAAAGGAATGCACACCTTGTTCCCTGATTCCCAAGTCTGGATAATGAGAGATGCAGGAGGAGCATCAGCTGGAGAAATTCAAGCTCCAACTTTGGGAGTTGGAGAAACCTCAGTCCATCCACGACACTGTGTGTTCCATGGATAGAGTGTTTCAAGAGGTGGTCACACTACAGTTCAAGAGATTGCAAGCAGAGAGAGCCAGACAAACTAGGAGACACCCAAGGACATCTTCAGTTTGAATCGTTGATGAGGCTTAGAAATGGATCCTAGATATTCCTGGATACAAAGTGTTCAGGGTAGAAAGTAAACGGAAGAAAGGCAGGGGAATAAACTCTTCCCGGGCTTCCAGCCAAGTACAGGTATCAATTTTAACCAATGTTTTGATGACAAACTCTGCCATCTTCATCAGGCATCATCCCTGGTTATAATCGATACCTGTACCCAGCTGGGAGCCTGAGAAGAGTTGATTCATCATATACGCTGGGAAAGCTCTAGATCCCTTTTCAAAGGGAGTAGAGTGCCAACGTTGATTATGGAAAATATTGCAGAGCTGAAGAAAGCGAACATTCTGGAATGATCAAGGACAGTATCTATCTCTTTAGAGTTACGATAAAAAGAAGGTCAGATTGCATGAGTGGGCTCTATTCTCTAGGCACACAAAGAGAGGGAATGAACTAATGATGAAGATGAATCCTCAGTAAATGGGGAGTCCTGTGCCTGTATTATTGTGCATATGGCATTACACCATGACTGTTAACTTTCAGCTGAACTATACTGTCGTAACCCCTTTTAATGCACACTAAATTCTTTCACATACTGCTTTCTAAAAATTAGGTTATGATTATAAGATTCACAAGCATCAGATGAAGTTTTAGGGACATTTTTCAATCTTTTGTACATATACTTTTGTAATGGAAATCAATGTAATTCTTACAAAATTATGTATTGAGCTTGTTATAATTGATACAAAAAATCTAAACTGAGTTGGTGAAATTGCTAATGCTGATTAATCCTACTACAGTCTCTTGAAATGCCCAAGTTTTCCTTCCATTGGTCTATCTTTCTGTAAAAGGCATTAGTTTATAAAACAAAGGAGTGTAGGAACAGAGACACTATCAGTGGAGCAAAATGCAATGAACATTCTGCCAGGAATTAATCAATAAACATTTAATTACTGACGGCATTAAATATCTCTCATTTCCAAATCCTTTCAGCACCTTTGTTATGTCCTCTTGTGACCTTCAACCAGAAGGCATTGCATAAAAAGTACTTCCAAGAATTGATTTTCAAATATATCACTAACCTCTATATTACTATGATCAAAAATAAATGGTGAAGATAATTACTATAAGGACATAGCATGTCTTGGGGGAACCCTCCATCGAGGACACCTTCAAAAGGCGATCTCGTGAAGGCAACATCCATCGCGATGGAATCTCAGCATCCATGGTATGCCCTCTTCTCATTACTGAAGTCAGTGAGGGGTTGCAGAAGCCTGAAGATGCACACTGAACGTTTTAGCTTCTTCCCCTCCACCATCAGGTTTCTGAATATCTTATGAACCAAGATAGGTGAAACTACGTGAGGGGGAAGGAGTGAGAGTGGAGGAGGGGGTGAAATGAGAAGCTGCATGGTGGTAGGTGGTAAAGGGAAAGGGCTGATCAAGAAGGAATCTGATGGGAGAGGAGAGTGGACAATAGGAAGAAGAGCCTCCAGGGACTCAGTATTGTGCTCTCTTTTGCACTATTTAATTTTTATACAGTCTTATTGTAATTTATAGGAATTTTATTCTATTACACTGCACTCCCGCCACAAGACAACACATTTCATGACGTGTCAGTGATAAACCTGATTCTGATTCTGATTGTGTTTTGCATATGCATCTATCTGCTGTGCTTATCATTCTAGGTGGTAGAGATCTTGGGTTGGGGTGGTCCTGTTCAAGAAGCCTTGACAAGTACAGCTGTGCATTTTTGAAGAAGGTCCATCTTGTGGCATGAACGTTTTGCAGGAGGTGTGTCTTGCAGCCATTACGACAGAAGAAAAAGTGTTTGTGAATCTAATCAACCAGTTGTTTTGTGCTGGGTGGTGGTGAGTGTGTTGAGCGTTGTTGGAGTTGCACTCTTCAAGAGTATTTTGTCCCATTTCTCTGTTCCCCATTGTAAGTGCAAGGGTTTTGTCAAATCAGAGGATGAGTTACTTGACACTCTAATTTCAGTACATTTGGTCAACAATGGGGGGGAAAGATGTTGACATCAAGAGAACTGGTTAGATTCTTTCTCATTGAAAATTGTTATTTCTTAATGTCACCAGACTGGTGATGAAAAAAGGACTTCAATGGAGCTCAGGAGTGGAGATGGGCACTAAGAAAATACTGCAGCAAAATCCTAGCACTGGGCGATTGATCTCCAAAATCCGTAATAATCTTCCTTTGTGCCACCTCTGAGTCCAACCATAATAAAGCTTTGTCCATAATTTTGAGTTCAGTAAGTCTCAGCTCACCTCTGGAGTTTATCCTTTCTGTCTATAGGTATAGAGCTATGCTATCCGGGCAGAACCAAATCATTATATTACTAAGTAAGATATTGAGAACTTTTTTTGTACTCCTTACACTTACAATAGATGATAATTGACGATTAAGCAATAGGATGTATTTGTATGGTTTGGTGCCAACTTTGTGTTGGTGTGTGGCCAAGTGGTTAAGGCATCGGTCTAGTGATCTGAAGGTCGCTAGTTTGAGCCTAGACTGAGGCAGCGTGTTGTGTCCCTGAGCAAGGCACTTAACCACACATTGCTCTGCGACGACACCGGTGCCAAGCTGTATCAGCCCTAGTGCCCTTCCCTTAGACAACATTGATGTTGTGGAGAGGGGAGACTTGCTGCATGGGCAACTGCTGATCTTCCATACAACCTTGCCCAGGCCTGCGCCCTGGAAACCTTCCAAGGTGCAAATCCGTGGTCTCACGAGACTAATGGATGCCTATTGAACTGATTAGTGTGAACTTTATGCTAATCATAGCATATACTGGATAATTTTCTTCATATCACATACAAATTGCTGGAGGAACTCTGCAGGTCAGGCAGCATCTTTGGAGAGGAATAAAGAATCAATGTTTCAGGTCAGGCCCTTCATCAGGACTGTGTGCTACTCTGGATTTCCAGAATCTGCCAAATCTCCTGTGCTTTTACTGGACAATTTTCATTGTTAGACTGATGTCAACATTTTAGCAGTGCTTAAAAGTCTTGACTGGAGAGGCAACTTATTTGAGAATGAAAGATAAAATCAGGATATATGGAATTTTGTTGCTGTCCATTATCTTTGCAACATCCAGTGCACTCATTCCTTTCTGGATATAGTTTGCTATGAATTTGATTGATTGTCTCTGGCCCTATGAAGTTTCATGGCAGTAGGTCAGACAAAGACCAGGACATCACCTGCTGACTACCAAATTTTTCCCTTCATTGATTAGTATGCAAGTTATCTGCTATAACTTTTGCCGCCTGTAATCATTCTCTTTTACATTTATTAACCCACTCTTCTTAATGTGACAGTTAATCTTGCCTCATGTTATTGTTTTTGCCTGTGGCTCTAAGTAGATGTTTACACACAACAGCAGGTGAACGTAGCCAGTGAGACTCAAAGCCTGGTGAGAGAGAAAGGGACAGGCCTGTCTCAGCACGCAAAGTCAGCTCGGGTGGACTGGGCGGATGAGATCAACAGTGAGAGCCAACAGCCAGGATGGCGGTTCTGCAAAAATTTCTGGAGAGGAAAGGCATCTCACAGCACAGGACAAGTCATGGCCATCAACTGCAAACAAGGAAGACACTAGTTGCAAAAAACTATTCGTACCACTGGTCCCAAACTTTCAAGGTCAGGAGAGCGGCACTGCCCCACTGCAACAGTGTTTTGTGACAAGAATACACATAGATTAAGATGTTAGCTGTCCTGTGTGATCAGCAGTTGGTCTGCCACCTGTCTTCAGGAGAGAGGGAGATAAGGAAAACAATGGAGCAGCATTTGGAGATGTGTAATGAAGGGACGGGAGAGAGTAACGGAAGGAGGGAGCTGTCAAGATCGGCTCCCCCTTTGAACCCTGAACTGTTTGAAGTGATGGACAGGCGAAACCCCAGCAGGGGGATAAAAAGGGACAGGTTCGCTAAGGCAGACACACACGACACCCGAGGTAACAAGATCCTGGAAGCGGTGCATCTCTCACAAGTCGGTGGGAAGTATCGGGCCATAAACGCACAGGGTGGAAAGGCACGATCGGCGGGAACCTGGTGTGTGTCCACCCTTGCCTGGGTGCCAGGTTCAGCGCAGGGAAATGATCGTATCTGGAAATGGAGGGGTCACGGTCGGTGACCTCAGATGACATCACAAAGGACTCGCCCAAAAGCTGACTGCAAAGGTCTGTCTGGAAACCTTGAATATTCATTCGTTTTGCTCTCTCTCTCCTTCCCCCCCACTGTCCATCGCCACGGCAGCGATTACTGCAAACTGAACTGAACTAAATTGAACTGAACTTTGCATCACTTTGAAACTGGTCATTTACCCCTAGACAACGATAGAGCTTGATTAATCCTGTTATCTTAATTCTGTGTACATGTGTGTTTATCATTGCTGAACTGTTGCATTCATTATCCTTTTGATTAGAGTACTGTGTTGCTTGTTTCTTTAATAAAACTTCCTTAGTTCTAGTAATCCAGACTCCAACTGAGTGATCCATTTCTGCTGGTTTGGCAACCCAGTTACGGGGTACGTAACAGTTTCCATTCCAAAAACTCTCTTATACTGGTTTCCTTCCATTGTAGAATATGACAGACAACCAATCAATCAATCAACCAATCAATCATTGTTTCTACCATTTCTATGCCATTAACTATATTTTGCCTGACCTATCAGCACCAGGTTATCCTGCTTCCCTGACTAGTTCTACAGTGTGTTTCTGTTGCGAAATACCCCTGACTGTGCCAGCTGCTGGAATTTAGACCCTCAAACGCTCAGTGCTATCATGTTTGCTGTTGTGTGCTGGGGCAGCAGGCTGAGGGTGGCAGGCACCCACAGAATCAACAAACTCATTCGTAAGGCCAGTGATGTTGTGGGGATGGAACTGGACTCTCTCACGGTGGTGTCTGAAAAGAGGATGCTGTCTAAGTTGCATGCCATCTTGGTCAATGTCTCCCAACCACTACATAATGTACTGGTTGGGCACAGGAGTACATTCAGCCAGAGACTCATTCCACCAAGATGCAACACAGAGCGTCATAGGAAGTCATTCCTGCCTGTGGCCATCAAACTTTACAACTCCTCCCTTGGAGGGTCAGACATCCTGAGCCAATAGGCTGGTGCTGGACTTATTTCATAATTTACTGGCATAATTTACATATTACTATTTAACTATTTATGGTTTTATTACTATTTATTATTTATGGAGCAACTGTAACGAAGACCAATTTCCCCCGGGATTAATAAAGTATGACTATGACTATGACTATGACTAAACTCCCCAGAGCATGGATAGCTGACGTGGCCTCTTTAAGGATTCAGGATGGTCCTGCTAATCGTGTTTCGAGCACCGAGAGTTGAGTTTCTAAGGAACACCTGAACTACGGTTCAGTGCTCAATCGTAAGCCTACTTGTGATATCGTCTAGTGCTTGTTTCAAGCTCAGATCCAGTGTAAAAACCGTGTCTCGAACCTTGCTTTGGATATCTCAGCATTTGGTCCAATTCATCCTGGTCAAAGACTCTTGTCACGGTATGATTGAGCTAACAGGGTATCGGAGCCTTTCATCAGCTGTAGCCAGCCACAGCAAGAAAATTTCCAGACAGAGCCTGGAGATACATGACCTCCAGGTCGCCGTGTGCCAACTATTACAGGAGGGAAGCCAAAGTTGCTCAGGGGAAGATGTCAGCCGCTCTGCAGAGCCAGTCCAACTTCCATCCCCAGGGAGATTCGACGGTGACCCAGGTTCTTGCCGTGGCTTCCTCATCCAATATCTATTAGTATTTGAACTCCAGCTGTCCTGCCACCCTTCAGAGCATGGAGAGGTGGCCCTCATTATCTCTCTTCTGACCAAGAGCCCTGGCCTGGGCCGCCACACATTGGGAATGTAGGTCAGAGATTTGCTCAGGTTTGAGGAATTCAGGGCCGCCGTGAGGAAGGTGTTTCATCACCTGCCAGAGCCAGCTGAGCCTCGGACCACCTGAGGCTGAATTGACAGGGATTACATGATCAAATTTCAGCCCTCGGCCCAGGAGAGTGGTTGGAATGAGGAGGCCTTGGCCACTCTATACTTCCACGGACTATAATCTGACGGATGCCCTTGACTTGGGAGAGCCAGCAGAGAACTTAGAGGTTCTGATTGACCAGTCCATCCATCTCGATAATCGTCTGGCAGAGCGAGAGTGGGATCACGTCAGGAGGCCAACAAGAGCCCTGTTCCTATACATTGCAGTTCCACTCTCCGACCTCAGACCATAACCTCAGGTGTCGTTTGCACAAGATCCAGTCAAACCCATGCAGGCTGGTGATGCTGGACTATCTGCCAATGAGAGGTCCTGGCATTCGAGTCAAGGTCGCTGCTTTTGCTGCCGGGAAGCAGGTCACCTGTGGGCCAAACGTCCAAAACTCCAGCCACCTAGAGAGCTGCTAATTCAGTCCAGTGTCAGGAGGACTGTGACTGTAGCAGCCACTATGCCCAATTCCACAGATTCTGGTTTTGTGCTGAAGGCGGAGTTCATCTGGGGTAAGGACGAGGCAGGTGAAGATTTTGGTCGACTCAGGGGCAACAGGTAATTTCCTGGATTTAAGAACCACTGCAAGAGTTGAGCCAGTCCATGCCCGCCACTGTCTTGGATGGCCATTCATTAGGGTCTGGCCAGATCCAGGAACAGACTGATAGGAGATCATGTGGAAGACATTAATTCCTACATTATTGACTCTCCTGATCCTCGGGTACCCTTGGCTTTCCCACCATAACCTATCCATGGACTGGAGGGAGGGGAGAATCACTGCTTGGTCCAGTCAGTGTAAGAGGGTTTGTTTGCGGCATGGTGTTCCCACATCCAGACTCTCTTGTGACCAACACCCAATAAGGGGGCAGGCTTCCATGCGAGGTAGCCTGAGAATGTTTGGAGACCTAGTCTGGTCCTCAAGAGTAGACAATCCAATTTAGGCCAACTGGGCTGTGCAAGTCCCGGCACTATCTAGTCAGGATCACACTAGAACTGGAGAGGGGGATTCTATAGTTCAGGAGCAGTCCAAGGAGATGCCTGAGCAGTCTGGGAAACGTACTACTAAGCTTAAGGAATCCATTCGCCAGGTCTCAAGGAAGAGAGAGACTCCTGTATGCCGATCCTTGAAGCCTGTAGGAGTAGGAACCCTCTGTAATGCCTCACTGCCATTGCCTGAGGATACAGATGGGGATTTGGACTCTGATTTGGCCACTATTTCTACGAAGGAACTTTGTGAGTGTAGGGAGAGGGCTCACAGGTCTGTCGAATCACCCCTGTCACCTAAGAAGCCTCAGGAGTCAGTCTCAAAGGAAGTTCCAGAGGAGATAGCAACACCCAGATGGGTCAAAATCCCTTCTGCCTACAAGGATTTGGAGAAGGTCTTCAGCAAGGTTAAGGCCTAAACTCTTCCACCACACAGACCCTACGACCGTGCTATAGACCTGCTGCCTGGTACCTGTCCCCCATGGGGCTGATTGTAGGTGCTCTCAGGCCCAGATGAAGCACAATGGAGGAGTATGTAAGGGAAGATCTTGCCATGGGCTTCATTTGGTCCTTCATCTCTCCGACTGGTGCAGGCTTCTGTTTGTAAAAAAGAAAGATAGGAGCTTGCGGTCATGTGGTGATTATAGGGGATTAAACCAAGAATCACTACCCCCGTTTCCTCTCATGAATACGGCTCTCAAGATGCACCAAGGAGCGAGGGTATTCATAAAGCTAGACCTATGGGGTGGGTACAATCTTGCCTGTATTAGGGAAAGCTATGTGTGGAAGACTGCATTTAATACCCCAACAAGGCTCTTATGAATGCCTCGTTATGCCCTTCAGCCTTGTGATCGCCACACCCATTGTCCAATACTTTATAAATGACTTTCTCCAGGATACTCTCCATTCTCTACCTGGATGATATGCTAACGTCTGGAACATTTTAAGGAGGCTTCTAAACCATGGACTTCACGTCAAGTTGAAGAAGTACGAGTTTCACATGATGAGTGTTTAATTTTTGGGTTTCATCATCTCCAAAGGCAATCACAAGATGGACCCTACCAAGATCCAGGCAGTCAGAGCCTGGCCACCACAATCCAATATCAAACAAGTCCAGCAGTTCCTGGGGTTTGCTAACTTCTGCCAGAAGTTCATCAGGAACTTCAGCTCGGTGGCAGCTCTGCTGTCAGCGCTAATTATGAAATCCGCGGGCCCTTTTGTCTTGACAATTGAAGCAGAGTTTGTTATTGCAAAGCTTAGGCAGCAGTTCACAACAGCTCCTGTCTTGGTTTCTCCTAAACCGGACCTTCCCTTCATTGTGGAAGTAGATGCTTCAGATATTGGAGTGGGTGTTGTCTTGTCCCACTGACCACTTTCAGAAGGTAAACTGCTCCCATGTGCATACTTCTCTAAGCGGCTATCCCCGGCAGAGAGGAACTATGACATCAGGAATTGGGAGCTTCTTGTAGTTAAGTTAGCCCGGGAGGAATGGTGTCACTGGCTAGAAGGGGTCATGAACACTTTTATCGTTTGGACTGACCACAAGAGCCTGGTTTATATTCAGGTGGCCAAGAGACTGAACTTCAGGCAGACCAGGTGGCCTGGCTTTGAATTCTTTAACCACTTTGAATTCATCCTGATCCACCGACAGGGGTCGAAAAATCAGAAGCCAGATGCCCTGTCCCTTCAGTTTGATGAACTGGAACAAGATTCATTGGGGTATTGACACTCTTGTTCACAACGTCCAAGCTCAGGGGGTGATTCCTAGGAATGGTCCTCTGGGCAGTCTGTTCCTGCCAAGTTCCAGTAGGTCTCAGGTACTCCAGTGGGGACATTCCTCAAGAATGACCGCAAACCCAGGGATTGCTAGAACCCTTCAGTTTATTAAGAGGAGATATTGGTGGCCCGGAATGATGGAAGAGGTTCGGCAATGTGTTTGTGGGCATGCGATGTTTGTGCTCAGAACAAGGAACCCCATACCCGACTTCAAGAGCTCCTCCACTCCCTACCAGTTCTGGAAAGCCCTTGGGCACACATCTCCATAGACTTTGTCACAGGTCTCCTGTCATCCAAGGGGAAGTCGGTCATCATGGTAGTTTCGGACTGGTTTTCAAAAGCCTGTAAGTTCATTGCCTTGGAGAAGCTACCGTATGTGGTGGAGACAGCTGAGATTGTCCTGGACCAGGTCTTTAGGATCCCTGGATTCCCAGTGGACATTGTCTCAGATCGCGGTCCACAATTCACATCATGTTTTTGGAGGGCGTTCTGTAAACTGATAGGGACAACAGCAAGCCTTTCCTCTGTGTTTCACCCGCAGTCCAACGGCCAGGCGAAGCGAACCAACTAGGATTTAGAATGTACCCAAATATGTCTGACCTTGGAAAGATGGACAATTGGTGTGACCATTTGATGTGGGCAGAGACCACCCACAACACCTTACAGCATTAGGCACATGGGATGTCACCTATCGAGTGAAAATTTGGTTATCCTCTGTCTCTCTATCTGGAACAAGAGGCTGATGTTGGGGACCCTGTGGCAGAAGATCTCATTCAGTGCTGGAAGGAAAGATGGATTAGGGAAAGAGAGATTTTGCTGGACTCTACCTGGAGAGCCGAGACCAAGGTGAACCAAAAGGGGAATCAGGGTCCTGCTTTACAGCCTGGACAATGGGTCTGGCTGTCCACGCATGATTTACCTCTCTGAGTGGAATCTGGAAAGTTGGCACCCAAGTTCATTGGACCCTTTGAAATCCTGAAGAAAGGATACCCGGTGGCTTACACCTTGCAGCTCCCCAAGACCCTAAAGATCAATCCCACCTTCCACATTCCTAAATTCAAACCAGTCCGCACCAGCTCCTTAGCCCCACCACCATCAGCCCCCAGCCACCCAGGTTTATAGAGGTCTTCCCGGTGAAAAGACTTTTGGACTCGCACAGTGTTCAAGGGGTTCGGCAATACCTCACGGACTGGGAAGGATTCGGACCTGAGGAGAGGTGCTTGGTGCCCAAAAGAGACATCTTGGATCCAGCTCTCATTCACGATTACCATCACCACCTCTCCCAGCAGCCAAAACCGTCAGGAGTTGGCTGTAGGAGAGAGGATCCTGTTACGAGACACTCTCAACAGTGCCAGCTCCCAGGATCTAGATGCTCAAACTCCCCAGAGTACGGATAACCTTTAATGGTTTGGGACAGTCCCACTAATTAGTATTCATGTTTCAAGCACCAAGAAATATGCATTTGAGGAACACCTGAACTGTGGTTCGGTGCTCAATCATAAGCCTACTCTTGATGTCGTCTAGTGTTTCTATCGAGCTCAGATCCAATGCAAAAACCATGTCTCGAACCTTGCTTCGTTATATCTCTGCATTTGGGTTCAGTTCATGCTCGTGAAGGACTCTCGTCACAGTTTCACCTTTTCACCCCATACCCAACCAACCTCCCAGAGTCAGTGGACTAGCTGACTGCATAATGAGATTTAAACTTCTATTCACTCATTGGGAATCCATCAAGAATAAAGTAATACAACCCAGTGCTCATTACCAGTAAGAGCAGACTTGGAAGACTGGGCAACTTGCGGATTCATGTAGAGAATTCAGCTGCTGCATCCACAGAGGTGACCACATGTTCTATTTGGCATTGTTAATATTATGCATGACCAAAGTCCTCCTACATATCCAGCTATAGGCTATGGCCTCCTGAAAGGCTAGCCAATACACTAAGAAATTTGAGGATAAAATATATATGTAGAAACCATATATAAATAGACAATAGACAATAGACGCAGGAATAGGCCATACGGCCCTTCGAGCCAGCACTGCCATTCACTGTGATCATGGCTGATCATCCACAATCAGTATCCAGTTCCTGCCTTATCCCCATGACCTTTAATTCTGCTATCTTTAAGAGCTCTATCCATCTCTTTCTTGAAAGTATCCAGAGGCTTGGCCTCTACGGCCTTCTGGGGCAAAGCGTTCCATATATCCACCACTCTCTGGATGAAAAAGTTTTTCCTCAACTCCATTCTAAATGGCCTACCCCTTATTCTTAAACTTGCCTTCAAGACTGAAAAGTAAAGACCATAAGACATAAAACAAGAATTAGGCAATTCAGCCCACCAAATCTGCTCCAGCATTCCATTATGGTTAATTTTTTTATCCCTCTCAACCACATTTCCCTGCCTTCTCCCCATAACCTTTGATACCCTTACTAACCAAGAACCAACTGTACCGACCTCCATTTTAAATATACCCAATGACTTGGCCTCCACAGCCATTTGTGACAATGAATTCCACAGATTCAACACCCTCTAACTAAATAAATTCCTACTCATCTCTTTTCTACTGGGACAATCTTGTATCCCGAGGCTGTGCCCATTGATTCTCGACTCACCCACTATCAAAGCTCACATTAATTTATTTAGTTTTTCTATTTGTTTGGCCGATACAGTACAGTAACAGGCCCAACCACTCTGAAGAGCCTGTGCTGCCCGATTACACCTATTTGACCAAGTAACCTACTAAACTGTACATCTTTGTAATGTGGGAGGAAAATGGAAAGCCCAGAGGAACCCATGTGGTCACAGGTCCTTGTATCAACTCCTTAGAAAGCGGGGTGGAATTAAAACCATGTTGTTGGTACTATAATAGCACTACACTATCCACTATGCTACCGTCCCACCCCATTAATTACCATTCTATAGCTGAATTCAAATTTTCTTTGCCCATCTTTGCCATGTATTTCAGTTCCAAATTGTCTGCATGCATGAACCTTCAAATACAAAAGGATATCTACAAAATAAAGATAATCCCCTTCAAATCCGCTGATGGTATCTCACTCTTAGCTCACTAAATCCTTTTATACATATACCCTTTCACTCTAATTTCATCTGTTAAACATCAGTACTTGTTGGCACAAATTGATCCAATAAAAACTGGTAGAAGATTGTCTTTGGAAGTGAAGATCTTTTTTAAAATGCGTTCACAGACAACAATTATAATTAATGATATCTCTGCATGCTAAACCAAAGAAGGCACACTTTTTAAATCGGTCATAGGAAAATAACTTCTCCAGAGTCTAATCTTCCTTGTTCATCCATGCAGGAGATGGCATTGTGCTGTCATATAATTGCATATGCTATGGTTTAGGCTTTCAAAGAAAAGCTAATTGATTGTAGTTGTTCAACATTTAGAACTGCCCTGTTTAAGTAATATTCAACTTTGAATTACTCTCCCTGAACTTCTTATATTAACACTCCCCCGAGGCTGTGGCCAGATCAACATGCATAAAGCTGAGATCATAAAGCAATATAGATTCTATAAAACCAATATTTTTTCAGACCTAGTCCATGTCATCCCTAAATAAATGATATGGCTGAGTTATTTTTATACTGTTTTTGAAACTGACAAGAATAAGAAAAATTTCACGAGTCTTGAACAATTTCTCATAGCTTATATGTCTCATTTACCCCCTTCTGTTCTTGTAGTAGTAAAGTTCCACAGACAGTGACAGATCCCTTATAAGGTATAGAGCAAGGTTTCATCATTTCTAGACAAATCTCTACCTGCCTTTTATTCCATATTCTTGAGTCTGAAATATTCTTTTGACTGATTTTTAAATGACATTTCAACTTTTTTTATTTAACAAGCGTGGCTAAGTAAAACTGGCTTCAGAATAAAATCTGCATAGCAGGAGCATTTTGGGTAATCAGCACTGTACTCAGTATTACAATTCATTCTCACGACTCCGTGCACATGACAGCTTCACACCTCATGCTGCTGACAAACACCTCTTGTCAACAATCTTCAAGAACAAAATTCCTTGGTTGAGAATTTAATGCCAAGTAAATATGGATGAAGAATAATTACTCATAACAAGCATATTGATAAATAATATGATGTGAACAGGGGTTTGGAAAATATGAGCTTAAACAACATGTTAAAGTTATTATCTCTAATGGCTGTCACTCTGCAGGCTAGATTCTTAGCTGTGGTTCCAAACTACTGCTCAACACATAGATTTATTTTTTCAAAAGCCTAGTCATGCTGCACAAACTAGAATGCTAAACAGGTTTTTTATAGTAGCTTCAATTAAAGTTGTTAGGTTATAGTTGCTAGACCTGAAACAGCAAATTAGCCTCTGGCTAAACAGTTTTCCCTCTGCGATTGTTGAAACAGATATGTGTCACTAGTCAACACATTCAGTATAAATAAATACATAAAGCTTGCAAAAAATAAAATGTTGGTGCTAACTCAAGACATACATTTCTGAGGAACCAAACCATGTACACTCAGTGGCCACTTTATTAGGTACACCTGCTTATTAATGCAAATATCTGATCAGTCAATCATGTGGCAGCAAGTCAATGCATAAAATCTTGCAGACATAGTCAAGAGGTTCAGTTGTTGTTCAGACCAAACTTCAGATTGAGGAAAAATGTGACCTAAGTGACTTTGACTGTGGAATAATTGTTAGTTCCAGGCAGAGTGAGTCTCAGAAACTCCTGATCTACTGGGATTTTCATCCACAACAGGATCTAGGGTTTACAGAGAATGCTGCAAAAAACAATAAACATCCAATAAGCTGCAGTTCTGTGGGAAAACTTGCCTTGTCAATGAGAGAGGTCAGAGGAGATTGGCCAGACTGTTTCAAGCCGAGAGGAAGGTGACAGTAACTCAAAGAACATTCATTACAACAGTGGTATGTAAAAGAGCATCTCTGAACGCACAACATGTCAAAACTTGAAATTGATAGACTACTGCAGCACAAAGTTCAAAGTCAAATTAAGATTCAAAGTAAAATTTATTATCTGTGTACATACGTGTCACCACATACAACCCTGAGATTCTTTTTCTGTGGGCATACTTAGCAAATCTATAGAACAGGAACTGAAAGCTGTAAACATCGGGAACTGTTAACTGTAAACAGACTGTGCAAATGCAGATATAAATAAGTAGCAATAAATATTGAGCATGAAATAACAATGTAACAGAGTCCTTAAAAGGATCTTTAAATGAATGCGGCTATCCCCTTTTGTTCAAGAGCCTGATGGCTGAGGGGTAGTGACTGGTCTTGAACCTGGTGATGCGAGTCCTGAGGCTTTTGTACCATCTACCTGATGGCAGCAGTGAGAAGAGAGCATGACCTGGGTGGTGAGGATCATTGATGATTGATGCTGGTTTTCTATGATAACGTTTCATGTAGATGTGCTCAATGGTTGGGAAGGTTGTACCTGTGATGTACTGAGCTGAATTCATTACCTTTTGTAGGAATTTCCACTCAAAGTCATTGGTGTTCCCATACCAGGCCATAATGCAACCAGTCACTACACATCTACAGAAGACCATGAACATGCATCCAGTGGCTACTTTATTAGGTATCTCCTGTACCTAATGAAGAGGGAGCTGAGTATCAGTTCCTGTTCTTCATCTGTTTCAATTTGTCTCATCCAATTAATTGGCCTTCGCCTACCTGAGTTGAGAAAAACTCATTTTAGGCACTGACTACCATCCTATAACTCTTGAGAAGTTTACATATCTTGGACTGTGATAATACCCATAAAATGGGCAAGAACTTTAGAAATGGCTCACTGATTTAGGAACAACTACTTCCCATCTGCCAACAGATTTCTGAATGGTCCATGAACCTATAAAGACTACCTTATTATTTCTTCCTTTTTTAGCGCTATTTATTTACTTTGTAATTTATAGCAATTTGATGATCTTGCCCTGTACTGCTGCTGTAAAACAACTTGATTCTGATTCTGATTCAGTACTGTCTTGCTCACATCCTGAGGAAACAGAAGTTTAATAATGTGAATCAAGACCACTACAGATGCTGGAGATCTAAAATTTAAAAATGAAGTGCTGAAAACATGTACCAGGTCAGGTAGCAATCATGAAAAGAGAAAAAAGTCAACACTTCAGGTCTGGGGTATTTCAAAAGAAATGGGATAAAGTGTTTCCAGCATTTTCCATTGTTAGTTCATTACTTTTGGTGCCTTCTCCAGATTTTCATGACTTCTGTTTCTTTTTGGCTCTCTATTTTGCATGTATGGCTTCAAATGATATTTCCATAATAAAGAATAACTGTAGAAGACCATAAAACTTAGCAGCAGAATCAGGCTATTTGTCCCATCTAGTATAGTCAGCCATTCCTTCATGGTTGATTTATTATCCCACAACACCATTCTCCTGTCCTTATAATCATGAACCTATCAAGCTCTGCTTTAAATATACCCAGTGACGTAGCCTCCACAGCTACCTTTGGCAAAGAATTCACAGATCCATCAGCCTCTAGCTAAAGAAATTAAAGGAATGCAATGTTTATTCTAGATGGTCACAAACTCCTTAGATCATTCTTTTGTACCCCCTCTGATCCTTTCCAATCCCAGCACATCCTTTCCTAGATAAGGTAACTACAATTGCTCACTATAAGAATCTTGAATTTCAGTGATACAGGACAAAATTAGTGATTTTTTTTCTATTAATTGGAAGTTATAGGATAATATTCTGAGGTTGAGTAAATTTACAAAGCTTGCTGTACAGCTTCAAATTTAAGAAACCCTACTCTGTGGCCAAAATGCATGCGATTTTCCAATGTACAGAGTGTACATGCTGTTAGCAATGTGATCTCAGGAAAGCAACTCTTACATTTACAATCTCAAATAAATGCTAAATAGACCACACATGCTACTTGGTCATTTTGTTTTCTTAGACTGGAAGTATGATACTTATTAAGCAATTGCTCACAACAAGATCTCTAATTATCTTGTTCACTGTAAACTGGATGATAATCACCCAGTGTATAGATGTTATTCTGCTGTTAAAGTGAATCTATAGAATGATTAAGCTGAATGTCAATAACTTTAATTCTGAATGAATGTGGTCAACCAGAGCTTAAATGAAAATTGCCTTGGAAGTGACATCTGGAATTTGTCACAGAGAGAAAAGGCACATAGAAGAAAGGAAAGATGATAGGGAGAGGGGACAGGGAAAGAGAGTGGGAGGTGGAATGGAATTGGAGAAACAGAAGGCGTCTAAAGGTGCTTGCCAGTTGGGTCATTTGGGAGTGGGTGTGCAGCTTCTGTTAGTTTGACTGGGTGTCTATATGCTCCTGAAGAGACTTGAAACTCACCGTTCCATCTAAAGTGCTCTTCTCCATTTCAGAGTGCTCATGGGCCAGGAGTCCCATAGGTGAATGAATAACAAGTCAAGTCAAGTCAAGTCACTTTTTTATTGTCATTTCAACCATAATTGCTGGTACAGAACATAGTAAAAATGAGACAACATTTTCCAGGACCATGGTGCTACATGAAACAATACAAAAACTACACTGAAACACGTAAGACAAAACACAAAAACTGCACTAGAGTACAGACCTATCCAGGACTGCATAAAGTGCACAAAACAGTGCAGGCTCTACAATAAATAATAATGATTAATAAAGTTTATGAGAACATTCTCAAACTGTTTCTTCTGTTCACCTGGTCACAAAGACAGCCTTCAGAATAGTTTCTGTTTCAGGAGTCTATTTGGCCTTCACATCAGAGTCAATTGAGTAATCAGCTCCTCAGTGCCTGGGAACGGATGAGAATGGTTGGCTTATCCTGCCGGTGGATTGGGATAATTTTGCGGTAGCACGTCCCAAGGACTAAGAGGTGTCTGTTGTAGGCATCTCACCCTCTGAGGTATATGGCACAGAACAACGCAGCTCAGTACACCACAAGCTTTTCACCAGATTTGGATCATGATTTTCAAATACTTCTTTCCTGAGATGTTTAAAGACCGTGCTGGTACCCTAGAAATAAAGTGATGCTGGATTTCGTCACTAATGTCTGCCTCTGTTGAGACGTGCAACCTGAAATAATGAAAATGCTCCATCTTGCCACGGGACGTTATGGTCAGAGGATAACATTGTGTTGAGAGGGCCTCAAATTTTCAGATTTTCAGTGTAAGGCCCAATCTCTCGTATGCTTCAGTGAATGAGTCAATAATGATTTACTCAGTCTCCAGTTGTCTGTAGACTGCTGCTTGAAGACTGAGATCAAGGCATCCTTTGTTCAGGATGAAAGCCACTATTTTTCTTGTAGTTTTGCACCATTCCAGCAGGAAACTTGTTATGTGGCCATGAGAATAATTGGGAAGAATGCTGGAGCAATGATATATCCTTCCGTTAGCCCAGTCTGCAATTCAAATCAAATCTATTGCGGTCACACAAATTAAATTCTTGGCTTGCACCCAACTATGTAGCAGATGTTGAATGGGGATAAACTTTTGAGGGCAGCCAAATTTGAAATGAATCCCGCACAATCTCTCTTGGTTGATAAGAGTCAAAGACTTCTGGTACAGTTGAAATTTACCATTAATATTAAAGTTGTAGTCCATTGAAAGTTGATCCATTAAGCCTCTTGAAGGACTGAAATCAACAATGTGACAGGGGAAGCAACTCTTCACCAACTGAGAGAAGGTAGTTGTAGAGTATGCTTGCAATGTCTTTCCTTATTGTCATAATCAAAGTTGTTTCCTCTCCTGACAGGAGCCATGTTCACAATGTTTCTGAGGTCCCTGGGCATGTTCTCCTCTGCCTTGATGTGAGAGATTAAGCTGTCTGAATCTGCTTACCGCTGAGTTTCAGAAATGCAGCAGGTAACTCAGAAGTTCCACAGAAAGCTGTAGATGTTGCACGTACTAAGGTAGTTCGGAGTTCAGTGTTGAGTTAATTCGAGCTTATACAGTCGTCCTGGGTTTAACCGTGACTTTCAGCACTCTCTGTGTTAGTGAGGGCTAGCGAGTTGAGGGCACGTTATGTTGGCTCTGAAGAGTGGTGACACTTCCACCCAGCAGAATCCTCGATGAATTGATTTGACACAAACAACAAAATTCACTGTATGTTCCGAGGTACATATGACAAATAATGCTAATCTTTAACTCTTTCATGGTTTGCACTGGGTGCATTAGTTTCCACATAGATCACAAAAACATAGGTGAAGTGGTGACTCTTAATGGGTAGATAAATGGTGTAATCTGGTGGGGGAACTGTAGTTGGTGAAATGTTGGAAAGAACACAATGTGTTAGCATAGGACTGGTGCAATGATGTGGTGTGTTTGGGGTGTCCAGGGAGGGGTAAAACCTCCAGTGAAGGGACTTGTCATGTCCATTCTGGGGCAGCTCACTCACCTTTGTACCTCACAGACACTCAGCTCTCACGTGTAACTCTAAGTAGCTGTCTGCATGCTTGCAACAGTGGCCACATCCCACGCAGAACAGTGCTTTGAAAGGCAGGCTAAACCAGGAGAGGGTAGCCAGTGACCTTATACCCCAGTGGGATAGGATCATGCCTGTCCTAGCGTGTGAAGTCAGCTCTGGAGGACTGGGCGGGTAAGATCCACAGTGAGATCCAATGGCCAGGAAGGCAGTACTACAACGCTCCGTGGAGAGTGAAGGGCACGACAAGGCACAGAGGATGTCATGGTCACCCACTGCAACCAAGGAAGACCCCAGTTTGTGACACCTCTTTGTAACACTGGACACGGACTTCAGAGGTCAAAAGAGTGGAACTTCCCCAGTGAAACAGTTTTTCCACTTTAAAAACTCTCTTGCGTAGGTTTCCTGTCATCATCAGATACGATGGACAGCTGCCAAACAGTGTAATAATGTGTATTGTGGTCAGCACAGTCTCAGTGGGCCAAAAGGCCTCTTTCAGTATCTCCATGAATCTTTGATGGATGAGCTCTTCAACCCACCATCACTTTAAAAAGAGGAGCGTTATAAATTCAACACACACAATCGAAAGCTAAGGGAAACAATAATTAAATACATTGACAAACTCAAAGACCTACAAGATATTGTAAATTTGGAGAGCTTTGCATCATTTGCCCAGAGGCATGAATTGTGTGGTTGAAGAAACAAGTAGATTCAGTTCAAGTTCTTAAGTGAGAACAGTCTTGTGCTTTGACTTGATAAGTAGGATGAAGACAGCAGCCAAGAATGTGGGGGAAGTCAGTGCTACACCAGTCAATAATATAAAAGGACAATGTCAAAGAACGACCCAAATTAAAGGACAGCATTGCATGACTGCAAGTGGTATGAGTCACCATTATGGATCTATTGTCAGTCATTCTTCAGATAATTTTGCTTTCAAGCTCTAAATGCTACCCCAACAAGAAGAAATTAACTTAATAGCAGTTTGTAGGAGAGCGGAGGTGGAGAGGGTCAGCAGCTTTGATGATAGCTTATTAGTGGAATCTGTCCTCTGACCAGCATGTAAATGCCATCACAAAGAAGACGCAACTGTGCCTCCGCCTTCTGGAAAAGTTTGCGCAAATTCAGCATGTCACCAAAAACTTCGGCAAACTTCTGTGGATGCACAGTGGAGAGTATCCTCACCGCATGAATCACAGCATGGTTTGGAAATGTGAAGAAATGGAAGTGGTGGATACTACCCAGGCCGCCAGAGGCAAAGCCCTCTCCACTGCTGAGTACATTCATATGGAGAACTACCACAGGAAAGCAGCATCCATCATCAAAGACACACACACCATCCAGACCACACTGCATTCTCACTACTACCATCAGGCAGCTCCTTGAACTGCGTGGATAAGTTCACTGACCACAACCCCAAACTGATTTTATGATCTGTAGACTCACCTTTAAGAACTCCCTTACAACTCATGTTCTCAGTATTATTAATTTTTTATTAATTGTAGTTTTTTCTTCTTTTGCACATTGTTGTTTGTCAGTCATTGTTTATGTGTAGTTTTTCATAAATTATATTGTGTTTCTTTATTTTTTCTGAAAATTAATCTCATTGTGGTATATGGTAACATATACATACTTCAATACTAAATTTACTTTGAACTTTTAACTTTGGATCTTAAATGCAACATCAGTTCAAAAACGAAGTTCCTCGTGAGACATTACAATATCTCAACCACTGACGATGTGTGTACATCAGCATGGCTGAAAAAGAGAGAGGAACGGAGGATTCTAAGCCACACTGAAACACCATGGAATGAGACTTCCTCCAACCAGCATCTTGTTGCCAAATGTACAGTTGTTGGAGAATAATATTGAGGATCTAAGGGCATGATTGCTGTAGTGGAGGGAAATGAAGATTTGCTGCATTCTGTGTTTCATGGAGTCATGGCTCACTCTGGCACGCTGAATATGTTGATTTGACCCAAGGGCTTCTCAGTACTCTGTATAGACCAGGCTGCTGATTCAGAGGAGGCAAAAATAGGGTCTGCATTCATCATAAACTCTCTGTTGTGCTTGGGCACAGCAATCTTGTCGCACTCTTGTTCCCCTGACCTGGAATATCTAATGATTTAGTGCCGACCATTCTACTTACCAAGAGAGTTTTCCTCCGTAATCCTGACTGCAGTTTACATACTGACAAAGGCCGATGTTAAGCAGGTACTCGAGGTACTGAGCGCCACCATCAGTAAACAAGAAAAGTCTACCTATACTATGATGAGCGGTTTGAGAGAATGGTAATGAAACATATCAACTCCAAACTGAGAAGTGACTTGGATGCACTCTAATTTGCCTACTGTCACAACAGGTCAACATCGGATGCCATTTTAATGAGTCTTCACTCAACTTTGGAACATCCGGACAGCAAAGATGGACTGGATGCTATTTATCGACTACAGTTCAGCATTTAATGCTATCATTCCCTCAAAACTGATCAATAAGCTCCAAGACCTAGGCCACAATACCTCCTTGTACAACTGGATCCTTGATTTCCTCACTTGCCGACCACAGTCAGTTCGGGTTTGCAACATCTTCACACGATCACCACGGCATAGGTACACCACTAGACTGTGTGCTATGTCCCCTGCTCAACTCGCTTTATATTTATGACTGTGAGGCTAACCTTAGCTCCAATATCATGTTTAAGTTTGCTGACAACACCACTGTCATTCGTCAAATCAAAGGTGGTGACAAATCAGCAGATAGGAGGGAGATAGGCAATCTGGCTGAGCAACAACCTCTCACTCAATGTCAGCAAGAAAGAGCTGATTATTGACTTCAGTAGAAGGAATCTGGAGATCCATGATCCAGTCCTTATCAGGCATCAGAGGTGGAGAGGATCAACAACTTTAAATTCTTTGGTGTTAGCATTACTAAGGAACCTGTCCTCAGTCCAGCACATAAGTGCCATATGAAGAAAGCATGGCAGTGCCTCTACTTTCTTAGAGGTTTGTAAAGATTCAGCATGCCATCTAAAACTTTGCCAAACTTTTGTAGATGTGTCTGGAGAGTACATTGATTGTTTGCATTACGGCCTGGTATGGAAACGCCAATGCCCTTCAATGGAAAAGCCTATAAAAGGTAGTTTATACAGCTGAGTCCCTCATGGGTAAAGCCCTCCCCACCGTTGAGCACATAGAACACTGTCGCAGAAAAGCAGTATCCATCATCAAGAACTCCACCATCTAGGCCATGTTCTCTTCTCACTGCTACTATCGGGGGGAGATACAAGAGCCTTAGGACCCACACCACCAGGTCCACAAACTGTTATTACCCCTCAGTCTTCAGGCTCTTGATCTAGAGAGAATAACTTCACTTATCTCCACTTGCCCTATCACTGAATTGTTCTCTTAAGCTAAGAACTCACTTTCAAAGACTCCTCATCTCATGTTCTTGATCTTTATTGCTTATTTCTTTTTTTATTATCAATATTTCCTTTTTTTGTATTAGTATATTTTGTTGTCTTTTGCACACATTATTTGTTCGTTCTGTTGGTTGCGGTCTTTCATTGATTCTAATGTGTTTCTTGTATTTGCTGTGGTTGCCCGCAAGAAAATAGAGGGTTGCACATAGTGGCATATCTGTACTTTGATAAGAAATTTACTTTGAACTTTGAATTGATTTTATTTACCATCTCGGCTAGAAACATCTGTATTGTTTGATGTCAGGACTTTAAGGTTACTTTCCTTTTAACAGAATGTCATTAGAGATGCAGATCAACAAATCAACTAACTGTTCCATTATGGAGAAGGACGCAAATGGCAGGCAGTACAGTTATCAAACTTCAGTGAGCTTTAAGTCTCAATCAAGACATGTTTTGAATGTGGTGGGTGGATACCGTATATTGTATATTATCTTATACTGGCCATAACTTGGAGTTATCTATGTTTGCAATGGAGTACAGTAGGTGACCATCAATAACATGTAAAGGCTCATCAACAAGATTGGAAGAGGTTTGGACAGAACTGTTTATTGCCCTTGATGAACCGCTGCGCAAAGCAGGAATCACCAGATGATGTGAACTTCAGCTTTCTGTTTGGGTCACTCAGCAAGTTGTAACATTTGAGATGGTGGACGGTCTTGGAAAGGTATCAAATTTAACCCTTTAGACATCTTGTAACAACAAGTTTGAACTACAATGATACAATGACTAAATAGGTTAAACTGAATTAACGAAACAATTATATTTAAAATAGTAATACTGACTAGCTATTCCAAGCATTCCTAGAAAACATTATTAAATGCAATCTCATGAAAATGATCAATATCAAAGTACTGCCATGAGGTTATTTCGTTGTCCAAATATCGGTAAGAATGGAGAAGGTTGTGTCCATGTGTACCATTTGCTAAAAATACAGAACCATACCTTGTGTATTTGTGTATCATTCATTTGTTATGTGCCGTGTCATATAACATGGGTGATTGTGGTCTTTGACCATGATTGTTCTTGGCAAATTTTCCTACAGAAGTGGTTTGCCATTGTCTTCTTCTGGGCAGTGTCTTTATTAAATGGATGACCCCAGTCATTATCAATACCATTCAGAGGAGGTCTGCTTGGTGTTAGGGGTCGCATAACCAGGATTTGAGATCTGCACCAGTTGCTTCCATAGCCTGATCAGGGGGCTAAGGAGATGCTACACCTTGCCCAATGGTGACCTGCAGACTGGTGGAGGGAACTTCCTCTGGTAGAGATGATTCTCCACCCTGCCACCCTATTTGTGTCTAGTTATGTAAACAAGTCATGTGATCAGAAGATGGAGTGTCATATCCATATACGTCTATATAATTATTAGGTGCCACTGGTTCCCTGTTGTTAGAGATAGAATAGGCATCCATGGATGTGCAGAAGCTTTGAAGTCAAGGCAATGTTTTTTGGCATCTGAAAAACTGTTCCCTCAAGACTGTAGCAACTTTAATGAGCTCCAGAAAACAAAATCTATGCAGAATCAGTGCAACAGCTTGTAGAAATCAATCAGCAGCTAAATGGTAGTTGATGATCCTCTTAAGTTGCACTGGTGAGGTTGCTTATTCCTGATAAGCACATTCGACTGCACGGAGCTCAGAGAGAGCACTAAATGGAGCACTGAACTCCAATTGGGCAGCACTAGATTAAAATCAGTATTTCACATTGAAAGGCACGATTTGTCTGTGGTGCATAAACCCTCCATTCAATCACTTCACCCTTAAAAAGTGTTGCAACAAACGTAATTTGAGGCACAAATGTATATACGTGTTCATCCATATCAAAAACTGCTCACTGCATGTAGCAATTTTACAACCAAAATAATTTACTAGCTCTGGCTGGAACAGCAACATCTCAAATTCCATCTCGGTGGCCTCTAACATGATGACACAAGCATCAATTTCTCTAGCGTCTGGTAAAACTTTGTCCCCTCCTCCTTTCCTCTTCTTTCATTCCCCACACTAGCTCCTCCCTTACCTCTTCTCTTCTCTTCTTTTCAATTGCCTAACACCCTCCTATTATCCCTTCTCCTTCCCTTTCCCCCATGCTCCACTCTCCTCCCAGATCAGATTCCTTCTTCCTTTACCTTTTCCACCTACCGTCTCCCAGCTTCTCACTTCATACCCCCTCCCACAACATCCTACTTCCCCTTCACCTTCTAGCTTGTATTTCCAGTGACATGGGGGACAGCAGATCTTCGCTTCCAGATGTGCTCGCTTTGACGAGCAGTACAGGGAAGAACCATCGCAAACCTCACGTCTCCCAATGATCCTTTGCTCCCAGTATCTAAAGATGACATATGGGCTGCCTTCAAGGAAAACGTTTGGTCCAGACGGAGTATCTGGCAAAGTAATGAAGACCTGAACTGACTAACTGACTGGTTTGTTCACAAATATATTCGGCCTCTTGCTCCAGCAGTGTGTGATACCACCTGCTTCAATCATACCAGTCCCCAAGGACAGCATGGTGACCTGCCTCAGTGACTATCGCCCAGTGCCACTTACATCCACAGTGATGAAGTATTTTGAGAGGTTGGTGTTGAAACATATCAGCTCCTGTCCTACTGGCAACTTGGATAAGCTCCAGTTTGTTTACCAAAGCAACAGGTCCACAGCAGATACCATCTCATTGGCTCTTCAAACAACCCTGGAACATCCGGACAGCAACGATGCATACATCAGGATACTCTTTATCAATTACGGCTCGGCATTTAATACCATCTTCCCCTCAAAACTAATCAACAAACTCCGATACCTTGGCCTCAATAACTCGTTGTTTTCCTCACTTGCAGACTCCAGTCAGTTCAGATTGGCAAAAACATCCCCTCCACAATCTCCATCAACACAGGAGCACCACGGGGAATTGTGCTCAGTCCCCTACTCTACTCACGTTACACCTATGACTGCGTCGTTAAGGACAGCTCTAACACCATATACAGGTTTTCTGATGACACCACTGTTATGGACTGTATCAAAGGTGATGATGAATCAGCATACAGGAGGAAGATCGAAAATTTCGCTGAGTGGTGTCATAACAACAACCTCTCACTCAATGTCAGAAAAACCAAGGAATTGATTATAGACTTCAGGAGAGGGAAACAAGAGGTCCATGGACCAGTACTCATTGGAGGATCAGAGATGGAGAGGGTCAGTAACTTTAAATTCCTGTGTGTCACTATTTCAGAGGACCTGTCCTGGGCCCATCATATAAACGTAGTTGCAATTAAAGTACAATAGTGCATCTACTGCCTTAGGACTCTGCAGAGATTTAGCATGTCATCTAAAACCTTGACAAACTTCTATAGTTGTGTGGTGGAAAGTGTGCTGACTATCTGCATTGTGGCCTGGACTGGAAACACCAGTGCCTTTGAGTGGAAAATCCTACAAAAGGTGGTGGATTCAGCCCAGTACATTGCAGGTAGAGCCCACCCAACCATTGAGTACATCTACAGGAAATGTTGCCGTAGAACAGCGTCATCCATCATCAAAGATCTTCACCACCCAGCCCATGCTCTTTTCTCACAGCTGCCATCAGGTAGAAGGTACAAGAGCCTCAGGACTCACACCACCAGGTTCAAGAACAGTTACTACCCCTTAACCAGCAGGCTCTTGAACAAAAGGGGATAACTACACTCAGTCTATTTCTGGTGTTTCCACACCGATGGTCTCACTTTAAGCACTCCTTATCTTGTTATCTCATGGTTGTTATTTATTGCTATTTATTTATATTTGCATTTGCACAGTTTGTTGTTCACTGATCCTGTTTACAGTTACTGTTCTATAGATTTGCTGAGTATCCTCACAGGAAATAGAATCCCAGAGTTGCATGTGGTGACACGTATGTACAGTACTCTGAAAATAATTTTTAATTTGAACCTTGAATTTCTCCCTTCCCCCTACCTTTTTATTCTGGCTTCTTCTTCCTTACTTTCCAGTCCCGATGGAAGATCTCAGTCTGAAACCTCGACTGTTTATTCCTTTCTGTAGATGCTGTCTGACCTGCAGAGTCTTACAGCATTTTGTATGTGTAACTCCTGCGATTACTTTAGTAGCTATTCTCCCATGTTATTGCTGAAAGAGAATGAAGACCAGGTGCAATTCCTGGAGGCATGAAACTGCAATGCAACCAAAGATATAACAAAGTAAATTGTAGGCTGTATATATCTAATCCAGTGATAGTGATATTAATGTGTTAAAATTCTTATGACAGTGTTGCTCACTGTCAGCACTTTCTATTATAGATGCCCCTATCAACATTTAAAATAGAAACTTAGCATACTAATTATTTCATCATATTTGTGTGGCATTAAATGACTCAAATTCCATTTTTATCACAATGCTTTCTGTGATTTCAAAAACAGAAATGCTGGAAAGGTTCAGTCGGGCAAGCAGCATCTGTCGGAAGACAAGTCGGTCCACATGCTGTGTCCGCAGCTCTTCCGCAGGAATGGAGGGAGCGCAGAACGTTTGCAATTTTCAAAGCGGAGCAGAGAGTAAGGGTGAGGTATTAGACAAAAGCATTTATGGGGATAGATTAAGACAGTACAGTGATAAAGGGCATGAATACTGCTCAAGTTATTTTAAAGACAAAAGGCACAAAAGGGCCACAAGAATGATATAGTTGGAAACGATGAGAGAAAATTTTACCAGCGGTAGGAGAAGACAATAACA
Organism: Mobula hypostoma; assembly: GCF_963921235.1. Taxonomy (NCBI): domain Eukaryota; kingdom Metazoa; phylum Chordata; class Chondrichthyes; order Myliobatiformes; family Myliobatidae; genus Mobula; species Mobula hypostoma. The sequence continues at coordinate 20,509,122 of NC_086112.1, forward strand.
CTACAAGAGCATGAGACTCAGAACCAGAATTAAGCTATTCAGTCCAATGAGTCTGCTCTGCCATTTCCTCAATCCTATTCTCCTGTCTTCTCCCCATAACCTTTGACACCCTTCCTAATCAAGAACCTATCCAACGCTGCTAGTTTCCCAATGATTAGGCCTTCACAACCATCTGTGGCAATGAAATCCACAGATTCACGACCTCTAGTTAAAGAAATTCAAGAGAATTCAATGTTCATTCCAGAAAGTGGCAACATGCCCAGCTAAAAGGTAAAATGGTGTTCTTCTAGTTTACATTAGACCTCACTGCAACCACAGAGGAAGCAGTGGGATTGAAAATTAAAGTGGCATGCAACAGGAAAGCTGACAGTGAAGTGAAATGTTCAGCCAGTCTGTGCCTGGTTTCACCCTTCCCTCTTACATCCATGAATCCATGACACTTCTGAGGCCCTCTGTCCTTCTGGTGAATTTCGGTTCCCTGGGCTCAACTAACTCAAATTTACCATGGATATTCTATCCCCTTTACGTCTCCGTCCCACATCAGGAACACCTGACCGGCTCTCCGGAGGCTGATCCAGATCCCCTCCATCAACACTTCCATTTGATTGACATAAGCTGTCCCCACTCTCTGCAGCTCTTCCACCGATTCCAGTTACTTTCTGCAGATCAGTGGCATTCACATGGGCCACAGATCTTCCTGTCGAGTTTGTTTCTGTTCCAGGCTTTTCAGGGACTACTCCCTTAACTCTTTCTCTGACATACCTGATGAGGCATTGGTGTCATTAAGGTTCTAAGTAAATCTATTATCAAATACATATATGTCACCGTATAAAACCCTGATATTCCTTTTCTTGCAAGCAATTGCAGTAAGTACAAGAAACACAGTAGAATTAATGAAAGAACCGTACCTAACAGGGCGGACCAAAACCAAGGTGCAAAAACAAACACAATAAACTGTGAAAATACAAAAAGAAAGAGAAAAAAAGAAATAATACTACTAATAATAAATAAGCAATAAATATCAAGGACATGAGATGAAGGATCTTTGAAGGTGAGTCCGTAGGTTGTGTGAACAGTTCGGTAATGGAGTGGGGGAGGTTGAGTGAAGTTGTCCCCACTGGTACAAGAGCCTGGTGGTTGAGAGGTAACTTGGAAGTGCCAGCCTCATTTGCTGCCAATTTCCTCTGTATTCCCACTTTCCAACTCTATCCTTTCTAAACATGTCTCCATGTTAGATGACAGGCTAGCTACTAACATATTTTGAAAGCCCAGGCACACATGGCCATCCTCTCCACAGCTGCATAGCATTTTCCATTATTCTATGAAACGGAAATATGTTCTAAGTATTCACTCTAATACCTCTATATTTATGTTTTAATTTTTCTACTTTTAGATGGGAGATTATATAGTGGCTTCTCTGAAGCTTTATTAAAAGAATCCTGAAATATGAATTCAAATCTTATTTGGGGAGCTCCAATGTAATTAATTAAATAATTCAGAATTTAGAAAATGCTTTTACTGTGACATATCAGATTGTCATAGAAATACATTTTGTCAAGCTGATTAATTCTAATTTGGCTCAAGAAGACACACGGCTCTTGCAGAGTTAACTTAGTCTGGCTTTCCTTGTTAATTCTTGACCATTGCTGGGCAGTCCATACTATTGCATTCTCGCCGTACGTAATTAGAGCAGACTGACACAACTGGGAGTGTGGCTAGGTCACTCGAAAAGGTATTAATTTGTTATGTTGAACTTGATCTGATAGGGACTAATTTCCCTCCCTGAAGGACATCACTGAGACAAATGGGTTCTTACAACAATCCAATAGCCTCACTGTCAGCAGTACTAATACCTACTATTTTTTAAGATTTATTTTATTTATTTAGTTAACAGATTTCAAACTTACAAAATGCCAATTTGATGTATGCTTAACAAGATTTTTTAAATTAGCTCTGCCCACTCTTTATGGTGTAATTTTGTCATCTGGTGCACAGAAACAATAAAAGCAAAAGACCATGAGGTCCAACCTTGGCAGGGAATGAAAATTAAGTGTTATGGATGATGTGCAGCTAGGGGACGAGTATATTAATCACTGATTGACATGACTTTTCCCTAATTTTGTAAATAAGCAGTCCTGAAGTCTTGATCACAATATATTGTCCTCATGAATAACAGACACTGTCTAATTAGCACAGTCTTTATTACCAGACACATTTATCAACACAGCGCCTGCTACATTAATTTGTCCTTTTGGAAAATAAATCTCATCACCATGCAGCAAAGAAGCTGCAACTAGACTCTAGATTACTATGTGTCATTCAGGGCATTTGATTGTAAGAAAGACATTAATGCTGCTGAGAGAGAGAGCTTAAACTTTTCAGGATGATGCCGGGGGAGAATTAGTGTAATGAGGTAAGACAAGAATAGGTGGGCAGCTTCCACTGATGCAAAGAGGAAAAATAACAGAGGATTTTTAAGTATGACTTTGATAGAATGAATAAGAAAAGATTACTTCCCGTACTTGGGAAGTTAGTAAAGGTCATGAATTTAAAATGGGCACAAGCAACATAAGTATAAATTGCTTTGCGCTAATAATTGTTGGAGCATGGAATGGCTTGCCTCAGGAATATCTGAGACAGTGAGAAATGCATTTTATAAAGGAAAGTCACATAACTATTTGCTGCACAGGAATATGTAGGGCCATTCAGGCAGAGAGAAGCAATGGATTGCCCGGGTAAAGAGCTGGCATAGATGAGGTTGGTTGGATGCTGTTTAAATATGGGTCCATTCCTTTATGTAGCCTCTTCCATCTAAACATATGAATCATCACACATCCCAATGAGTTTTTGTGTCTGATCAGTGCATCTTAAAGAACCAAACTGGAAGACTGCAATATGATAATAGAATTGCTCAGTGTTGGCGCTACTTATGATGCTACAACTATCTTCCCAGTAAGCACGTTAATCTTAAGATATAATAATTAAAACTTCAAGAGAAAGGATAGAAGTTTTCATGGGTTTGACAGAGTACTGAACAGGTGATTGTGCCAGTTGGTGCCAAGCTTGACATCAAATATTCTAATGTAATGCACATTACTCAAAGCAATTTGTCTTATAGAACCACTTCCCCTGGCCTTTCACTGCCAATTAAAGCAGCCTTCCCAATTTCCTACCTCTTTGGAGGTGGGAAGTCGTAGAGAAAGTGGAAGTCACAGAGTGAATAGTGAGGAGCAGATGGCTGGAAAATGAGGAATGAAAGGATCATGGAAGAGGATGATGGGTGGAAGATGATTGTGGGTAATATTGTAAAGGTGGAGTTCATTGAAATCTTAGGGAAAAGACTAAGAAGCCAGGGTAAGCTTGATAGGCTGCAGAGAATGTAGAGTGAACACAGAAGCTTAACCTCAAGACGATTAACTCTTCCTGGTGATTTCTTTGCTGTGAGATTCCCTAGAACTGATTTTGGTGAAGGTGTGCCCTTTAACCAATGTAGGAAGAGGTTTTTAAACTACCTGTTATCAACAGTATCTTCACATGGAAATTGGGCTCCAAAGGGTCTCGGCCCGAAACGTCGACTGTACCTCTTCCTAGAGATGTTGCCTGGCCTGCTGTGTTCACCAGCAACTTTTATGTAAGACTAAAAGGTTTGTTAGAGTGAACTGAAAAATCACACGGAGTTGGTGTTTGAAATAACAGGTGATTTATTAAAAGACTGGTGCACACCAGGAGACCAGTCAGAGCTGATCTACCTTTGGTACAGCTTTTACATTTTCAGCTGGCAAAATTACCAGTGAAAACTACAATTTCATAACAGAATGGCGGCTACAGGAAGGCTTAAGTAACAGACTAGGTATTGATTACGGAATAAAATCATTATCCATAGTTTTAACAGGGAATCCAATTCTCCATTACAAACAAAACAATACAAAGCAATAACATAATTAGTGAAATTGCTGAAACTTGGTGTCATCACTGCTGCATTGTGTGTCTGTAGGCTTTGTCTGAGGTTCCCTATGACCACGTTAACATAATCCATATACCTATTTACTACTTAATAGCCCTCACTATTCTCTCCCCTACCACATATTCAAAGAGAAAACTCTCCACTGTAGGAAGGAAAGTGTTATGGTTCTTGAAGATGACTCGCCTCAGGCCACAAAAAAGCAAAGACTTGCTCCAGTTATCTTCAGCCAGTGACTCACCTTCTTACTCCTAACTTATCTGGATAAGTGAAATTAGAACAAGACAAGAAACTCAATATCATCAAGATCAAAGTTCCCTGCTCATCCCTCAAAACACTAAGTAAAGGCATCCAGTAGTCTTGCGAGGCCATGGATCTGTGCCTGGAAAGTCTTCACTCTCCAGGGCGCAGGCCTGGGCAAGGTTGTATGGAAGACCAGTAGTTGCCCATGCTGCAAGTCTCCCCTCTCCACGACACCAATGTTGTCCAAGGGAAGGGCATTAGGACCCATACAGCTTGGCACCAGTGTCGTCGCAGAGCACTGTGTGATAAAGTGCCTTGCTCAAGGACACAACACATACCCTCAGCCAGGGGTCGAACTCACTAACTTCAGGTCACTAGTCCAATCCCTTAACCACTTGGCCACGTGCCTACTCAAAGCACTAACTCCTCTCATTATCAACTCAGCAAATGTTCTGTGTATGATCTGCAAGACATGCCACAACCTTTTTCTCAGGATTATTCAAAAGCACTTTCCCAAAACCACAACATCCTAATATATAGAAGAGCAAGAATAGAGAAGGCATCATCAACTTCACCGCACCTTGTTTCCATTCCAACCTTACTCCTTCCAAACACTCTGCTCTCCACTCTCTCCGCACTAATCCTAACCTTACTATTAAACCCGCCGACAAGGGGGTGCTGTTGTAGTCTGGCGTACTGACCTGTACCTTGCCGAGGCACAGCGATAACTCGCGGATACCTCCTCTTATTTACCCCTCGATCGTGACCCCACTAAGGAGCACCAGGCCATTGTCTCCCACACCATCACCGACTTTATCCGCTCAGGGGATCTCCCATCCATTGCTACCAACCTTATAGTTCCCGCACCTCGCACTTCCAGTTTCTACCTCCTACCCAAGATCCACAAACCTCTGCTCTCAAACGCATCTCCCCCATTTCACACACATCTGCTCTCACTCCATCCTCCCGCCACCCCACCAGAAATAGGGTTCGCCTGGTCCTCACCTACCACCCCACCAGCCTCCGGGTCCAACATATTATTCTCCGTAACTTCCGCCACCTCCAACGGGATCCCACCACTAAGCACATCTTTCCCTCCCCCCCCCGCCGCTTTCCGCAGAGATCACTCCCTATGCGACACCTTTGTCCATTCATCCCCCCCATCCCTCCCCACTGTTCTCCCTCCTGGCACTTATCCTTGTAAGCGGAACAAGTGCTACACATGCCCTTACACTTCCTCCCTTACCACCATTCAGGGGCTCAGACAGTCCTTTCAGGTGAGGCGAAACTTCACCTGTGAGTCGGCTGGGGTGATATACTGCGTCCGGTGCTCCCGATGTGGCCTTCTATATATTGGCGAGACCCAACACAGACTGGGAGATCATTTCACTGAACACCTACGCTCGGCTCGCCAGAGAAAGCAGGATCTCCCAGTGGCCACACATTTTAATTCCACATCCCATTTCCATTCTGATATGTCTATCCACGGCCTCCTCTACTGTAAAGATGAAGCCACACTCAGGTTGGAGGAACAACACCTTATATTCCGTCTGGGTAGCCTCCAACCTGATGGCATGAACATTGACTTCTCAAACTTCCGCTAATGCCCCACCTCCCCCTCGTACGCCTTCCGTTATTTATTTATATTCACACATTCTTTCTCTCTCTCTCTCCTTTTTCTCCCTCTGTCCCTCTCACTATACCCCTTGCCCATCCTCTGGGTTCCCCCCCCTCCCCTTTTCCTTCTCCCTGGGCCTCCTGTCCCATGATCCTCTCATATTCCTTTTGCCAATCAACTGTCCAGCTCTTGGCTCCAGCCCTCCCCCTCCTGTCTTCTCCTATCATTTTGGATCACCCCCTCCCACTCCCACTTTCAAATCTCTTATTAGCTCTACTTTCAGTTAGTCCTGATGAAGGGTCTCGGCCTGAAACGTCGACTGTACCTCTTCCTAAGGAAGAGATGCTGCCTGGCCTGCTGTGTTCACCAGCAACTTTGATGTGTGTTGCTAGAGAAGGCATAGTGGCTCCACCACAGCAAAGCTTCTCTTAAAGTCAGAAACCACACTGGCCTCAAGGCAGGCAGGGGAACGTGGAAGCTGAATGTTAAGCTGCTGACCCCAGAGAACATCGAGGAACTAGAGAAGGAGTACACAGGTTGGAGAACCTTGAAAACCTTCTTTGATTCCCCGGTTCACTGGTGGGAAGCTACCAAGGAGAACATTAGGAGGTTCTTCATTCACAAAGGTATCCAGAAAGCAAGGCAGGAGCAGCGGGAACTGCGTAAACTCCAGACAGAGTTGCAGCAACTTCTCCTTCTGCAGTCGAAGGGGGTGGATGTCAGGGAGGAATTGCGAGAGGTGAAGGGCCGGCAAGCCCAGCACCTCACCGCTGAATCCTCCAAGATCATCTTCCGATCAAGGGTCCAAACCGTGGAGCAGGACGAGACGTGCTCACGCTTCTTCTTCCAAAAGGTGCACAGGGGGAGCTCTGTGATTCACAACCTTAAGGAAGAGGACGGCTCAGTCGCGTCCTCGCAGACCGACATATTGAGGATCTGCAAGTCCTTCTATGCCGGTCTGTACGACAAAAAGGCCACAGAATCCACAGCCTCCTGCAACTTCCTGTCGTCTATCACGCAGGTCTTAGACGATGGCAAGCGGGAGAGTCTGGATCAGCCACTGACCCTGGACGAGCTGACAGGCTCCATCCGTTCCTTTGGGTCGGGTAAGACTCCCAGAGGTGACGGCCTACCGGCTGAGTTGTACTTGGCTCTGTGGAACTGGATGGGCCCAGACCTGCTGGAAGTGTACAACGCTATGCTTCTGGCCGGCAGTATGTCTGAGTCCATGAGGAAGGGCATCATCACCCTCATCTACAAGCAGAAGGGGGAAAGGGAGGACATTAGGAATTGGAGACCCATCTCTCTCCTGAATGTGGATTACAAGATCCTGTCCAAGGCTATTGCCAACAGGGTCAGGTCTGCTCTGGGACAGGTGATCCACCCGGACCAAACCTGTGCTGTACCGGGCAGGAAGATCTCAGACAGCCTCGAGCTGCTGAGGGACACCATCGCCTACGTGCAGGACAGGGGGGGTGGATGCCTGCCTGGTCAGCTTGGACCAGGAGAAAGTCTTCGACAGGATATCGCACACGTACATGGCGGACGTGCTCTCCAAAATGGGATTTGGGGAGGGAATCCGGAATTGGATCAGACTGCTCTACACAGACATCCGTAGTGCAGTCCAGGTCAACGGGTGGGAAACAGACAGCTTCCCCATCAGGTCTGGAGTCAGGCAGGGCTGTCCTCTCTCCCCTGTCTTGTTTGTGTGCTGTATAGAGCCCTTTGCCGAGGCCATTAGGAGGGATGAGGGCATAAGAGGGGTGACGCTGCCAGGCAGTGGAGGGACCCAAGTGAAAACCTTCCTGTACATGGACGACGTCACCGTCTTCTGCTCTGATCCGAGGTCAGTTCGCAGGTTGATTGGCACCTGCGAACAGTTCGAGCTAGCGTCGGGGGCCAGACTCAACTGCACGAAGAGCGAAGCCATGCTCTTCGGCAACTGGCCCGACCGATCCAGCGTCCCCTTCACCATCAGGTCTGACCACGTGAAGGTGTTGGGGATCTGGTTCGGAGGGGCCGAGGCGTGCAACAAGAACTGGCGGGAGCGGACTGCCAAGGGTGAAACAGAAACTGGGACTGTGGGGAGGGCGCTCCCTGTCGATAATGGGCAAGAACCTGGTCATCAGGTGTGAGGTGCTCTCAGGGCCGCTGTACTTGGCGCAGGTCTGGCCCGTCCCCCGCTCCTACAGCTCGGAAAGCACCCGGGCTGTCTTCAGATTCGTCTGGGGATCCAAGATGGAGCGGGTGAGATGGACCGCCATGCACAAGTCCCTGGACAATGGGGGCAAGAACGTCCCCAATGTCACCCTCACCCTGATGGCCAGCTTCGTGTGTGGCTGCATCAGGTTGTGCATGGATCCCAGATACGTAGGCACAAAGTACTACTATGTGCCTAGGTTTTACCTGTCGCCCTGGCTACGAAGGATGGGTCTGGCCCCTTTACCGCGCAACACCCCTGTCAGCTGGTCATTGCCCCCTTACCTGTCCTTCGTAGAAAAATTCTTCAAGACCAACGCATTTGACCACAGGACCATTAGACAGTGGTCGGCACGTAATGTCCTGCAGGCACTGCAGGAGAAGGACGTGATGGACACAGTAGGGTGGTTCCCGGAGCAGACTGTCCAGTTCATCTGGCAAAATGCCTCATCGCCAGATCTCACCAACAGGCACAAAGACCTAGCCTGGCTGGCGGTGAGAGGGGCCCTCCCAGTCAGATCCCTCCTGTACGCCCGGAACGGTTCCTCCACACCCCGTTGCCCAAGGGAGGAATGTAATGGGGTGGAGTCGGGGGCTCACCTCTTTGCACACTGTGGGTTCGCAAAGAAGGTGTGGAGGAGAATGGAGGGGACAGTACTAAGATTCATGCCCAGCAGCTGCGTTACCGAGGGCTCCGTGATCTACGGGCTGTTCCCGGGGACGCACACAGAGACAAACATCCAGTGCTGCTGGCAGATCATCAATTCGGTGAAAGACGCTCTTTGGTCGGCCCGAAACTTGATGGTCTGCCAGCACATGGAGATGTCTGTGGCAGAATGCTGCCGACTGGCACACTCTCGGCTGCAGGAGTACGTGCTGAGGGACGCACTCAAACTTGGTGCGGCCACCGCGAAGGCGCGGTGGGGAAGGACCACAGTTTAATGTTCATCACCCGTAGGAGGGGGAGAGGTTGGGTGGGGAGGAGACCTACCCTCATCAGCGGTGTGGACAGATAATCAACATGGTGCCCAAGGAGTGGGTGGAATTGTTAATTTGGGAAAGTATTAGAGCCATTGCCTGCCTTTATTGTTGAAAATTTTGATTGTTAATAAGTTTTAACTCTTGACCAAGGGTTGAGAGTAAACGTATGATTTACTGTAAACATCTTTCATTTGTAAATGAACAGAGAGTCAAAGAAAAATTTTTATTGTTAATAACTGTATTGAATAAGGACTTACAGTCAACGAATGGTTTTCTTTTCTTGTATGTAATTATTTTTATTTTGTAATATTTCTGAATAAAGTATTTTTGGAAAAAAAATATTGCTAATATAAGGCATGTCATTGATTTTTTCAACTTCCAGTAATTTTTCACCTCCTCCTTCCCTCTTCTTCAGTTCCCTACTCTGTTCTCCTACCTCTTCTCACCTATCTATCACTTCCCCTTGTGCCTCTCCTCCTTCCCTTTTTCCTGTGGTCCACTTCTCTCCTATCAGATTCCTTCTTCTTCAGCCCTTTACCTTTTCCACCTACCATCTCCCAGCTTCTTACTTCATACTCTTCCCCCCCCCACCCCACCTGGCTTTACCTAATACCTTCTAACTTGTCCTCATTTCTTTTCTCCCAGTTTCTTATTCTGGCGTCTTACCTCTTCCTTTTCAGTACAGGTGAGGAGTCTTGGCCCGAAATATCGACTGTTTATTCATTTCCATAGATGCTGCCTAACCTTCTGAGTTCCTCCAACATTTTGTGTGTGCTCCTCTGGATTCCCAGCATCTGAAGAATCTCTGTTTTTTATATGTAACACCCTGGGAAAGGTTTCACTGCTAATGGTCCTTCTGTAGAAGCAGTTCTTGGGTTATGGTTAGAGATAATGGGGTGCTTTGGAATGTGAGCTGTCCAACGACAGGATTGTGTTTTGGTGTCGTGTGCCTGACATTGAGGTGATCTGGGACTTTTGTTCAGCAGGGGATGAAGAGAGAAGATATTGGAGAGAAGAGGTCATAGAACTCAACCCGGAGTGGGGCCATGATCTAACGCAGGCCGGGGAGATCGAAGGAAGATCAGCGAAGGGGAAACCATGAGCTCCAACTTGTGCACGTCAGAATGTTTCATTAAAATGGGCCCTTTTCTCTTTTTGCTTTTTCTTCAGTAACCCTGTAATCAAATTAAGAATTATAAAGCTAAGTTGTTTAATTATATGTGGTGTACTGTCTGTTATTTCGCGGTACTGATTTGTAACAGGGTAACGAATCGCACAACATCCACTCAAACAGGGTTATTAGAGTGGGCTCCCATCTCAATCTCACACATTTGGCAGGGCCAAAGATTGTCTTCCCGAGACTTACAAAGCTGACAGAACCAGCGTGTTTCATATATATTGCCAGTCATTCATTGTTCCCAGATTATGATTCTGGTTTCCATATCCTAAGAACACTTTGAGGTACTTTCATTAAGCAGACTGCAACAGCCCAAGAAAGAATCTTGCCATCACCTACGCAGAGACAATTTGGGATGGACAATAAATGTTGGTGCTGCCAGGGTTTTCAGCAAGCAAGTGTACAGTGAAAAAAAATATATCAACTTCTTGTGGCAAGATGTGGCCACCATCAGGATGGAGGAGCAACACGTTATATTATGTATTGAATTGAATTGACTTTATTACTTACATCCTTCATATACATGAGGAGTAAAAATCTTTACATTACTCTCTGTTTAAGTGTGCAATGTGCAATTTATAGTAATTTATAATAAATAGTATGCACAAAAGGAGAGTCAGTATAACATAGAAATATAGTTGTGTCAGCATGAATTAATCAACCTGATGGCCCGGTGGAAGAAGCTCTCTCTGAGCTTGTTTGTCCTGGCTTTTATGCTGCAGTATCGTTGCCCGGCTGGTAGCAGCTGGAACAGTTTGTGGTTGGGGTGACTCAGGTCCCCAATGATCCTTCGGGCCCTTTTTACACACCTGTCTTTGTAAATGTCCTGAATCGTGGGAAGTTCACATCTACAGATCTGCTGGGCTGTCCGCACCACACTCTGCAGAGCCCTGCGATTGAGGGAAGTACAGTTCCCATACCAGGCAGTGATGTAGCCAGTCAGGATGCTCTCAATTGTGCCCCTGTAGAAAGTTCTTAGGATTTGGGGGCCCATACCAAACTTCTTCAACCGTCTGAGGTGAAAGAGGCACTGTTGTGCCTTTTTCACCACACAGCCGGTATGTACAGATCACGTGAGATTCTTGGTGATATGGATGCCGAGGAATTTAAAGCTGTTCACCTTCTTAACCCCTGATCCATTGATGTCATTAGTGGTTAGCCTGTCTCCATTCCTCCTGTCATCCACAACCAGCTCCTTTGTTTTTGCGACATTGAGGGAGAGGTTGATTTCTTGACACCACTGTGTCAGGGTGATGACTTCTTCTCTGTAGGCTGCCTCATTATTATTTGAGATTAGGCCAATCAGTATAGTTTCATCAGCAAATTTAATTAGCAGATTCTCAACACAGTCATGGGTATACAGAGAGTAAAGGAAGGGGCTTAGGACACAGCCCTGAGGGCCATCTGTGTTGAGGGTCAGAGGAGCAGGGGTGAGGGAGCCCACTCTTACCATCTGCCGGTGATCTGACAGGAAGTCTAGGATCCAGCTACACAAGGCAGGGTGAAGGCCGAGGTCTCTGAGCTTATTGTTGAGCCTGGAGGGAATTATGGTATTGAATGCTAAACTGTAGTCTAAGGACAGCATTCTCACATAAGCATCCATCTTCTCCAGATGTGTAAGGACGATGTGTAGGGCAGTGGCTGTTGCATTATCTGTTGATCGGTTGTGTTGATAGGCAAATTGTAGGGGGTCCAGTGTGGGTGGTAGCAAGCTGCAGATGTAGTCCTTGACCAGCCTCTCAAAGCACTTGCTTATTATTGGGGTGAGTGCGACAGGACGCCAGTCGTTCAGACAGGTTACCTTGGTCTTTTTATATACAGGAACAATGGTGGATGATTTGAAAGAGGAGGGCACTCTACACTGGGATAGGGAGAGATTAAAATTGTCTGTAAACACATCTGCCAGTTGCGTCACGCACATCCTGAGTACCCGCCTTGGGATACCGTCCGGTCTCGCAACCTTACAACTGTCCACTCGTTGGAAACACCTGCGTACTTCAGCCTCAGAGACGACCAAGCTGCAGGTCGCATCAGCTGTAGGTCTCCTCAGGGGCTCAGTGTTGGCAACATCGAATCGAGCGTAAAAAAAGACTTAGCTCATTTGGGTAGCCTCCAATCGGATAGCATGAATATCGATTTCTCCTTCCGTTAAAAGAAGTATGTTCCCTCCACCTTCACTCTTCTTCTATTTCCCACTCTGGCCTTTTACCTCTCCTCACCTGCCTATCACTTCCACCTGGCTTCCCTCCTTCCTTTCCACTCTCCTTTCTCATCTGATTCCTTCTTCTCCAGCCCTTTACCTTTCCCACCCACTTGGCTTCATCTATCACCTTCTAGCCAGCCTCCTTTCCCTTCCCCCACTGTTTTATTCTGGTGTCTTCTCCTTTCCATTTCAGTCCTGAAGACGGGTGTTGGTGTGGAACATCAGAAAACAAGAGAAAATCTGCAGATGCTGGAAATCTGAGCAACACACAAAATGCTGGAGGAACTCAGCAGGCCAGGTAGCATCTATGGAAAAACGTGCAGTCTACGTTTCAGGCCGAAGCTCTTCGGCAGGACTGGAGAAAAACTGCTGAGGAGTTGATTTAAAAGGCGGGAGGAGGGGAGAGAGAACCACCAGGTGATAGGTGAAACCTGAGGGGGGAAGGATGAAGCAATGAGCTGGGAAGTTGATTGGTGAAAGAGACAGAGGCCATGGAAGAAAGGAAGGGGGGGGAAGGAACACCAGAGGGAGATGATGGGTGGGCAAGGAGATGAAATGAGAGAGGGAGAAGGGGAAGTTGGGGAGGGAATGTTGAGAGGTATTACCAGAAGTTTGAGAAATCGATGTTCATGCCATCAGGTTGGAGGTTACCCAGATGGAATGTAAGGTGTTGTTCCTCCAACCTAAGTGTGGCCTCATCGTGACAATGGAGGAGGCCATGGACGGACATATCGGAATGGGAATGGGAAGTGGAATTAAAATGGGTGTCCACTGGGGGATTCCGCTTTTTCTGGCAGAGTGTAGATGCTCGGCGAAGCACTCTCCCAATCTATGTCGGGTCTAAACAGCCCTTCCAGGAGAAACGGCACTTCAACCGTGAGTCTGTTGGGGTCATTTACCATGTTCGGTGCTCCCAGTGTGGCCTCCTGTACATCGGTGAGACCCAAAGTAGATTGGGAGACCGTTTTTTCCCATAGATACAGCCTGGCCAGGATTTGTTCCTCCAGCATCTTGTGTGTGTTGCTTTGGATTTCCAGCATCTGCAGATTTTCTCACTTTTATATAGACTTATTTCCTTACTATTCATTGGATAACATCTCAGTTAATTTTTTGGATTATGTCTTCTATAGTACGTCAAATCTTGAATAACAATGGCAAGTACAGCTTCCCAACTTATGTATGCCTGACATATGCACAGTCCAAGCATGAAGATGAGCATCTGGAAGACCAGTGGGGTGGATGTGCTGGTTGCTGTAGGACTGCAGGTACGTTCCACAATCTGGCAACGCTGTTTCGGATAATGTATGAACCATTAGGTTAAACAGCCTGGTTAAACTATATGTAGCCCTTGGTTAGTTTATATTTTTATTTAAATATATTGAATATATTGCTAGTCGGCCGCATTTCCTACAGGTCTGAGTATGGTACGGAGCCTTGTTTGTAACCTGGGGAAGGCAGTGATGGCTGGTGTGGGGGTAGTCGAATGGTGAGCTCTATAATGCCATAGCTCAAAATGTTTTAAAATATTCAATTACCAAAAGTTCAGGAGCACAGGTTTGCTTGTTTTTCTGCAGCAAAGCACTGCACAGAGGGGAAAGATGAAATTACAAAGCTGTCAAATTCAAGAAGCAACACTGTGGTAATTTTTACAGAACGAGATTACAAGAAGCATTGTGTGGCTTATAATGGTCTACATAGTTTGGGGAAGGAAAAAAATTATATTACTGATCATAGAAGAGCCAATGGGAAGAATATTCCATGTTTGTGAATTATGATTAATATTTATTAGGAACAAGAACACTAAAAGTACCAGAGTAACATATATTCAGTGGTCACTTTACTAGGTCCAGGAGGTGCCTAATAAAGTGGCCACTGTATGTTCATGGTCTTCTACTGCTGTAGCCCATCCACTTTAAGGTTCAATGTGCTGTTCCTGAATCGCTGAGTGTGTGCCTTCAGGCTTCTGTCCTCTTACCTAATGGTAAAAGTGAGAAAAGGGCATTCCCTGGGTGCTGGAGGTCCTTAATAATGGATGCTGCCTTTCTGAGGCAGCGCTGCTTGAAGATGTCCTGGGTACCTTGAGGATATCAGTTCTGTTCCTGTCCAGATTGAGGAGATGCTTATAACTATACTGTATATGCTGTCAGTCACCCACTGAGTAGCCCAGCTACGTATTAGCCTAATTCACTTTTGCAAACACAGGATAACTATTGTCAGGCCAAATGCAGCACACTTACCAAGCAATTGCAGTTGTAAGAGACCATTTATGGCAGGCGAAGTACCCAAGAGTGCCAAATTGCAGAAAAATCAGCAGCAAATGGCAGAAATATTTCAAGACACTCATGTAATCTGTGAGGTTTGTTTTGGTATGTCAGAAGCAAAAGAAGTGATCCATAAGCCAAAAACAGTCAATGCTCTTCTAAACAATGAAGCTAATATCTTGTAGGCCAATTTGATATGAATCCTCAGTTATTAGGAAATATATCCAGAAGATTACAGGGAATTCATGGACAGATGCAGAAAGCAATTACCATAGCTAAGAGAAAGTTCAGCTTTATCTCATGAAAGGTGGAATACAAAGGGGAGGATATTGTGCTAACTATAAAGAACTTGGTTGCACCATATCTGGAGGACAGGGACCTGGCCCCTAAATCTCAGGGAGATCAAGATGGCCTTGGAGTAAATGCAGTGTTGATCCATCTAATGATCCCACCAGTTTAAAAGATTACATTGTGATGAGGGAGAAGAATTAAACTGGGATTTAATCCCTTTTAATGAAAAGATGAGGGGTGATTTAATCATGGTAGAATTTTTGATAGAAAAGATAAAGATAATCTATTTTTTACTATTGCAGGAATTCAAAAAAGAGGACGGAGCAATTTAAAAAAAGAGGACCAAAGTAATTTAAAAGAATATAAGAAGAAGAAGGAAGAACAGGCCATTTGGCCTTTCAAACCTGTTCTGCCATTCATTAAGATCATGGCTAATCTTTCACATCAGTGTCACTCATCCATACTGGCCCTATTTCCCTTTTTTCCTCTTAATATACATTAAGTTATCAAACTCTTTCTGGAATATATTCAACAATGTCCACTTAGCAGAGAAGCTCAGAGATTCATTATCAACTGGGTGATATTTCTTCTTAACTCAGTTCTGAAGTGTTGATCTTTAGTTTTAGTTTGAGGCTGTGGCTCCAGGCTTTAAATACCTCAGCCCATAGGTAATATCATCACTGCATTTGCCCTGCTAAGATCCTTAAGAATTCAATGTGCCTCAATAAAAAAACAATATGATTGGTATTACTGAATCCAGACATTTGTTAAGTTTCAAACTATTTAATGAATTTATATTCTGTAAGTGTTATGGTGGGATTTAAGTTAAAATTTCTGGATTAATTAAATAACACTTCTGGATTACTAGTTTGGCAATGTGCAATAACACCTTTAGATCTTACTTAGGAATGAATAATGGATCTTTTTTTACAGACAGAACAGTACAGCTTCAGAATGCAATCACCAATAGGTAATGAATTCTTGATCCGTTGAGAAGTGATCATTTTTGTATTATAAGTAAAAAGGGAAATTAATGTAAAGTCAGCAAATGGGATTGAACAGTGGATTATTGCAGCAGTTTCTTTGCTCCATGATCTTGACCCACCACACTATGGTAATCTTCTCCTGCTGTGCAATATTGAGAATCAAAAAGCCTCTAGCTTTTTGGTTCATCTCCGAGTTCAGTCTTTCCAGGACATGCCTTCAGCTGCCAACACCTTCAGCTCTGGACTCCTTACTTTCTATTTCTTTCCTCAAAGTTCAAAATTCAAAGTAATTTTATTTTTTAAGTATGTATATGTCACCACATACAACCTTGAGAATAACTTTCTTGTAGACATTCACAGTAGAACAAAAAAATACAATAAATTCAATGAAAAATTACTCACAAAGACTGACAAACAATCAATGACAAATGAAGATAAGCTGTGCAAATAAAAAAGTAATTAAATGAATGAATGAATGAATAAATAAATAGATGGATAAATAAAGAAAGAAAACTGAGAACATGAGTTGTAGAGTCCTTGAAAGTGAGTTCATAAACTATGGAATCAGTTCAGAATTGAGGTGAGAGAAGTTATCTATGCTTCTTCAAGAGCCTAATGGTTGAAGGGTAATAACTGTTCTTGAACATGGTGGTGTGGGTCCTAAGTTTCCTGTACTTCCTTCACAATGGCAACAGCAAGAAGGGAGCATGGACTGGATGGTGGGGCTCCTTGATGATGGATGGTGATTTCTTGTATTGTGCTCTTTGTAGATGTGCTCACTGGTAGGGAAGGATTTGCCTGAGATGGACTAGTCTGTATCCACTACTTTTTGTAGGCTTTTCTGCTCTTGGGCATCAGTGTTTCTATACCAGGCATTGCTGCAACCAGTCAGGACCTTGTCAAACTTTTAAATGACATGTCAAAACTGCGCCAGTTTCTAAGAAAGTAGAGTCACTGTGGTGCCTACTTGGTGACTGCTGTTGATTTTGTAAGTGTTGTCCTGTCACAAATATAAACTAGGCTTTTCCCATTACTCTGTTGGATAGATCCCTCGGGAAAGAAACATGGCCTTCACCCTAACAAATTCATCTCAACCATCAGGCACTATTTATGCAAATCGACACTAATCCCAGTTTATTCTTCCCACATTCCCATCACTGTGCACCCCCCCCCCACACGTTGTTTATTAAACTGCATCAGAGGGTAACTTATAGAGGCAACTTAACCAAGCAATCCACACATCTTTGCAATGTGGGAGGAAAGTTTAGCTATATAAGACTTTTGCACAGTACTGCATTTGTCAACGTGGAGCAAATACAGAGTTTGTAAATCTAGCGGGAGCAAAGGATGTTGGGAATGCCGCGGGTGAAGCAGTGTGGGACAGATAGCAGAGAACGAGTGCCAGGGCAGGGGGAGTCACAGATATAGGGGGGACACGCTCAGCCCTGAGACAGCATTTGATTCCAAACAATCGGCTTATTGATCATTACAGAATGTCTTTCTGGTGCTTCCCGTGCCCTTCCCCATTTCCCAACCATGATTCCCCTCTCCCCGTCTCCTTCCCACTCTCAGTCCACAATAGAGACTCATATCAGAATCAGATTTAACATCACTCACATATGTCATTAAACTTATGTTTTTTTTCTCAGCGGCAGCTCTTCAGGGCAGTACATAAAATTACCACAGTACTCTGCAAGTTAGGCACCCTAGTTTTATATATATATAGTATATATTGTAGTACTGTGTAAAGTCTTAGGTACACACACACACACACACACACACACACACACACACACACACACACAAATACATATATATATATATGTATGTGTGTGTGTGTGTGTGCGCCTAAGACTTTACACAGTACTACAATATTTAATAAAATATAACTTGGAATTCCACTCTATCCTGGAAGAACACTACTAAGGATGAACCATTAGTAATCTTCTGCAGAAAACAAAAGGAATTTTGCAGCAGGATATACATCCATGTACATTAAATTAAGAATATTTAATCTTCTTCCCAAATATTACAGAAGTTACCTGCAATTATTTTGTTGCCTCCGTAGGAAGACAGGTTGATCATCGTTCACTTAAGCCATGAAATTAGCTGTAATTGTACTTGATATGATTCAGCATCATATTTCAAGTGAAAAAGTTTTCAAGAAAAATTTGGGTTACTTTGTTTCATTAAAGGCAAACAAAGGCAGAGCCATGGAATTACTCAGTACAGAAACATAGCCGTCACCCTGCTGAATTCACGTCAGCCATCAGGCACCATGTATAGAAACCCTACACTAATCCTAATTTATTCTTCCCACATTCCCATCACCACCACCCCCCCAGGTCTGTTCGTTGGAGTAACTTAGAGAGACAACTTAACCAAGCAATCCATGTGTCTTTTCAATGTGGGAGGGAAGTTTAGCGCCCGCAGGAAATTTGAGTACTCACAGGGAGAACATGTAAATCTCCACACCAGCTTTGTGAGGCAGAAGAACTGTTAGCAACACTGGGCTGCACATAGATGATGCGATTGTAATTGTTTGTTCAAACAGGCGAGGAGCTGAACATCTGACCTTTCCAAAGATGAGGGGGTCATCTGGAATTGTCATATCTTTGGAAAGGGGTCCCTAAAATTTTCCACCAACTTCCTTGACTAAGTTGTCAAGAACTCTCTGAATTGTTCCCTCTAAATATCTTCTATTCCTTTTTTTCCCCTCATTTTATGTAAGGTTAGAAATACAAGTCATGGGTTTAAGGTGAAACCTTGTTAATGAGTGCGTGGCATGTCGAATTGTCAAGTGAACAATAGTTTTTGTTGGACTGCAGGTTGTTGTCTCTCTTTGGGGGGCTTTGCTGTTGTTTGCTGGGTGGATGGTAGGCACTAATGCTTCCTGCTGAAATAAGTGGGGGAGGTTTGATGCTTTTCTGCTGCTTGTGTGTGGGAGGGGTGGGAGGGGGCTTTGGGGTTCTAACATTTTTCTGTCATTTATGCTTTGGGGTTCCCTTCTGCTTTCATGCATGTCTGTGAAGAGTAAGAATTTCAGGTTGCATACTGTACACATTCTCAGGTATTAAATGGAAACATTGAATCATTGAAAAGTGAAATACTCAAGAGGAATCCGAGGGAAAACTCCTTCACTCAGAGGATGGTGCAAATGTGAAATAAGCTGCCAGTGAAAGTGGTAGATGCAGGTTCAATTGTAACATTTAAGACAAATTTGGACAAGTACATAGATGAAATGGTTTGGAGGGATATGGTATGGGTGCAGGTTGCTGGAACTAAGCAGAAGATTAAGTCAGCATGGGCAGGATGGGTTGCAGTGGCTGTTTCTGTGTTGTTGTCCTCTGTGACTCCACGACGCTTACAGCTGGCTGTGAATTCATTACAAGGATTGAACATCTATGATTACTGTCTGAAAGCTATGGTAACACACACAAAATGCTGGAGCAACTCAGCAGGTCAGGCAGCATCTATGAAAGTGACAGTTGACATTTCGGGCTGAGACCCTTCTTCAGGACAGTGACAAAGGTGTTCATTGGCTTATCTTTCACATGCACTGACTTCACTTAAAGCTTCTCTGTATTTCCTTAAGTAGTGTAGTAGCAATGGACCCTGACAGAAATCTGAAACTTATTCTTAACTAAGGAACATTGAAAATGGCAATGTGAGGGAGGTAAGGCTCCAGGGATTAACATGGAGCAGGAGATTTAAAGGAAAAGTAATTTCCACTGTAAGCAGGAGGCAAGGAGCCTCTCCAGCCACATATTGTGAAGGCAGAACAAAGAGAAATTGAGGGTTGGTGTAGGATGAAAGTGCTCGGGACTTAATACGCATCACTGCAGCAGCTTCAATTGCTTCATATAATTGACAAGGTCAATGAAGACATCGTGAAATGTCATATGTGACAAAAAGCAACATTAGCCTCAGATATTTTTAAATTCATTGCACCCCCCCCCCACCTTAACCGACCAACAATCCTTTTAAACTGGATTTACACTTGACGTTCACTGAGCCCTCAGATGCCTGGCACTGCCACAATGTTCACGCTCACGTCCTACAGCTAGCTTATCCTGCCAGGTATTCAGCCAAGACAGGCGCAGCATCCAATCCCTCTGCAAACTCACAAGCACACTCCAGTCCTTCCTTTTGGACAAGCACCTCGAAAGGATAAAGATAAGGATTGCCTTTATTTGTCACGCACACACATGCAATGAAATGTGCCGTTTGCATCAAATCAAATCAAGCTTTTGAATCACAGTTGATTACATCTCACTTTTGGAAGAAAGATGAGAGTGCCCACTGTAATTGTAATGGATGATAGTGTCGTGGAAATCCTTGGCCACCAGAACTCTGTAACCAAGGAAGAATTTGACACCTTCCTATCTAGTTTGTTTTCCTACATCCCACTTCTCAATTACCCACAATTTTTGCTGACCGTGTAAGTTCACAGCTTTCCGTTCTAGTACTTCCACCACTAGCTCATCCTTTGCTTCTTATAGGGAAGTAAGAACTACAAATCTGACCAGATGGTGCCATTAGACCAAAAAGGTAATGAAGATGAATCAACATCATCATCGATGTGAATATTCCCAACTATCTGCTGTTAAATGATGCGTGCACTGCCCCCTCTGCCTACTTGCAGGGGACGAGCTCACCAAAACAAGTGTATTCATCAAAACAGCAGCCAATGGCAATTGCACCACGAATGTTCATCAGCACCTTGGACACCACATTGGAAAATGATCTGCATCAATGAGCTACTTTTGTCTATCTCATCTAAAAAAAGCAAACCATTTTTGATGACAAATGTTCGTTGTCTAAAAAGGACAAAACAATGTTGGAAGAATGAGAAACGAACTTCAAGGATAAAGCAGAGTAGAACAAACACACTGCCAGTCAGGCAACTGTTCTTCTCAATTACCTGGATCTGAGAACACTTGCCTGACTGGCAGAAAGGCTCTAATACGGCTCTGGTCATTCCTCGTATGTCTCCGATCAGCAATCATATGTTTCCCATTGAAATTTGTGCTGACATTTGAAGAGACTGCAAATGCTCGAAATATCTTGCACAAGAAAAGCCTATCCACTCGGTCAAAAAAGCTGTCTGGAGACTTGGTGATTGATTAAATTCTTGTTTATTGATGGCAACTTTGTGGCAAAATGTTTAATATTTACTCTTCTCACTGTATCTCAAACTATTTTTCAGGGGATTTTGTGGAAGGGGGACAGAAGCAAAATTACAGTGTTAAAAAAAAACCCTGAAGGATTGATTTTTTCGTCAGTTTGCATGACACTGTGTACTTATCTCAGAAAGGTATTTTAATCAGAACTGGGATCAAAACACAGCAAAGAAGAAATAACATCCCATCCTGCAGTGAGGGATATGGCAAATGGGTTTTCTCGAGTTACACATCTCTTGCAAATACTCTGAAATGTAATTGTATTTGAGGCAAGAAATCTGGAAAGCAACTTAACTTGGAGTACAAGTTTCTACAGCTGCAATATTACTCTGATGTCAGCTTTTTTAATTCAGAAAGATTCATTCACCGTCTGCAGTATTTAACAAGTTATAGAGTAACATCAATATGTTATACACTGCTTTTGAACATCACTTCATTTGGAATGAATTTTGGAGGTAAAGTCCAACATACTAATGTTGCTATACTGTGCGTTTCACACCAAGAATGAATTCCCACGCAGTCATTTCATATGCTATAAGGGCATTAAAAAATGTTGGTTGAGGATTGGAAATATTTCCTAGAAAATAAAGTGAAGTTCTTGATTTTTTTTTTGAATGAAGCTAGATGATCCCCTAAGCAGGACTTGAAATTCTACGTGCCTGCAAGTTGCATACTAAAAGAGTGGTGAATGGTCCCTGCTTTGGATTTGGCTGCAATCAGAGACTAATATTGTAAACTGTCAGATATGCATTGTGCTAACCGCGATGGGATTGTGAACACTGGGTCTTCTCTACTTGAGGGGTGAGGCACAGACTCGATTGGTTTCTTCTAGTTCCTGCCACTGCTGGTAAGGAGTGTGTACGTTCTCTCCGTGACTGTGTGGGTTTCCCCCGAGTACCTCAGTTTCCTCCCACAGTCCAAAGATGTACCAGTTGGTAGGCTAATTGGTCATTGTAAATTGTCCCGTGAGTAGGCTAGCATTAAATTGAGGGATTGCAAGGTGGCTTGGTTCTAGGGGCCAGAAGGGCCTACTCCACACTGAGTCTCAATCAATAAATAAATTAATCGCCAATGCTGTAACTGTAAAGGTACCTGCTGCATAGTTGGAAGTATCATACATGAGCTTCATCGCTCTTGTAAAAGGATGTAACAGGTAGATAGGGTCGTAAAGAGAGCTTATGGTACATTGGCCTTTATTAATCAAAGTATTGAGTATAAGAGCTGGAATGTTATGATGAGGTTGTATAAGGCATTGGTGACGTCGAATCTGGAGTATTGTGTTCAGTTTCGGTCACCAAATTACAGGAAGGATATAAATAAGGTTGAAAGAGTGCAGAGAAGGTTTACAAGGATGTTGCCGGGACTTGAGAAACTCAGTTACAGAGAAAGGTTGAATAGGTTAGGACTTTATTCCCTGGAGCGTAGAAGAATGAAGGGAGATTTGATAGAGGTATATAAAATTATGATGGGTATAGATAGAGTGAATGCAAGCAGGATTTTTCCACTGAGGCAAGGGGAGAAAAAAACCAGAGGACATGGGTTAAGGGTGAGGGGGGAAAAGTTTAAAGGGAACATTAGGGGGGGCTTCTTCACACAGAGAGTGATGGGAGTGTGGAATGAGCTGCCATACGAGGTGGTAAATGCGGGTTCTTTTTTAACATTTAAGACTAAATTGGACAGATACATGGATGGGAGGTGTATGGAGGGATATGGTCCGAGTGCAGGTCAGTGGGACTAGGCAAAAAATGGTTCGGCACAGCCAAGAAGGGCCAAAAGACCTGTTTCTGTGCTGTAGTTTTTCTATGGTTTCTATGGTTTCTACTAATAGGGATGGGCTGCTAAAATTGCATTGGCATAAAATATAAGTTCCCTCTTGTTCCATATTCCTATTTAATTTTTCGCTCTTTCCAGGCAGTCAATAAATACAGTAATATGAGCAATGTTGTAAAATCTACTAAAAACCTGGAATACTACTTAAGCTTATTACAAAAAAAAATCAGGTCTTTGCTCAGAAATATTGGAAACCATCGGGATCTGACAAAAGATCTTCAAGCGGAAGTGCTATCTGTGTTTCTCTTTCCACAGATGTGGAGTATTTCCATCATTTTCTACTTTTATTTCACATTTACAGCATTTGTTTTCTTTTACTTTAATTTATTGTAAATTAATTGCCTGTCACATTCAGTTAGTGAAAGACAATATCAGGTTGGACAAGGTACTTTTGCTTCATTTAAGTATTACTTGATTGCAAAGTAGTCATTTGAAAATGAATAAAATCCTCAATAATCGGTATCATTCTGGTTACAAAGGCAATATTCTTGCAGAATCTTGTCCTTGCTGATTGGAATATCTTTAATGGAGAACCTATCACCTGAAAGTACATTTCATCGTCATTATGTACCATGTCATATGAGATGGATGATCATGGTTTATGACCATGATTGTTCTTGGCAAATTCTACAGAAGTGGTTTGCCATTGCCTTCTTCTGGGTAGTGCATTTACGAGACAGGTGACCCCAGCCATTATCAATACTCCTCAGAGATTGTCTGGGACTTGTGATCTGCATCAGCAGCTCATACGACCATCCACCCCCTGCTCTCATGGCTTCACGGCTGATCGGGGTGGGGGCTAAGCAGATGGTACACCTTGCCCAAGAGTAATCTGCAGGCTATAGTGGAGAGAAGGAGCACCTTACACCTCCTTTGGTAGGGATGGGATGTATCTCTACTCCACCACCCATGAGGGTACATATGCTTATGCACGTTGATGGTGAGGTAACATCCATAGTTCATTAAGCATGTGCAGGTGACAGGACCAGCTTTGTGAAGAAAATAATTTCTGCTACATCTCAATAGCCTTTCGTTACTTGGCTACTCCTTTCCACTCATATTGGTTGCAGTTGTAACAATTAACAATTCTAATAATTGGCCATTATAACACAATGCATCGTTGTTTGACCTACCAACCACCCCAGTTCTTCACCCATGTCAGACTGTACTCTCTGTCAAGCTAATCGAATTTTCTGCTGTACGTATCTCTAACCATGAAAAAATAAACTGTCTCTGGACTATTATTCATTTCAGCTGCCTGGGCACTTGTTTGTTTTATCTACAAATCTTGCTGCTTCCTGCAAATTCCACCAGTGGAGTCAATACTGTGCAAGTCTGGTTCTGCTCTGTCAGGATCATCTTCAGTGTTGTGCCAACCCTTTCAGTGCAATTTTCCATGGAACAAGTTTTCTTTTGCGAAAGACCATACTGGCAGCATTTCCCTTCTTAGGCGTTTCCAGATCTCAGTTCACAGTTCTTTGCTAATGCCCCTGTTTCCGGCACCGTTAGCGCCTTGTTTTCTTAAAGAACGGGTATGTGGTGAATGTATCAGAATCAGTCTTATTATAACCGACGTACATCGTGAAAATTGTTGCTCTGTGTCGATGGTACAGCGCAATGAGAAAAAATTACTATAAGCTGCAACAAAAATAATAAATATTGTAAAAGTGGAATAGTGAGTTAGTTTTCATGGGTTCATGGACCGTTCAGGAATCTGATGGCAGAGGGCAAGAAGGTGCTCCTTAAATATTGATTGAGAGCTTTCCTAATGGTAATAATGAGAAGAGAGCATGTCCTGGGTGGTAAGGGTCCTTAATAATGTATGTCGCCTTCTTGAGACACTGCTGCTTAGAAGACGCTCTCGATGGTAGCCCCTGATGAAGCTGACTGACGCTGCAACCCATCTGTGGTCTTTTATGATCCTGCGCCTGTTGGTAAGGCAGCCAGTCAGGAAGCTCTCCACAGTACATTATATCTGTAGAAATTTACTAGAGGCTTTGGTGATGTGCACCATCTCCTCAAACACCTAATGAAGTATAGCTGCTGGTGTGCCTTCTTATCAATATGGCTGCCACTGCACCGGGAGCAAGAATCCAGACCAATTGCACATATGCAGTGCTAATCATCTTGCCGGAGTGGAGCCTTCATTACTCCACATAAGTTATAGGCTGCTGTCATATTTCTGCCAGTTGATAAATGAATGGCATTCTTCTCTCCTATTCCCATCAAGGTCGTATTTTTACAACCAAGGTCATACATAAGACTTTGCCATGCTGAACAGTCTGGACTGAATCTGCTCATCATTTTTGGTCGCCCAAGTTATTCTGCACTGCTAGGTGATCTTTTAACATAGTTTCATTGTCGCTGGGTGACCTCTTTGCTCTGATTCTTCATATCAGACATGTTACACTGTGCAATTGTAAATGGCTGTGGGTAGAGATACTCCTTTGTAATACTTCAGAGGATGGGAAATTCTTGATTCTTTTTTGTACAGTTTCCAAATTACTAAATACAATGGAATACATCCTGCAGTAAGCATATTCAGTGCATGCACATTTTCAAACCAATTTTCTTCAAGCAGACATTTTCAGCAATTAGGAAGATTTCAATTCACTCCATATATACTGTGGAGGACCCACAGGTTCAACTTTATACATAGAATGCAGAACACTACAGCACAGTACAAACCTACTTCGGGGTCACTGACCATCATGCCTCCCGCTGCGTTACCACAATGATGTAATAATGCCACACGGTAATGTACTTATGAGTTCGTTTCAAATTGGTGACAAGGACAAGATTTTAGGTAGTGTTCTGAGGGGTTGTTGAATAATATTGTTCACTATCAAGTTGCAAACTTTAAATGAGTTTGTAATATATACTTTCTGGTGTTTTTCAGTGACTGTTCACCTGGTATTTTGTTTTGTCTGTGACTCCTTGTGTACCAACAAGAATGCATTGCACGTTGCACAGTAAACCATAATGACAAGGGAGCGCAATGCTTACCTGACACAGGATTGTTGCATGCTTTGTGCCTGTGTCACTGCTAAATAGGATGAAGACAACATGACTGCCTCATAGAACATAGAACATTCCAACACAGTACAGGCCCTTCCGCCCACAATGTTACAGCGACCTTTTAACCTACTCTAAGGTCAATCTGATTCTTTCCTCCTAAATAGCCCTCCATATATCAATCATCCATCTAAGAGCCTCTTACAGGTCTCTAATTTATCTGCCCCTACCACCACAATTACTTTTCTCCAATCACCTTAAAATTATGCCCCCTCATTTTAGCCATTTCCTTGCTGGGAAAAGCAAAGTCTTTAGCTGTTCATTGCACCTATGCCTTGTATCATCTTACAGCACTCCTATCAAATCACCTCTCATCCTCCTTCTCTCTAAAGAGACTATCCTTAGCTCGCTCAACCCATCCTTATAGAACATGCTGTCCAGTCCAGGCAGCATCCTGGTAAATCTCCTCTGCACCCTTCCTAAGATTTCCACTCCCTTCCTATAATGAGGGGCCAGAACAGAATACAATCTTCCAAGTGTGGTCTTACCAGAGTTTTATAGAGCTGCAATATTACTTCATGGTCTTTCAACTCAATCAACCTGACTAATGAATGCCAACATTTTATATGCCTTCTTGACCTCCCTATCCATTTGTGCAGCAACTGTGAGGGATGTATGGACACAGATCCTCCTCACTTCTAAGAATCCTGCTGTTAATCCTGTACTCTGCCTTCAAGTTCAAGTACATGTAGTCTATCCAATCTTGAGCTACCACTTCCTCTAATTTTTCAGCTAAGTAATGACATTGTTATGCTCAGGGTTTCCCTCCCCTCTGCTCACCTCTCCTTTGTATATAACTTTCCTGTAATCAGTGTCTCATTCCATACTAGAGTCTACATTTAGCTTTCCATTTTTCACATTGCCAGGCATATTTTTTTTAGATCTACGTTGTCTGTGCATATTTAATGACTCTGCCCTCTCAGGAAATCAGTGATACCATTTTTATCTTCCCCGGCCGTGCAGTAATGAGGTCCTGTGGTCAGTGTCATTGCAAAATGGAGTCTCAGGTGGTGTTTCAGAATTTCTTTAAACTTATTTATCTCTCCAGAGTCAAAATGCATCAGTTGTTGTGTAAATATGGTGTACATGGAAATGAAAAGTAAGCCAAAATTGTAGATTTGTCAAATGCTATAATAATAATCTCTATGAGATGCCAGACGCTTCAGAATAAAGGGTGTATACTGCAGACTGATAACCACTCACGTTTCTGCATTGTGAACAGTTTTGGACCACCTATCTAAGAAAGGATGTGCTGGTATAGGTGAGGGTCCAAAGGAGGTTTATGGAATAATCCCTGGAATGCAAGGGTTATCATATGAGGACTGCTTGATAGCTCTAGACATGTACTCACCGGAGTTTAGAAGGAAGAGGGAGGGAATCTCATTGAAACCTATTGAACATTGAATGCTCTAGATAGAATGGATGTGGAGAGGATGTTTACTAGAGTGGGGGAGTCTAGGATCAGAGGGCACAACCTCAGTAAGAAAGGACATCCCTTTAGAACGTAGTTGTGAAAGAATTTCTACAGCCAGGAGGTAGTGAATCTGTGAAATTCATTACCACTCACCACTATGGAGGCTAGGTCTTTAGGCATATTTAAAGTGGAGGCTGATAGGTTTTTGATGAGCAAGGGTGTGAAAGGTTATGGGGAGAAGGTAGGAGAATGGGGTTAAAAGGGATAATGCTGTAAATCCGTCATGATGGAATGGCAGAGCAAGATCAATAGGCCAAGTGGGCTAATTTGGTTCCTACGTCTTATCATACTGTATATATGAGGTGACACCATTTCATATTGCATGAGATTTAGGTACATATTTATATGCACCTCCACTATAGGGACAAGCACTTGAACATACTATACATAGACCAGGCCTACATCATCTGCTGTATCCCATTCCTGCAGCCCAATTCCCCACTGTTCATGAGTTGTAGCTGAAAGATCAGCAGAAGGACAGGTTGTCAATTAGTGGATAAAATATTTAAGGAGAGAGCAAATTTAAAATTGTAGCTGAATAAATGGATGACTATTTAGACGAGTTCTTTTCTCATGCGTAAAAACATGTTCCAAGTCTTCTATGGACGATGCTGTTAATACATCAACCCGTTCACGAACAACAATCCATGATGGAAGGTGACAAGTTTAATTTTATGGATATATATATATATATATATAATGGTGGCTGAATTTCTGCCTGGTTCTTCTTGAATTTTTTCCTCATATCTTTGTTTAAGTTCCACAGAAATTCGATTGAAGAGGCTGTTTATACTGCTGCTCCAGTGAGTCTGTAAATCTCATATCGAAGTGACAGCGGACAATCCAGAGATCCCCATAATGTCTGCCTGCACTTCCTATCTACAAATTCTTATCTCTGCTGTCATGCATTTGTCACATTTTCATGTCAAATTTTCCTATTATAAGCTCCCCGTCTCAGATTTATAACAGGAATCAATGTAAACTTGTTATACTGTAATTCTCCCAACAATTCCCACCCCGTACACTGCCTGAAGGTGTTGTTGATTCCTTTGTCTGACAGACAGCCTCCCTATTCCAATCAAAAGAAAAGAACAAAAAGATAACAGGAAAGTAAGAGAATCAATGGAAGAAAAACTCAAGGACAGAGATTTCTTTTTGATAGGAAGTACTGGCCACCTGCTATGCACAGCCCTGCTCGTTCAGTTTAACTGCAGTCAGTGAGACTAAATGTATGGATGTGTGTGCGCCTAGTGGACAATAGCAATTAAAAGTAAATATCAATCCTTTTGTGAGAATCAGCAAAATCAGTTAAAGCAGTTTAATGAAATGCTACCCTTTCCAGTTACCATCCACAGCACTGGGCATGGTGAACTGGTATTGTTGTTGTTTAGTAGTTCCAAAACATGAAATTAATTAAAAGCAAAAAAATAATAGAGGCAGGCGTGCAAGTCCAACTTCACGTTTTCTTTAAGTGAGGTGCACATGTATCACATGGTGGCATCATGACGTATGCAATTCACATATTTTTACTTATAACTTGTAATGAATTATTTAAACAAATATAGAATGTTTAATCAACAACATACTGACAAGATTGCTCAAACATTACTGAAATATTAAATATGCAACACTCCTCCCTGCTTAGCTATAAACTTCAACTCAATATAGAAAGCATTTCAACGATATGCCAATCAACTCCACAGGCAGCTGTGGAGGCCAAGATGTTGGATATACTTAAGGCAGAGGTTGATAGAATCTTGGTTGGTCAAGGCAACAAGGGTTATGAGGAGAAGGCAGGAGGTTGGGGCTTAGAGGAAAATGGATCAGCAATGATGAATTAGCAGAGCAGAATCGATGGGCCAAATAGCCTAATTCTGCTCCTATATCTTATTGTCTTATGATTTTATACACACAATATACTATCTAATGCAACTACTATACAGATATATCCACAGTATAGTAACATTTAACTTGACCCATTCAGGCCAAAAGATGTAATCACTGTGGAGGATTTCTTACTTTGGTGGAATAAAGGTTTCCTGATGGAGTCCGAGGGGTGGGGGTTGGGGGTGGCTGGGGGAAATGGCGGTCACTCTGCTTGGAAGGAAAGACTTGTGGCTGTGAAATAATCTCAAGTTCTGACTCCTCCTCCTCAATTGTAGGCGTTGAGTCTGGGACTGCAGGAAGTGGTCCTGACAGCTCTGGATACCTTTCTTCTGGATGTGTTGGCATCCTGAACAGTGCATGTCAGGCTTTACTGGATGATGTGGATCATAATGTGTGAGTACAGTGTCTGACATCACCGTTTCCTTTGCCTTTTTGAAAGCCAGCTCACACTGCTTTCCACTCAACCTTGGAAAGAAATCCTTCAGCCTCCATGTGATTTAACTCACTGGCTACTTCATCACGGATGGTATAAGAAACCAAATGTGCTTTGCCAAACTTAGATGTGGCATTTTCATTTAACACTATTTTACCCTTGATATGTTTGAGTTTTCCATTGCCATCCTTGAACATTACTGTGGCATCATTCTGTTCCTTTCCTATTTTGTTTTCAGTTGACTTTATTGTTGGTGATGTGGCTTGCAAATGCTGGATAGATCTCTGACTTAAGTTGTAGTTGTCTCAGCCAATCATAGCTCCCTTCTGTTTTTACCACATACAAGCACAATTTTCAAAGTTCAAAAGTTCAAAGTCAATTTTATTACCAAAGTACATACATGTCACCTTATACAGCCCTGACACTCATTTTTCTGTGGGCATACTCAGCAAATCTATAGAATAGTAACTGTAACAGGATCAATGAACGATTAACCAGAGAGCAGACGACAACAAACTGTGCAAAAGCAAATATAAATAAACAGCAATAAATAATGAGAATATGAGATAATGAGATAAGAAGTCTTTAAAGTGAGATCACTGGTTGTGGCAACACACATAAAAGTTGCTGGTGAACGCAGCAGGCAGGCAGCATCTATAGGAAGAGGTACAGTCGACGTTTCGGGCCAAGACTCTTCGTCAGGACTAACTGAAAGAAGAGTTAGTAAGAGAGTTGAAAGTGGGAGGGGGAGGGGGAGATCCAAAATGATAGGAGAAGACAGGAGAGGGAGGGATGGAGCCAAGAGCTGGACAGGTGATTGGCAAGAGAGGATCATGGGACAGGAGGCCTAGGGAGAAAGAAAAAGGGGAGGGGGGAAAAACCCAGAGGATGGGCAAGGGGTATAGTAAGGGGGACAGAGGGAGAAAAAGGAGAGACAGAAAAAGAATGTGTGTATATAAATAAATAACGGATGGGGTACGAGGGGGAGGTGGGGCATTAGCAGAAGTTAGAGAAGTCAATGTTCATGCCATCAGATTGGAGGCTACCCAGACATAATATAAGGTGTTGTTCCTCCAACCTGAGTGTGGCTTCATCTTTACAGTAGAGGAGGTTCTGTCCCTCTGACTATACCCCTTGCCCATCCTCTGGGTTCCCCCCCTCCCCCTGTTCCTTCTCCCTGGGCCTCCTGTCCCATGCTCCTCTCATATCCCTTTTGCCAATCACCTGCCCAGCTCTTGGCTCCATCCCTCCCCCTCCTGTCTTCTCCTATCATTTTGGATCTCCCCCTCCCCCTCCCACTTTCAAATCTCTTACTAGCTCTTCCTTCAGTTAGTCCTGACGAAGGGTCTCGGCCCGAAACGTCAACTGTACCTCTTCCTAGAGATGCTGCCTGGCCTGCTGCGTTCACCAGCAAATTTGATGTGTGTTGCTTGAATTTCCAACATCTGCAGAATTCCTCATGTTTACGTTTTGTTCAGACAGACCGGTTTTGTTTAGATGTTAAAATTTTGTTCATGCTCACTTTCATTCCTGACTGCAGCTCAATTGTGTCTCTGTATGCAGTTATAACTGATAAAGCTACTTCAACTGCTCTTTTAAGTGTAAGTTGTGCTTCAGTTAGGAGCTATTTTTGAATGCTTTCTTGTAAGATTCCACAAGCAAATGATCTCTTAATGCATCATTAAGCCGATCATTGAACTGACAATTCTCAGATAATCTCTTTAATTCAGCTACATATGCTGAAATGGATTCACCTCCTTTTTGATTCTGCATATGAAACCTAAAGCATTCTGTACTCAAAAATGGTTTCAGTTCTAACTCTTCCTGCATTACTTTCACAATATCAGCAAAACTCATTTCGGCTGATTTGGTTGGATGAGTTAAAGTTCTAAGCAAACTGTATACGTTTAAACCCAATGCACTCATCAAACCTGATACTTGTTTCTCATTGGCTATTTCATTTGATTCAAAATAATTAGATTCAATCAGAGTAAACATTGGCCAGTTATCTGTTGAACAATTGAACCTGTCAATCTTTCCAATGTAGCCAGTGATTTCTGGTATCTTTTTATAATTATTATCACCTCATTGTTTCTGAGCCCATGAATTATTCAATTTTTTAACTTGATCATCTTTCCTTTAGCAAAGGAAATCTGCTGTGCTTTTTTAAAAATCTGACCATTTTTCACTGTGCTTTTTTAAAAGCTCTAGCATCTCACTGCACTTCAACAAGCAGGTAGTAATCTTGGCTTTGTTGTTAAAATACCTCGTCACCAATGTTATTGTTTCATAACTCCAAAACATGAATTTATTTAAAAGGTATAAAACACAGAGCCGGGAATGCGAGTCTAACTTCGTGTTTTCTTTAAGCGAGGCATACACGTATCATGTAGTGGCGTCTTGACTTAGACTATGCAGTTCACATATTTTTACATATAACCCATAGACCCCTTGGTTAAAGGTAGGGTTCCATGACATCAAAAAGGTTGGGTACTCCCGAGTTAAACAAATAAAGAATGCTTAGTCATCAACATATTTACAATATTCCTCAAAAATTACTGAAATATTAAATACTCAACCAGTGGCACACTAATACATCTTATATTGGTGAGTATTACTCATCCAATTTTACGTTGGTGTCCACATTTCCAAGAAAGGTTGGTGCTGGATAATAAAATTGGAACAACATGATGGAGAAGAAACTGTTACAACCATTGGAAAGAACGTTTAATCGCAGCATAACTTATTTCTTCCAGTATTTCCATTATAAAAATAAAAATGAAATTTGAGGAATGAAAAGGCAAACTAAAAATATTTGCTTCCATGGCCATATCTGGCCTTGACTCAAAATTGAACAGTGACAAATTGAAATAAAATATCAAAACAAATGCATTGGCATCCAATTATATTAAAAACAATCATAAAGCTCCTGACATATCTTAGATTCTGAAGCAATTGATGTGCCATATTTCACTGGACAGAATAATTTCATTACAAAGCAATGATAAAGTTGGTTATGTTTTTGCCTTTGCTGTCAGATGAAACCTAGTCTTCGTACTTTCCTTTCCTCTTTATGACCTTTATTTTCTTTCAAGTATGAGTCCATTTCTCTTTAATAAGCCATACTGCTCTCTAGTTCATTTACTGTTCCTGGTGGGATATTCTTTGCTCTAAAAAAAGGTAATATTTCTACTGATATAAACCAGTGACCACTTTATTAGCTGCACTTTTACACCTGCTCGTAATGCAAATATCTAATTAGCTAATCATGTGGCAGCAATTCAATGCATAACAGGCATGGAGACATTGTCAAAGCACAAGAGATTCTGCAAATGTTGGAAATCCAGAGTAACACATGCAAAATGTTAGGGGAACTCAGCAGGTCAGGCAGCATTTATAAAGAGAAATTAACAGTCAAAGTTTTGGGCCAAGATCCTTCATCACCTCGGCCTGAAATGTCAAATAATTATTATTCTCCATAGATGCTGCCTGACTTGGTAAGTTCCTCCAGCATTCTCTGCGTGTGACATAGTCAAGAGGCTCAGTTGTTCATGTTTTGTAACAATAGAAATTAATCAGAGAAAAAGAAACAGGAGCCTGGAGATCACAAACAAGAGAAAATCTGCAAATGCTGGAAATCCAAGCAACACACACAAAATGCTGGAGGAATTCAACAGGCCAGGTCACACTTATGGAAAAGAGTACAGTTGATGTTTTGGGCCGAGACCCTTTAGCAGGACTGGAAAAAAAGATGAGGAGTAGAGTCAAAAGATGGGGGGAGTGGACGGAGAAATACAAGGTGATAAGTGAAACTGGGAGGGGAGAGGGTGAAGTAAAGAGCTGGCAAGTTGATTGGTGAAAGGGCTGTCTGAGAGGAGAGGACAGAAGGCCACGGAAGGAAGAGGGGAGGAGCACCAGAGGGAGGTGATGAGCAGGCAAGAAGATGTGAGAGAGGGAAAAGGAGATGGGGAATGGTGAAGGAGAGAAGGGGGGTGAGCATTACCAGAAGTTTGAGAAATCGATGTTCAAGCCA
This sequence comes from Mobula hypostoma, assembly GCF_963921235.1. Taxonomy (NCBI): domain Eukaryota; kingdom Metazoa; phylum Chordata; class Chondrichthyes; order Myliobatiformes; family Myliobatidae; genus Mobula; species Mobula hypostoma. The sequence continues at coordinate 20,542,957 of NC_086112.1, forward strand.
TCAAGTTGATACAGAATATACGGTGTTGTGTCTCCAACCTGAGTGTGGACTCATCACGACTGAGGAGGAGGCCATGGATAAACATATTGGAATGGGACTGGGAAGTGGAATTAAAATAGGTGGCTCCTGGGAGATCCCACTTTTTCTGGTGGAGCCTGTAGATACTCATGTAATTAGTTTTTTTTTAGTGAGGACCTCACATATGACATGGTGACATGTTCCATTCATGCACTTCTTACATATAACCTATGATGAATGTAAACAAGCAGAGAATGCTTAATCAAACGATGTATTTACAATATTCCTCAAATATTACTGAAATATTAAATACACCACACTCCTTCCTGCTTAGCTATAAACTCCAACTCAATATAGAATGTATCTCAAATCAAATATGTAACATATTGCTCTCTAGTCATCTTGCATGTACAGTATTTAAGTTTGGATGAATCAAAGAGTGTGACAAATCAGAGTATAGAAGGGAGACTGAGTGGTGCCACAGCAACAAACTTCTACTCAGTGTCAGCAAGACCAAGGAGATGATTATTGGCTTCAGGTGGAGGAACTGTAGATCCATTAGCCTGTCCTAATCAAAGGATCAGAGGTGGAGAAGGTCAGAAACTTTAAATACTTTGGTTCTATCTTTTCAGAGGATCTATCCTGGGTCTAGCATGTAAGTGCCATTACAAGGAAAACATGGCAGTACCTCTATGTTATAGAAGTTTGTGAATATTTGGCCTGTCATCTGAGAGAGCTCGTTGGGTGAGTTCCAGGAGGAATCCAAGAATGAATGAGTTCCTTCAGGCAAAGAAGAAACTTTATTCATCAATATTCATCCATGCACTGTAACTCCTTGAGTACAGATCTTCCTCTTGTGTTCGGCCTTTGAAGCCTGTTCTCAACAAATACATATAGCTCGACTTTTTATTGAAAATGCATACCGGTGGTAGATGATCAATAATGAAGGTAAACTCTCTTCCATATAGGTAATGGTTGAAATCTTTTACACACCAAACCAGACTCAAGGCATCTCTGTCAATCTGTGAATATTTTTTCTCTGCAGTGGGAAGGGAATGTGATGCAAAGGCTATGAGGTGTATAAATCCATCACTCATAATATGTGGCATGACCTTGGAAAGAAAGAATTCCTTCAGCCTCCATGCGATTTACCTCACTCGCTTCTTTATCACAGATTGGCATAAGGAACTGGATGGTCTTTGTAGAACTTAGGTGTGACATTTTCATTTAACATTATTTTTCTTTTGATATGTTTGAGATTTCCACTAACATCTTTAAACATTGCTCTGGCATCAGTTTCACTTTCATTTGCCTCTATTGCAGGGGATGTGGCAAGTAAATGGCGGATGGATCACCATTAAGGTTGTAGTTGTCTCAACCAATCACGACCCCACAGTGCTGACCCTCCTGTCTTTCCGCATACAAGCCCAATGTGGCTTGTTGGTTGTTGTATCTCACTGTTATGAATGTTATTCCCATAGGAGTTATCTCCCTTCCAGTAGTAGTTCTTAATGGGATACTTACCTGCTTAGTTTTTCTTCCTTTTTTTTAGTGAGGTGCTCACATGTGACATAGTGGCGTAATAACGTATGCCATTCATGTATTCTTACATATAAACCATAATGAATTATGTGAACAAACAAAGAATACTTAATCAAACAATATAGTTACAATATTACTCAAATATTACTGAAATATTTAATACACCACAGTTTCAGACCAAACATTAGAGTGGGGAAGAAATGTTATCTAAGTGACTTTGACCGTGAAATGATTGTTGGTTCCAGACAGTGTGGTTTAAGCATCTCAGAATCTGCTGATCTCCTGGGATTTTCATGCACAACAGTCTCTAAAGCAGTGGTTCCCAACCTCGGGCCACAGACTCCTTTCTTAATGGCATTGGTCCATGGTATTATAAAGGTTGGGAACACCTGCACTGAAGTTTACAGAGAATGGTGTGAAAAACGAAAAAAAAAACATCCCCTGAATGGCAGTTCTGTGTTCTGTGGGCAAAAACGCCGTGTTAAAGGGAGAGGTCAGACGAGAATGGCCAGACTGGTTCAAGCAGGCAGGACGGCGACAGTAACTCAAATAAATAGGTGTTAGAAGAGCATCTCTGAATGCACAATACATTGAATCTTGAAGTGAGTAGGCTACAGCAGCAGAAGGCCACAAACACACAGAACTACACTTAGTGGCCACTTTATTAGATACATCCCGTGCCTAATGAAGTGGCCACTGACTGTATGTTTTAGTTCATTTAGTGATGAAGAAAATTTTACTGCATGTCCTTTTGCGATTGGTTCATTGACCAAAAGCAGTAATTTCACTTGATTTATCAACATTTTCCTAATAATGAACAATTCCATCATGTCGCCTTTCTTTGGGTTTTATTCAAAGTGGTCCCACTTGGGTGAATATAATGGATCATGGAAACTACGACAATGTTGGACTACACAATTCCATTCAAGGTAATGCCAACAGCATGTTAACTATTTGATGCCAGCTCACTTAAAATATCTTAGCCCTGAGTATTTAAACCTCATTGTTGATTGGTTAGAGGTTAAAAATGGTCAGAAATAAGATATTTCTAATGAACCTTACCATAACATAGGGGTCTGCGGACCCTAGTTGGGATCTCCTGGGCTAGATGCCTTAGTTTGGGATAATCATTGTGAATGACTAATTAAAGCAAGTGTGTAATAATTAAAATCAGCCTATACCTTTCAAAGGAGAGGTGAATTGTGAATGGAGCAGGTTGACAGGCACTCAACAAATGAAGTGGCTCAGGAAAGATTAAAGAAAGGCACTTCATAGGTAGTAGACACACTGGAGGTTGTGACAGAAAGTGAGGAAACCGAATGGGGGAGAAGATAGGATCTGCTAATTACCCCTCTCTTATCTTGTTCTACATCACCTCCTAGTCCCTATATGAAAGATCCCCCTCTCCTCCCACCACCTGGCTTTGGTCTGTTCCTTTTATCCCATATCTATTTTACCTGTCACTTACCAACTCGTGTCTCTAAACTCCAGTCCACCATCCCTTAACTTACCTAGTTCCACCTATCACTGTCCAACCTCTGTCTTAACCCCTCCCTGCTCATCTCTTTATACTGGCTATCTTTCCTCTACACTCTCAGCTGAAAGCAGTATCACAATCTAAAACATCTACCATCCATTTGTCTCCACATTGGTGTCCCATTGGTTTGTATTCTGCTGACTTATGTGGCTGGTCTCATCACATATCCGATTACCATTAAATCCCAGGATATTGAAGCTGTCTAAAGTCAGCAAACCCGGAGGGAGAGTCCCAAAGGAGCCACGAGAGCTGGTGACTCCCCAGGTGACAAGGGTCAGAGGCCCATGCGAGACCAGAAGTTGAAGTTCAAAGGTGAAACCCATATTCTGGGAGTTATGGAGTCGAGGCCCCAATAGAGGTTAGCAAAATCCAAAGTTGGACACCCGATGTCTGTGAGTCTGAGATTTCAGGGCCAAGGTCTGGAGGCCTGAAGGCTGTCTGTCCAGGGGTTGGAAGCCTGTCTGTGTGTGTGAGGGGGAGGGTGGGTGGCAAAGCGGCTTGTTTTGCTCTGCTAAACATCGTGGGCTTGATATATTGGCACCAGAAATCGTCCAGGCTGCTTCCAGCACATCCTTAGGTATGTTGGTTGTTAACATCATTGATGCCTTTTACTGTACATTTCTATATACATGTGATAAATAAATCTGAATCTAAATCTGATTTAGACTGGGTGGGACTAGATGATGGTAATACATTTAGACTACCATGTTGGAATTGGTGATTATGCAGCAATTGTGTTATTTGAAAACTGTCTCATCCCTTTACTATGATGCAATCTTCCGCTCCAGGTACAGATACACATGCTATCCCTGTCAATGAGAAAGCAGTTACTCAATTGTCATAATTGAGTGCTGACAGCACATTTCGACTGGCATCTGCAAAAGTGCTTTCATTTGGAAACCACACCACTAGTGCGACTGGTAAATGGGAAATACAGATTAAAGAAAAGCACTTTCCTGATGCAGAAGGATAACTAGCAGATCATCGCTTGTACACTAAAGGCAACAATGATCTAGAGTTAGCCTAAAGCAACAGCATTTACAGTACAATTTAAGAGTGATCTAACTTCTCTGACTCAACTTGGCAGTTTGCAATCTCTCCAGCTGAAACTGAAGAGAACAGTTTTCCATATATTCAATTCATTGTTGCCTTAGTTGGGTGAAATAATCACAGAATCGGTAATTACTATTTGCTCTGCTGCCTTCCTAAGATATTGCAGCTGAATATGTGAAGGAAAAAGAAGAGATACACACAGTGGCCACTTTATTAATTATAATTATAATAATTATTAGGTACACGTGCTTGTTAATGCAAATATCTAATCAGCCAATCATGTGGCAGCAACTCAATGCATAAAAGCATGTAGACATTGTCAAGAGATTTGGTTGATGGTCAGACTGAACATCAGAATGGGGAAGAAATGTGATCTAAGTGACTTTGACTGTGGAATGATTGTTGGTGCCAGGCAGGGTGGTTTGAGTATCTCAGAAACTGCTGATCTGGGATTTTTACACACAACAGTCTCTGGAGTTTATAGAGAATGCTGTCAAGGCAGAACACACCAGAGAGATGCAGATCTGTGGTCAAAAACACCATGTTAATGAGAGAGGTCAGAGGAGAATGACCAGACTGGTTCAAGCTGACAGGAAGGTGACAGCATCTCAAATAACCACACATTACAAAGTGGTGTGCAGTAGAACACCTCTGATTAGACTTCGAAGTTGAACTTTGAAGTGGACGGGCTACAGCAGGCAAAGACCACAAACATACTCTTTGCGGTCACTTAATTACGTTCAGGAGGTACCTAATAAACTGGCCACTGAGTGCAAATACCATTCAATATTTAGATGTCAGTGTAATACATCTGGCTTCTAATATTCTCAATATTGTTTAAATGTGCTGCAAGACTTAGGTCAAATGGTGCATGCAAATCATAGTTAAGTATAAATATCTGATGTTAAATTGGTGTCATGTGTATTTGATTCCTCCAACCCCCACCCTCTCCTGTTCCATTAAGTTTTCTAACTCAGCTGCCTTAATGTTAAGGAGGCATTCCACACGTACTCCTGCACACCTTGTAACAGCCAGCTCAAAGCAGTATTGATGAATGTTTGAGAGATAGTACCCTCCCTAATCCTCTTAACTGCAGAAAACAAAGAGACAGTAACAGGCAAATAAAAACCAGGCTTGGTTTTGTCTGATATTGACTGTGACATGTGTAATTCCCAGAGCAATTTGAATGCTGCCCTTATTATTTAGATTTGTCACCTAACACACTTGAAAACTTCTGCAGATGAACCGTGGGGAGCATTCTGACTGGCTGCATCACCGTCTGGTATGGGGGTGGGGGAAGGCTTATGTACAGGATCGAAGTATGTTGCAGAAAGTTGTAAAATTAGTCAGCTCCATCATGGGTACAAGCCTCTGTAGCATCCACGACAGCTGTGCCTCAGGAAGGTGGCATCCATCATTAAGGACCCCCACCAGCCAGACCGTGCCCTCTTTCACCATTACCTTCAGGAAGGAGGTACTGAAGCCTGAAGGCACGCATTCAGCAATTCAGGAACAGTTTCTTCCCCACCGCCATCCGATTTCTAAATGGACACTGAACCCATGAAAACTACTTCACACTATTTTTTTTATTACTCCTGTTCTTTGCACTACTTATTTTAACTGTTTCAATATATAAATATATACTTACTGTAATTCTCATCAGGGACATGTTGTTTACAGATGATGGGGCACTGGCAACACACTCTGAAGAGCAACTGCAACGCCTCATGGACAGCTTCTCAAGAGCCTGCCAGGACTTCAGCTTGACCATCAGCCTGAAGAAGACCAACGTGTTGGGCCAAGGCATTGAGCACCCCTCTGCCATTACCATCAACAACTACGAGCTGGAGGTAGTCCACGAGTTTACATACCTTGGCTCCACCATCATGGACAGCCTCTCCCTAGACCCCAAGATCAACAGACGGATCGGACGAGTAGCCTCAACATTCGCCAGGCTGACAAAGAGAGTCTGGGAGAACAGAAAGCTGACGACGCACACCAAAGATGCAGTCTAAAGGGCCTATGTCCTCAGCACACTGCTTTACGGCAGTGAGACCTGGAGCCTCTACTCCAGACAAGAGCGACGTCTCAACGCCTTCCACCTTCGTAGCCTAAGACGCATCCTGGACATCACGTGGACTGACCGAGTCACCAACAATGAGGTCCTGGCCCACACCCAGTTACCCAGCCTCTTCACACTGCTCCAACAACGCCATCTCCACTGGCTGGGCCACGTACACCGCATGTCAGATGGGAGGATCCCGAAAGACCTGTTGTACGGGGAACTGGCCTCCAGCAAGAAAGCACAAGGGCAGCCCCATCTTCGTTTCAAAGACATTTGCAAGAGACACATGACGTCACTGAAAATGAACATCGAGAGGTGGGAAGACATCGCAAGCGATCGCTCTCACTGGAGGCTGGAACTACGCAGAGGTCTAAAAAAGAGGAGAAGAGAAGCTGAGGCTTGCTGCTGAGGAAAAACGCACTCGTCGGAAAAACAGCACCAAGACAGCACTGGACGACAGCGCCTTCAAGTGCAATCACTGCAGCCGAGACTGTCACCCCCGTGTGGGACTCTACAGCCACAACAGACAGATGCTGCTCTACCAACACAGACTGAAGCGAGACTTTCCAGGTGCAGATTCATGGTCTCACGAGACTAACGGATGCCACCACTGTAATTCAGTTTATTTCTATAGTTATCGTGCATTACATTGCCCTGCAGCCATATACCAGTTTTCAGACATATACCAGTTATATTAAACCTGATTCTGATTACTTATCAAGACTCATGGCCATATTTTTTCCAACCATGCATTAAAATCTGCGTGGCCATTTGTGACCATTGAGTGGATCTTCATGTCTTCTGCTCCTTTAGACTGTCCACTTCAAGGTTCGATGTGCTGTGTGTTCAGAGATGCTGTTCTGCACACCACTGTTGTAACAAGTTACCATTGTTCAAGTTTCTGTCACCTTCCTGTCAACCTGAAACAGTATGGTCATTCTCCTCTGACCTCTCTCATTAACAAGGCATTTTCGCCCTCAGAAGTGCCATTCACTGGATGCTGTTTGTTTTTCACACCATTCTCTGTAAACTCTGAAGGCTGTTGTACATGGAAATCCCAGGAGATCAGCAGTTTTTGAGGTACTCAAACCACATTAGTCAAAGTCACTCAGAACACATTTTTTCCTCATTCTAATGTTTGAAGTGTACCTCTGAAGAATATCTGCACACTTTTATGCATTGAGTTACTGCCACATGATTGGGTGATTAGATAATTATATCAACAAGCAGGTGGCCTCGATATTACAGCTGTAGCTAATAAAGTGGTCAGTGATTGCAGGTGTCAACCTATTTTCAATACTAAAACATTGTCATCATGACACACTTCTACTGAGATACTTCTTGTCAGTGCCAGAGTCCAGTGTAAATGTTTCAAAGTTTCAAAATACATTTATTATCAAAGAATGTAAAGTTATGCAACCTTGAGATTTGTCTGCTTACAGGCAACCACAAAGCAAGAAACCAGAAATAATCCAATTTAAAAAAAAATTAAGACCAATGCCCGATGTGCAGAATAAGAGGAAAAAAACCACAAATCATACTAACAATGGAAGTGAGAAACACCATTCCAAATCCAAATGAGTCTAGATCTGAGCCCTGGAGCAGCCTGGAGTAGGCCCAAAGCCTTGGCATCATTAGTGGGCACGGAGCTCAGCAGATGAGGCAGCCTTCGTAACCTCAGCGACATGGAGAGAGGATGCTTGGAGATTTTCTCAGATCTTTTCTTTTTTGAAAGGATCAGTCCCCTAGCTCATATTTTCAGTCTCATTTCTAGCGATGGTTTATTATGGTAAATATTCCTACTTGTGGAATTTCCTCAGACACTGCTTCATGCATTGGAATTCTCCACAAGATTACATTATATCAACACCATGCTTTTGCTGACAACTGAAATATTCCATTTTATCAGTAAAATTTATTAGGATAATTTGTTATTCTGGCAAAATCACAGAGATAAATATAATATGAACTCTATACATCTTGAATGTAAATCAGTGCAAACACTAAGAAATACAATCTTTGAAAGTTTTTTGGGAAGACGTTCTGCATAATGTTCAAAGTAAAATCATTATCCCAGTACGTACAGTACATGTCACTAAATACTACCCTGAGATTCATTTTCTTGCAGGCATTCACTGTAGAACAAAGAAGTACAATAGAGTCAATGAAAAATACACACAAAGACTGACAAATTGTGCAAATACAAAAAGAAACAAGTAATCATAATAATCAATAAATAAATTGTATTGAGAGGATGAGTTGTAAAGTCCTTGAGAGTCCAGAGGTTGTGCTCAATGATCAGCTCAGTGTTGTGGTGAGTGAAGATGCCCACGCTGGTCCAGGAGCCTGTTGGTTGAAGGGGAATAAATGTTCCTGAACTTAGGTAGTGTGCGACCTAAGGCCCCAGCACCTCCTCCTTGAAGAAATCATGGCCTGGATAGTGGGGATCCTTGATGAGGCTACTTTCTTCATTCATCAAATCAAAATAAAAAGTATTTAGAAAGATGCTAAAGAAGATAGGCGCCAACTGGAATAAAGCTATATGACATTACAGTCCAAAGGAATAACATTTTCTGAAATCTCTTCCTTTGCTTGAATTCCCCTCTGTCCTGCTGCACAGAAGTGAAAATGGTAGACAGAAAATCATTCTAACTGGAGCTATCTTAACGTAGTCAGCAGAAAAATGGCCAGAAGGTTTTCTTTGTTTTGTTACACAAGGGTCACAGGGCTGTCCAACTCGCGACAAAAGAAGAATTCTAAAGGCCACAGGAAAGTAGGTGATTGCCAACTTTAAGGTGGAAGCAAATAATTTCTTTTTTGAAACAAACAGAAAATTCTGCATGTTATTGATTTGTCAAAACTAAACTAAAACATTTGATGATTTCTAGGGAAGGAACTGCTTGAAGGCTGAAAAAATAATAACGTTGAAGGTTAGAAATTGAGACACAGACTGGCAAAGGGTCCATTAGGCAAACTCTGCGATGGCAGAAAGAATCTGACAGGAGTGGGGAATGGACCATGGGAGAAAGGGAGGAGGAGGGGCATCAGGGGAAGGTGATGGGCAGGTACTTAGGAGAAGAGAAGTGGTAAGAGGGGAGCCAGAATGGGAAATAGAAATGGAGAGAAAGGAGAGAGGAGAGTAATTACCGGAAGATAGAGAAGTTAATGTTCATGCAGGCTAGAGGCTACCTAGATGGAATACGAGGTGTTGCTTCTCCAACCTGAGCGTGGCCTCGTCATGGCAGCATGGACCAGCATGTCAGAATAGGAATGAGAAGTAGAATTAATATGGGTGACCACCAGAAAAACCTGCTTTTCAGCGAAGGTGCTCGACAAAGTATTAGGGTTAGGGTTACCATTATTACATGCTCAGTACAAAAAAAAAACTTTATGCCGAACTGTTTCAAATCCCTATTCATTTTTATTGCTTTCTACATGTCTGTGACTATCACAGCTATCATTTTTTGCCATTTCTTAATACCTGGAGAGTGTGACGGAAAGCTTCTCTGTGTATTTCTGCAGATAACTCTCCCACAATACTGACACTGACAGGTCTGGAATGTCAGTTATGTTTCGCTCAAATCACAGGGTATATTTTCTAATTACCGAAAATATAATTTGAAGTTTTTATCTACTGCTCTCTGCGAAATAACTAATATTTCAGTCTTGGGTCATGGATTTCAATAAATTGCTGGAATATATCAGCATGGCCATAACGGATTTAAAACAGGAAGTACATTTAAAGGATGTTTAAGATTTAAGTAAACATCAGTTGCTAAATGATTTATATTAAATTCTTTTTGTTTGGGTGACCTAAGAAATTTGAGGAAATAAAAATAAGCAAGAAAGAAAAATACGTTTGCAGAGTGGTGCAGTTAGAGTTTCTGAAGAATGAAGTCAGTAGATTGTAACCGACAGCTTCAATTACCTGCACACGGTCCAAAGACATGTCTGCCTTCGGACTTGAGAAATGGGTCCAGGAAAAGGATGAATTAGCCTTAAGATTTGGAAAAATTATGTGACAATTCAACCAGAAAATTAGCAATTACTTTTCATGTCATCATTAATAACTATTTCTAAAAAATCTTTGCTTAATGTTAGACACTGCAACTGTAAATCAACTAGCTACACCTGTGTTCCATCATCTAGAATATCCTCTGCATAGTAATGGCATTTTGGTTTAAATGTAGTTTTTACTATGATAAGCAAAACTGCTGACATCAATTCAATAAAAAAAATCACAAGTACTTCATTTCGGGGGAAAACTTGACCTTGGTTCAAAAGAACAGTCATCTATTTACTCACTGCAAAGCAGTATGCCTTATCTGAAAAGGATTCCTTTTCATCCAACACATACAAAAATACCAAAGCCAAAAAAGAGGTTCAACATATGTAGCTGAAGATATGCAACTGTTCTGCAGAAGTTGTAGAATCTTTAAAAGCTGAGGTGAGAGGAAATTTGATTCTGCAGTCATTTTCCTTGCCACTTCAGCTGATGTAAAGCTATGGCAGTCAGATATCAGCTCAAAAAATAATGTTTTCTTTTGAGAAATTATTATGATAAACCACTTTGCAACAAAAGTAACACACATAAAATGCTGGAGGCACCCCGCAGGTCAGGCAGCATCAATGGAGAGGAATGAAGGATTGATTTTTCGGGCCAAGACCAAGAGCCCTGATGATGACTTATGCAGCCAACATAATTAAAGTCAAAGTCAAAGTACATTTATTATCAAGGTATGTACGCAGTATACAATCCTGAGGTTCATCTTTCCACAGACAGCCATGAAACAAATAAAACCATAGATCCTATTCAAAGAAAAACATCAAACCACCAACATACAAAAGCAAAGAACAAATTGTGCTAATGGCATGATTTGACCCACCCAAATGGACGTTCTCTCCTCTACCCACTACCATCAGGCAGAAGATTCAAAAGCCCACAATGCAAGGCTCAAGGGCAGCTTCTACCCTGCTGTTATGACTATTCAGTGGTTCCCTGGTATAATAAGTTGGACTCTTGATGTCACAATCTAACTTGTTATGACCTCACACCTTATTGTTTACCTGCACTGCACTTTCTTGTAGCAGTTACACCTTATTTTGCATCCTCTTACTGGTTTACCTTGTCCCACCTCAATGCAGTCTATAATGATTTGAACTGTATGAACAATATGCTAGTTAAACCTTTTGCTGTATCTCAGTGCGTGAGATAATAATAAACCAATTCCAATTCCAATTTCTTGTACCTTCGTTTACTGGATCAGCCTACCATGAATGACCTCATTGAAAGCTTTACTGAAGTCAATGCATACAGCCTCCACTGTCCAAGCCTCTTCAATTATCTTTGTCAATTCTTCAAAATAATTCATTCAATTCAATAAGACATGTCTTGTGCACAAAGCCTCACTGATGATCCCTAATAAATCTATGCTTTTCTGGATATGAGTAGAACATACCCCTAAAAATCTATTGATTCCCCTACCACTGATGTAAGGCTCACTTATTTAAACTTTAGTGGTTTGGCTCTATTGCCTTTCTTAAAGGGAGAACCAACAGTGACAATTGTCCAAAAATCTGTAACCTTAACTGTGACTAAAGAGAATACAAAGTTCTCTGTCAAGGCTCAAACAATTCCCTCTCTTGCATCTCTCAATAATCTGGGATGGATCCATCAGAGCCCAAGGTTTATTGACCTGAGTAGTCTTTAACAGAGCCACTCTCCTGGTTTCACACCTTGAAAGATCAAGCAACGACCTTGTCTGACAGAAGAGGATCTGACTACTTAATCTTGGCATTCAAAGGCATCTTCAACAGTCTGGAGAAAATTGACCAAAACAACTGGCTCAGATGCATAAATCCTGTGTTGGCAAGAGAAGGTCAAGGCACGTATATTCTCATGTGAGTGAATCACATCCTGTCAGGCTTTACACCCACTACAATGGCACATTCTGAGCTGCCCAGATGAGGTCAGTTACCTAGGACTTCAGTATCATCCAGAACAAAGCGACTGACGAAGGGTCACGACCTGAAACTTCGACTGTTTACCCTTTTCTATCGATGCTGCCTGACCTGCTGAGCTCCCCCAGCACTTTCTTGCCTTAGATTTCCAGGACGTGCATTCTTTCTCCCGTTTGTGACTGACTTTTATTTTCAACTTGTTGGTGCTTTACGTCAATTCTACATAGTTATATTTGCCAGACTTAGTACCAAACAGAATGCAACATCAAATCATATGTAAGTGCATCAGCTGAGAGTCAATAGCTCTACCCCCACCCCAAAAAATATATTTGTCTGTGTCTTTACTATTTATACCATGTATAACTATGCTGTACTATTCTATATTATACTCTGCAGTACCATTTTCTCATTGCTGAATGAAGCCATTGTTTCAGTAGGTAGTTTAAATATCCACTCTTGTTGTTCATCTTTGTCTTGGAACTGCAGGCCACTGAAATGGGATTTCTTTTAGGGAGAGGGAATTGCAACAGGAGTGTGTTTGAAACAATTGTGGTGGACAACGGACATGATAATTCCAACAGCTGATTGAGTTGGTTAAACCATATGTTTCAGACATTCACTTTTAACCTTCAACTTAACTGTGGCGCTGCCTCTGTAGATGACAGTTACTTCAGCCTTTTGTAATGGATGGGATCCTCGTGCAGTTCTATATACCATTTCCCTCAACACAGCAGTTTTGACACTCAGGTTTTGTGTGCTGAACAGCTTTGACTGAATTGGTTCATCTACCCATTCGCACACAAACCTATTGTCTAAGGACCAGTCAAAGAGGCAGCAAGGTGGTTATGCAAGGCTAAGTTCATTAATGAAACGATGTACTTATTAATTGTCTCACCCTGCCTCTGGTGCTTTGACACAAATTTATAGCTTTCGGGTTTAAAATTAAACGGATCTTTAGAGTTTCTGCGCAATACCTTTGAACAAAACATTCTCATGACATTTGTCAACATGTCATATGCTTCTGGCCCAGGAATATGTTTTTTTATGCACTCACATATCACATAATTTTGGCTGTCGGGTTACATCTCTGATTTAGCCATCTGGATTTTGTTCTCTTTGGAGGACATAGCCACTGAACTGGTAAACAAGCAAAATGGCTCTCCAGCCTGGTCATGTATGCAAAGGCTCCAAACTTGAAGGCAGACTACAGGGTTAATGGCAGAATTCTCAGCAGTATGGAGGAATCTTGGTGTCCACGTCCATAGATCCTTCAAAGTTGCCGCGCAAGTTGATAGGGCTGTTAAGAAGGCATACAGTGTGTTTGCCTTCATTAGACGGGGGATTGAGGTCAAGAACCATGAGGTAATATTGCAGCTCCATATGACTGGTTAGATCGCACTTGGAATGCTCTGTACAATTCTGGTTGCCTCATTTTATGAAGGATATGAAGCATTAGAGAGAGTGAGGAGGAGCTTTACCAGAAAGCTGCTGAATTGGAGGGCATGTCTGGTGTGGATAGATTTAGCAAGCTAGGGCATTTCTTGTTGGAGTGAACGAGAATGAGAGGTGACTTGATACAGCTGTTAGAGATAATGAGGTATGGATCAAGGGGATAGCTAGGAACTTTTTCCCAGGGCAGAAAAGGCTAATAGAAAGGGGTATAATTTTAAGGTAATTGGAGGGAAGTATAGGGGGGCATGTCAGAGGCACGTTTTTTACAGATAGAGTGGTGGGAGAGTGGAATGCACTATCAGAGATGGTGGTGGAGGCAGATAAATGAGGGACAGTTAAGAAACCCTTAGATAGGCACATAGATGATAGAAAAATGGAGGGCTATGTTGGAGGGATGAGTTAGTTTGATCTTAGAGTAGGTTGAAAGGTTGACATGACATTGTAATCCAAAGGGCCTGTACTATGCTGTAATGTTCTATGTCCTATGAGGCAGACATGTTGGTCACTTCCTACTTAACAGTGACACAGACACATAGCATACAGCAACCCTGTGACAGGTCTGCACAGCTCTCCCTTGTCACTGTGACCTACAGCGTAGTGCACTCTTGTTGGTGCACAAGAAGTCTCAGACAAACAAAATACCATGTGAATAGTCATTGCAAAACTCCAGAAAAATAAATTACATTGCAAACTCATTTAAAGTTTGCCATTTGATAGTCATCAATATTATTCACCAACCCCAGGGAAAACTATGTTAGATCTTGTCCTTGTTATAAATTTGTAATACCTTCATAAATGCATTAAGGCATGGCATTATTGTACCACTCTGGTAATGGGGAGGAGGCAGAGGGACCCCCCCCCCCCACGTATGTTTACCAGTGAGTCCAGATTCAAGGCCTGGAGTTTGGAATCCTGTCATTTGCTAGTCCTGGGGTCAATACTGAAGATTGAAGCCTGAAAATTGATTGGAAGTTGAAGGCCTGGGTCAATGAGTCTGAGAGTGCACTGGGGAAGTTAGTGCCAACAAGTCCACTGGTCCTCCGGAGGACTGTCTTGTGAGTGGGTTGATGGGACAGATGAAAGGAGCTTGCTTTGCTTCTGTTGTTCTGTGTTCTTCTGCCAAGAATTGTGGGCACGCTATGTCAGCGCCAGAATGCATGGCAACATTTGCAGGCTGCCCAAAACGCATCATTAGGTTGAGTTGGCTGTTAATGCAAATGACGCATTTCACAGTATGTTTCAATGTACATATAATAAATAAATTAATCCAAATCCGTAACTAACATTTTTTTTCAGACAGAGCAAGTAAAGCTTATGCAGACTGAGGCTTTGAACTCCTGCTACAATCTATGTATTCTTGTCCATGCCATTGTTACAATGCTGGTGCATCATATGACTCTCCTACCCAGCAGAATGACCATTTACCCCTCACACAGAGAGACAGCGAACATCCAGATGATATAACGAGAGTAAAAGTCATTCAGTTCGTATCACTCATTCTTCTTTTCAATGTGATAGCCGAGGATTTGTGATCATACTCGACATAATAACATTTATTCCATGTTACTAAATACATTTAGTTACTAAGAATCTATAAAACTCAGATATAAAATTAACAATTGATATAGCATCAATTACTGTTTGCAAAAGGAACCCGGAAACCTACCATAAATGTTTGATAACTGCAAGGTTCAGTTCTAATTTTTAAATTATACCCTCTAGCTCTAGAGACTCCAACCAAGGGAAATAGCTTAATTCTATCCGTCGCTGTCAGCTCCTTTTAATAATTGAAAATCTCAATCATATCATCCCTCAACTTTCTAAGTCCCAGGGAATATAACTTAGTTTTTGTAATCTTTCTTTGACATTTAACTCTTGCACACCAGACAGTATTCAGGCTAATTTGTGTTAAGAGCTTTGTGCACTATAACAGAGGAACACACACAAAATGCTGGAGGAACTTGGCAGCATCTTGCCAGAACATCAAGTGTTCATTCTTCTCCATGGACGTGACCTGAGCTGCTGAATTCCTCCAGCATTTTGTATTCGTTACTCTGGATTTTGAGCTCCTGCAGAATCTCTTGTGTTTATTACACCTCGAGAGGCATGTCCAAATTAGCTGTGGCAAACTTCTAACCCCCTACTTTTGGTTTTTGTGACTGTAAAGACCATCATTTGGTTAGTCTTAATGCTGGCCAGTGGGGTAGTGGCACCCGAGCTGCGCTTTGAGGCATGAGGTCCCAAGTTCGAATTTGGCCAGCCCCCTGCACATTTCCATCCATGCTGTGTTGAGCGTCGAGCTAGGAACTCGGCCTCATTAAAAAAACAGACAAAAATGCTGAAAAATAACAAGATTTCAGCCTGATGCTGCACAGGGCACGAAAAGGAAGAATACTGATTTGTCTTAATGATTACTTTTTATAATGTCACTTTAATGATCAAAGTAGGTGGATTTTCCAAATCTTTGGATTCTTGCTTCTATCACCCACCTTGGAAACATTATAAAACACCGCCTTCTGAGTTCAAAGTGGAGGATTGTAAAATATATTATTTTGTATTTTTATGTTTACATTCATGCTATTCAAAATGTGTTTTTTTTAGTTTCTTTCCCAAACTGCTTTCTGTCCTAATCATCCAAAATATTACTAAATACAGTGGGTAGCTGAGATCCAGTATCAAAGGATGAAAGAGAATGCTTACCTATTTTCCAGACTCTCTTCCTACCACTTTTTCAGGCCAATAATTTGTTTCATTATTCTACAGCTTTTTTATTTGGATATCTCATCCTCCTCGAATTCCCAACATCTCAGGGCATCAGAGATTAGAGTTCAATTTTGACAAAGTCTGTAAGGAGTTTATTGTCTTCCCTGTGAACCAGATGCATTTCCTCCCGGTGTTTTGGTTTCCTCCCACAGTCCAAAGGTTAGTAAGTTAATTGTTCATTGAAAATTGTCCTGTAATTGTTGAAGAGGAGGATCGCTGGATGGCGTGGATCATTGGGCTAAAGGGCCTGTTCTGTGCTGCATTACTACAGAGAATAGATAGAATAAATTGGAAGGAATGTTGTTTAATCAGCATTTTCTGATAACATTAAGCTTCTATTCTCGGATTGTAAAAGCTAAAAAAAAACAAAAGAGCACTTGTGCATGATTAAAATGTCACTCTTAATCAAACTGGAGTTAACCTGTATGGTTTCATATTCCAAAGAAATGTTCACATTGGCCTCAGTCATAGTCTGTTGCCTTCATATTAAGACTTCCATTGATTCTATAATGATTATTATTATATTAAGATCTTACTGTGAGTGGCTGCAAGAAAGTGACTCTCAGGGTTGTACATGGTGACATATATACACTTTGATAATAAGCTTACTTTGAACTCTCCACAAGTAACTTGGGAGCAGCAAAGAAATGTTAGTGCAATACTCTCAGAGGTCATCTGCTTGTTTCTGCAAATATCTAATCAGCCAATCAGGTGGCAGCAACTCAACACATTAAAGCATGCGGACATGGTCAAGAAGTTCAGTTGTTGTTCAGACCAAACGTCAGAATGGGGAGGAAATGTGATCTAAGTGACTTGGACCATAGAATGGTTTGAGTATCTGGGAGCTGCTGAAATCCTGGGATTTTCATGCACAACAGTCTGTAGAGCTTACAGAGAATGGTGCAAGAAACAAAGCCAAAAAAAAAAACTGGGTGGCAATTCAGTAGCTGAAAATTTCTTGTTATTGAAGGAGGTGAAAGAGGAATGGCCAGAATGGTTCAAGCTGACTGGAAGGCTGCAGTAATTCAAATAACGACTTGTTCCAACAGTGGTGTGCAGAACAGCATCTCTGAAAATACAACATGGCAAACATTGAAGTGAACGGGCTAAAGCAGCAGAAGACCATGAACATACACTCAGAGGCCACCTTATTAGGTACCTTATAAAGTGGCCACTGTATGTATATTACTTTTCCTTATTTCGTTGCTTTCTCCGTGCACACTTAATAAATATTTTTATTGATTACCATGATTTTCAATAAGAAAATTCATGTAGCATTGCCCTGAGAATTGCTAGACTTTTCCCCAGTCCACAGTCTGCAAAGTAGCTCTGACTTTGGTTAAACAATGACTACAGCATTATTTATTTCATCAGTTCACTATTATTCATTGCCTTGTATGTTTGGGAAGTCACGAGGTTATAATGTAATATATAACAGGCAAATTTGCAACTTCATTGAAATTAGACATCTCAATGTTTTGTGATATATATTTTATTTACATTCATGAACTTTTAATCTATTTCAGATTTGTTTTTAAATTATTCAGGACATATTTCAAGGAACAAGTTTCATTCATTTACAAATAGTATATTGGCTAATCTATTTCATGCCCTTGTGAGATTTGCAATTATTATGACACCAGCTGACATATTCAAGCATTTGTTACATGTCAACTGCATTTATTTCTCAAGCATTGAGAACCTGCAGTAATTTGTGAGAAAATTACATCAATATTAGTAAGATAATATATCACCAAATAGAATAGACTAATATTAAGAACCAGTAGATTATGTTATATTTAAGTCATACTTAAATACTCCCAGCACTGTCACTGAACTAGTAGACATGAGCATCCAATCATTGTCAAGGTTTTGTTCTTCATTTTGGTTTTTTTGGTCCTGTTAAGTGAAGGCCGGATTTAACCTTAATTCTCAAGATCTATTTGTCACGTGTCGGTACATCGAAACATACAGCTAAATGCATTGCTTGCGTTAACAACCAACACGCCCAAGGGTGTGCTGGGGGCAGCCCGCAAGTTTCGTCACACATTCCAGCACCAACAGAGCATGCTCACAATGCATGGCGGAACAACATGGAGCAAAACAAGCGACAAAACAAGCCCTGGTCCTCCCTCCTGTCCATGCACATATAGTACACTAACAAGAGAAAACCTGCAGATGCTGGAAATCCAAGCAACGCACACAAAATGCTGAAGGAACTCAGTAGGTCAGGAAGCATCTACGGAAAAGAGTACAGTGATACAGTACACTGTCCTTTAACCCCAGGACAGGACGTGTTCTTTGGTCTACTACCTCCAGCCTCCAGTGGACTTGGGCCCGGGCTCAAACAGAATTTTGAATCCAGGAGGATTTTAAGATTCCTTGAATTCCACTGCTACCTAGAAACACAATATTCTATTTAGTTCTAAGTTGCTGGAGAAATTGCATCAGCCCATATTTCCTAATAGATGTAAAATGATGTGAGACCATTAGTGTACAATGCACGGTACTTGTAATTCTGGTCCCAATGCAAACACCAGTGACTCAAAACTTTGCTACTGCAGGATGTCACATCAGGTGAAGGAAGCAAAATCCTTCCTGGACTTTTCATCGCGTGAACTTCTTTTAGAAAGATGTCATCACACTGACAACGCAATACCTACAAGTGAGTTGCACAGTGGATATAGAAACATAGAAATGTTGAAAACCTACAGAACGATACAGGCCCTTCGGCCCACAAGGCTGTGCCTAACGTGTCCGTATGGTTAGAAATCTTGGGGTTTTCTTAAAGCACAACATGCACCTACATCTAAGTTTATAGATCTTAGTAGGGCTTTTGCATGGAGTGTAAACCTAAGACATTACAAGAGGTGAGGCAAGGTTGGATAGATTTTTGCACAGTAGGGGAATTAAGGGTTATGGGGAAGAGGCAGGTAGGTGGAGATGAGTCCATGGTCAGATCAGCCACGATCTTATTGAATGGTGGAGCAGGCTCGACAGGCCAGATGGCCTACTCCTGCTCCTATGTCTTATGTTCTACTGTTCTTATGAGGTGACGAACATCTGTGGAAACAGGCTGGACTGGAATTTTTGCTGGTCCCAAGATATAGCAGTCATGAAACATGTACCATAGAAGGATTGAGTGATCAGTTGATGCACGATGTTCATTTGAAGTCAGGGCAGTCAATGTGAACCTGAAAACTGCAACTGATACTCATAAATTTAATATATAGGGAGGACTCTATGTTTACAATGGGCAGATCATCCAAATTTCACCATAAAGGAATCTCCATTATTTAGAATTTAGTTGCTTATTGGATTTTTACAGAGTATTAGTTGGAGTAAGACTATTGTTTGTTAATCTTCAGCTTCCTTTTAGGATGTGTCTTTGCTTCTGAGTGTTTGGAAGAGCATGAGATGAGATGCAAATCGTACGACTGGGTCCTAATTTCTGTCAGTAGGTGAATGATGGAATGTGGTACCCCAAGCAATGCATAAAGTTCTGAGCGTGTTTGAGGAGAATTCACCAATTTTTGGCCAGCCATGTAGTTGTCTATATATCTTGTGGCATTTCATCGACCTTTGAAAGGTTGCACTCCTGTCCCTGACCTTTAGAACTATGTTCTCCGACTGCTGTTTCAACATTTCTGTATGTTTCAATATACATGTGATCAATATATAAATCTGAAATCTGAAATCTGCAATCTACTTGGAGAGCCACTTGGACCCCAGCAGGTGGACAGCATCTTTCACCTCTGGCCAGTACTTCAGCCAAGGCCTTTCATGCAGTATTTGACAATCATGGAGTCTGTTCTCTTCCCTGACCAGCAATATCATGTAGCATGGAGGAGGAACTTAAGAGGACGATGGCGCCTAACAGCAACTCCTTTGCTTGGATCTTCAGAAACAGCTCTATTTCTATCTTTGATATCTCTATTTTTCCCTTTCAGGCCCTGACCTGGAGTTAAATGCTGACTTTGGCTCTTTGCGGAAATGGGACCGGCTTTCGGGGTCTCACAACTGGCCACTTTTCAATATGCCAAGGACGCAGCCTAGAAGACTAGCACACCTTCAGGGTGCGGGATTCTCGTGGCTCTAGAGGCAGGCAGATTCGAGGTATGAGCCGCTGCAGTAAACTGGTGCGTCGTGGGAGACAGAAGGTCGAAAGCAGCGAGCTGGCTGCTGGCTGGGTGCCCAGAAACCCCAGTTCTTTGGGCACAGAGCTCGAAAGAAGCGACGCAACAGACTTTTAACATCATAAATCAGAGAGTCGTTTTGTTATGTCTCCTCTCTTGCTGTGAAACGGAGACATCTCTTTTACCCTTATTAGGGAGAGAGATAGTCTGTGGTATGTCGAATACTGGGTGAATGAGCAGTCTTTGGAGTACTACAAGTCTGTGTCTTTATTGATGCTTTGCTGCACATTTGAGTGCTCGGTGGGCGTGCAGATGCTTTTGCGCTGGTGGGGGAGGGGTTGTTGCTTTGCTGCTGCTTACACGTGGGAGGGGAGAGCTTGACAGGGGTTTGGGGTTCTAACATTTAACTGTCATTCACTCTTTGGGCACTCCTCTGTTGGCATGGATGTATATTGTATACATTTCTCTGACATTAAATGTACCTACTGAAACCTGTTGAAGTCTATGAGCAGTGATATCTAGATTAAATTCCAAGACTGGCAACAGTCACATTGCACCCCACCCCTGAGGGATATGAACTGGCTTTTGTCCTTGCAGCTGAGGATTACAGACATCTCACCTCTCCCGGAAGTTCCGGGTGTCCTGCAAATTATATACTATATCACGGAAATCAATTTTTTTGAGAGCAAGCGAGCGAGAGAAAGCAAGAGAGAGCGCGAGTGTGACCACGAGAGAGCGCGCGCGAGAGGGAGAGAGCGAGAGCACGAGAGAGAAAGCAAGCGAGAGCGAAAGCAAGCGAGAGAGAGAGAGAGAGCGTGAGAGCAAGCAAGCGAGAGTGAGAGTGCGAGCGAGAGAGACAGAGCACGAGAGCAAGCAAGCGAGAGTGAGACCGCGCAATGGCAGAGTGTTCCAAAAAAATATAAAACATACATCACCCCAGACTACACTAAAGTGTACCCTCTGTCTAATAGGGGTCAAAATAATGACAGTGTTGCTCGCTGCACTGTTTGCAACAGTGACTTTTCTATTGCCCATGGTGGGTTAAGACTGTAAAAGACGTGTTGAGGTGAGATTAACAGGTGTCATTCGTTCATTAGCATAGCTAACGTTATTTAAACTAGCTGGCTGGCTACTAAGGAGCTACTCTATTGCAGACATCCCACCTTTCCCAGAAGTCTCCTGCAAATTGTTGGTACTACCTCCCTGAAATGAGTTTTTGCAGGGTGGGATGTCTGGGTTTATCAGTGACAGCCACTCACAAAAACTGTGTCAGATGGCGATATGCATACGTAATTAACAATGCAATTTACACTGTAGCCGTGAAATCATGATAATAAGCAGCAGTGTGAATTTTGTGTGTGACCAGCGGAGGCAGAGTAGGGGAGGGAGGGAGTGAATACCATAAATTAATCTTCGAGTACAATCTCACTGCTTGTTTTCCACCACCACCCAATATGGCTTCATGACCATTTTCCAAGTTCATCATGAGCTGCAAATTCCTCATTGGAGCAAAGGAGTATGAGAGGTGACTTGACAGATGTGTACACTATGGTAAGAAACATAGATGGCCAGAGATTCTTTTCCCCAGGGCAGAAATGGCTAATACAAGGGAGCATAATTTTAAGGTAATTTTAGAAAAGTATAAGGGAAATGTCTGAGAATGGTTCTTCACACAGAAAGTGGTGGGTGCATGGATTGTCCTGCCAGGGTTGGTGGTAGAAGCAGATATATTAGGGGCATTTAAGAAACGCTTAGATAGGGGTATGGATGATTGAAAGTAGAAGGATATGTAGAAGTAAAATATTAGATTGAACTTAGAGAAGATTGGAAGATCAACATAACATTGTGGGCCGAAGGTCCCATACTGAGCTGAAATGTTCCATGTTCTGAAACTTCAGTATTGTTCAAATACTGAACTGTAATTAGCCTTCAAAACAATGATCTACTGAGAGCATTTTTTATTTATAAAAATGATTTCTTACGGGTACTTTGTTCAGCAAAACCTTACTACAACATGGTAGCAGTTATGTTGAAGATATGAAATGAAAAAAATTCTAGTCTTTAAGGATTAAAAAGAATATGGTTCTTAGTTGACAGGCGCTTGTACGAAGTACTTGTCTATTGGGATTAACAAATATATCAGAAAAAAGCTAAATATGACATGTTTTCCCGACAGATGTCAGTTTACTGAATGAATAACAGACTATTAATCTTTTTCAGTTCAGTTAAGATAGAATTGCCAGGTGACTTAGCTTTTACAGCACAGGAATCATGCCAAAAATATTAATTTCAGTCAAACAATATACATCAAAGTTGCTGGTGAACGCAGCAGGCCAAGCAGCATCTATAGGAAGAGGCGCAGTCAACGTTTCAGGCCGAGACCCTTCGTCAGGACTAACTGAAGGAAGAGTGAGTAAGGGATTTGAAAGCTGGAGGGGGAGGGGGAGATGCAAAATGATAGGAGAAGACAGCAGGGGGAGGGATAGAGCCGAGAGCTGGACAGGTGATAGGCAAAAGGGGATACGAGAGGATCATGGGACAGGAGGTCCGGGAAGAAAGACAAGGGGGGGGGGTGACCCAGAGGATGGGCAAGAGGTATATTCAGAGGGACAGAGGGAGAAAAAGGAGAGTGAGAGAAAGAATGTGTGCATAAAAATGAGTAACAGATGGGGTACGAGGGGGAGGTGGGGCCTTAGCGGAAGTTAGAGAAGTCGATGTTCATGCCATCAGGTTGGAGGCTACCCAGACGGAATATAAGGTGTTGTTCCTCCAACCTGAGTGTGGCTTCATCTTTACAGTAGAGGAGACTGTGGATAGACATGTCAGAATGGGAATGGGATGCGGAATTAAAATGTGTGGCCACTGGGAGATCCTGCTTTCTCTGGCGGACAGAGCGTAGATGTTCAGCAAAGCGGTCTCCCAGTCTGCGTCGGGTCTCACCAATATATAACAGGCCACATCGGGAGCACCACAACATTAAGAATCATCAAAGATCACCAACTGATCATTACTTTGAAAGAAAGATTAATTCTTTTTTATTATTCCTTCGTTTGTTTTGATGAAAATATGTTAATCCAATTAGCCAATGAAGAGATTTAAATCATTAAAATTAGGCTTCTATTTATACTTAAACAATTGACTTGGAGCATTGGTCAGATTTTGTCCTCAAATCATGATTTGAAAAAGATTTTTATATAATATACAGATATAATAATTAATGCAAAACCCTTATCCAATGTATAAACTCTGATACACTGTTCAATGCATTGGTTAATTAAAACAGTCACTTATTTTGAAATTATTGTAACATAGCATTGTCTTTTTTCTGATAGGATAGTATTCTTGGAGTGAAAACAATTGATTCTTGTTAGAGCAATTTTTGGGTTTAGTACAATTACATTTAGCAAATGACTTTTCATCTACCAATCTTCAAATCTGAATGTAAATTGTAGATTTAATTTAAATGAACAATGGGTTCATAAAAGCCATGATTCATAGACCAGACAATGCAGATTAAAGTTCATTTAGATGTCTGTGGTGTGGGTGCAAATTGGGAGGTGTGAAGTTGTGTGTAGTTTCAAAGAAATTATTGTCAATATGTTGTAAATATGGAATTGTCCTTTGATTTTAGCACACAAAATATCAGGTGCCATGTTGAGTCAGCAGACCTTTCAACTGAAAGGGCCTCAATATGATGCCTGCTGTATCATATCTACCTGTACTTTTCTCCAGTGGCTTCATTCACGCAACAACAACTCTAAACTGGAAATTCAAGAGAATTTCAGAACTGACCTATTAGTTAGCTTTTGGTCCACGCGTAATCAGACAGGTTAACCTAGAAATGTTTAAAAGCTCCAAATTATTTAGATTAGATTAGATTAGATTCAACTTTATTGTCATTGTGCCAAGTACAGATACAAAGCCAATGAAATGCATTTAGCATCTGACCAGAAATGCAAAGAATAGTGTTATTTACAAAATAACTGTGAATAAAAAAAGTGCTACAGCACACAAATATAAAAGTACTGAGACAGTACAATACGGATGCAATACTGCTTAGCGCTGTGATGAGAGGTTCAGCAGGGTCACAGCCTCAGGGAAGAAGCTCTTCCTGTGCCTGCCGGTGCAGGAGCGGAGGCTCCTGTAGCGCCTACCAGACGGGAGGAGAGTAGAAAGTCCATGGTTAGGGTGAGATGCATCCCTGATAATGCTTTTCGCCCTGCCCAGGCAGCGTTTATTGTAGATGTTCTCAATGGAGGGCAATTGTGCTAATAATCCGCTGGGCAGTTTTCACCACACGCTGGAGTGCTTTGCGGTCCGATACGGGACAATTGCCATACCACACTGAGATGCAGTGTGATTTAATCTGGTGATTTTTATAGTCATCATTATATGTAGAGCTTTCATAAATTCAATGGAGCAGGGAACAAATGGAAGTTTGGCCTTGGATATTTAATTAATACTTGAAGGAAAACAGGCAAATAGTGTCAGAAAAATTGCCAGGACCTCTGTCTCATAACCGGCAATAGCAAAGGGCAGTTGCTTATCTGGTCCCAGAACTTCTCCCTGTCAACTAGCCAACTACCAGACTCACACAACTGTAGCCTCAAACATGGCCCCGAAATCAAGCTGAAACTTTCAGAAGTTCTGACTCTTTCAGGTGACTCTCCTTCATAAGCTTCATCAAGGAAACAATCCAGAGAACACCACCACTCCTAAAAACATACAGTCATATTACTCACTGTTTGAAAGTTTCTGAATGGCCAGAGGACAGAAACGTCCCAGGACAGCAAGTAACTGCTCGCAGAGTTCAAGGCCACCAGGACTTAGATACAGAATAAGGAGGGTGAGAGATGGGGGAAAGAGTACAAGTTGGCAGTTGATTGGTGAAGCCAGGTGAGGGGGAAGGTGGGTAGGTGGGGAAGGGGGTGTGATGTAAAAAGTTGGGAGGTGATAGGCAGGAGGGGTCAAGGGCTGAAGAAGAAGGAATCTTCTTCAAACAAAGGTATAATAAAAATAATTAATCACTATTCCAAAATCATGATTAGTTGGTGAAAAGGTAAGAGAGGACAGAGGAGCATGGAAGAAGGGGAAGGAGGAAGGGCACCAGAGAGAGGTGATATGCAGGTGAGGAAAAGAGGAGTAAGAGGGGAGACAGGATGAGAAATGGAAAGGGAGACAAAGGGGATGTGAAGAAACTACCAGAAGTTAGAGAAGTACCATCAGGTTGGAGGCTACCCAGACAGAATATGAGGTGTTGCTGTACTGTTCTCCGCTCGGTGTCCTATTTTCTATGCCAATTTTTTCTAATTAAAATCAGAAAAAAAATGAAGAGTTAACCTAGTCTGAAACGTGCTAGAATATTTGTCCTACAAATATTTGTCAATATTAGTCCTTTTATATTCTGGCATTCACATTTTGCCAAAGAAGTGTGGAACTTGGTTTTGTAAGTACCATGGCACTAATTAGTAGAATGTCCAATAAAACAGTTAATCCCAAGAGCCACTGTAACTGGCATTGAGGTGTCCAGCTTCTCCTATTCAGTGAGAATTCTAACATTAACCTGATAAGATGATGTAATAATATCAGGGAGTCACATTCAGATTCACTTATTTAGCACATGTATATCGAAACATACAGTGAAATGTGTTAACAACCAACACATCCTAAGGGTTGCTGGGGACAGCCAGCAGATGTTGACACACATTCCTGCACTAACACAGCATGTCCACAATCCTCAGCAAAACACTACAAAACAGAAGAGGCAACAAAACAACAGCAAAACAGGCCCCTTTCCTCCAGGAAAATGGGCTACCAACTTCCAAACTCATAGATCCAGGGCTTCCACCATTGAACTTTGACATTTGGACTTCTAATTGACCTTTGGCTTTCAATCTCCAGTATCAACCCTGGGATTAACTGAACTCCAGGCCTCGAACTCTGGACTTACTAATTCATATACCTTGGGTAACACGTGAGCCCCTCCTCACGCGGACATCCAAACCCAATATCCACCGACCTGAGCAGGCTAGCTGACCTGATCAGCCTCACTAACGTTCACCCACAACTTTTGCTAGACCGACACCAACGTTGGTCCTCAGACACATGCCTACATCATCGAACAGAAGCCTGGACTCCAGCTGACCTTCGTCACACATCCAATCACTGGCTTTTGTACATAAAGTGCAGAGCAGAGGCCTATTCAGGCCTGACCTCTAACTCCACCACATCCCTGTCCCTAACCTATAATCTCACCAACAAATACCCCACCTCCCTGTCCCTTGGCACTAATCTGGTCCCTAACTCCCTTCTCTGTCCCCAAAACCATCCCTATGAACTTAAAAGAAAGCAACCAGATCTGAACCACAATCTCAATGGAGTCTGGAGCTTAACACCATCTTGATTAGACGGAAAAAAGTCATAATACTTTCTATTTTCCTACTTCTGCAAAATCAGGGACAAAGATACACATTGGAAAGAAAGAAAGAAAAAGCCCCAGGATCTATAGTGAGCAGTACCAGCAGGAATTGTGAAACAATCCCCAACCTCTCCTATGCCCTCTGACTACTACCATCAGGTAGGAGGTACAGAAGCCTGAAGGCACAAACTCAGCAAATCAGGAATAGCTTCTTCTCCTCTGCCATCCATTCCTAAATGGACATTGAACCCTTGGACACTACCTCACTTTTTAAAATAAATATTATTTCTGCTTTTTGCACAATTTTAAATCAATTCAATATACGTATACTGTAACTGATTTATTTATTTATTTATTATTGTTATTTTATTTACTTTTTCTTTTCTATATTATGTATTGCATTGAACTGCTACTGCTAAGTTAACAAATTTCTCTACACATGCCACTGATAATAAACCTGACTCTGATTCTGTAAACCTCATGAATTTATCTGCACAGACCAACCTAGTAAGAGAGTATGAATGGGATTCTCAGAGATGAGCTTCCACAGGTGATTCACAATGCACTGGGAAGATAAATGGTGAGGGATCTCAAGGTGGTGCATGTGCCCGAGCTTAGACTCTGTCCAGCAAATATTTTCACAATGGTAAGTAAGGTCAGCATTGTGGCACTCTGGAAAATGACAAGCAAAAGACAGCTCCTGCACCACAGTGGTATTTAAATATTTTTATAAAAGATAAGAAGAATGTTCCTTCCAATAATCACCCCACCTCTTGGGCGTCCACACTACCCTTTTGCCATTGGGTTGAGCTATCCCTCTTCGGCTGCTGTCATGGCTTAGTTGGAATGGTGGAGCAGATTCAATGGGCCAAATGGCCTAATTCTGTTCCTCTATCTTATGGTCTCATGGAAGGTTTAATTTTACACACAGTGGCCTCTCTGTTAGGTACACCTGAACATCTTCCCGTTAATGCAAATCATTAACCAGCCAATCATGTGGCAGCAATTCAATGAACAAAAGCACGCAGACATCATCAAGAGGTTCAGTTGTTGCTCAGACCAAACATCAGATTGGGTTCAGAATGGGAACAGTTCATTCATTATGTGCCGTTTGCAACAGTGGGGTATAGAAAAGCACAACGCATTAAACCTTGAAGTGGGAATGAGCTACAGCAGCAGCGGACAATGAAAACATACACTCAGTGGCCACTTTCTTGGATACAGGATGGCCGCTGAGAGCGTTTAATAATTTCCCCTTAAACCAGCATTTGACCTGTGTTGTATGATTCCTTAAACTGGAGAAGCAGTTTCAGGACGACCTGAGTCCGGCCAGACCTTGCCGACAGCAATTTCATAAAAATCTCATTAGCATTCTCCAGATTGCAAGTAACAATGGAAAGCAGCATAAATAGACAGGGTCAGAGGAAGACATCTATCATGTGACACTTTAATTCTCTAAATTCCTCTATAGCTTAGTGATATTATAAAATATAGAGTTTGAAGCTATCATCATGGCCACATTTACAAAATTGCAATTGCAGAAGCTCATCTTACATTGTTATATATTCCAGTACAATATAAAGCATTCAGAAATTTGGAAGATATAGCACTGAGGTGAAATAAATACAGAAATAGAGTGAAATAGGTCAGGTACTGTTTTGACTAATGTTGTCCATGATTATTCAGATGGATAGAAATACACAGAGCCTCATTCCCTCTGGTGTTTGATGTGGAAGAGATGCAGTCTGGGGTTTCAGAGGATGCCATTTCGGGTATGACATATAATAGAGGAAATCAGCCCTGGGCAAGATTCAGCTGTAAAACACAAGTCATTTATCAAACAATTTTCTTCTTTAATTGTTGTGCAGTGTAGCCATTTTACTTGCTGTAATGTAAGTAATGAGTAAGTTCCAAGCTAATTACAGAGGAATTAAGTTATTCCTCCAGTGGCTTTCATCAGTCAGAACACTGAGTACAGGAGTTGGAACATTATGTTGCAGTTGGGTTATGCTGCCGGTGAGGCCACACTCGGAATACTATATACAGTTTGGTCACCTTGTTACAGAAAAGTTGTGAAAATGATTTACGAGGACATTGCCATGACTGGAGGCCTGAGTTACAGGGAGAAGTTTTGCTGGCTAGGCTTTTATTGTTTGGAACGTAGGAGAATGAGGGATGACCTTACCAAATGTTTAAAATTACAAGGGGCATAGACAAGGTGGATGGTGGCAATCTTTTCCTCGGGGTAGGGAACACAAAAGCTAGGAGGCATGGATATGGAGGGAGAGAGGAAAGATCTAAAAGGGGCCCGAGAGGCAGCTTTTTTCACACAGACAGTGGTATGAAGACTGGTGTGAAATCTACGGAATTAAGGGAAACAAGTAGTGAGATCATGGAAACTTTACAGATTGATAAGGAGGAGGTCCTTGCTGTCTTGAGGAAAATTAAAGTGGATAAATCCCCGGGACCTGACAGGGTGTTCCCTCAGACCTTGAAGGAGATTAGTGTTGAAATTGCAGGGGCCCTGGCTGAAATATTTAAAATGTCGCTGTCTACAGGTGAGGTGCCGGAGGATTGGAGGGTGGCTCATGTTGTTCCGTTGTTTAAAAAAGGATCGAAAGGTAATCCGGGAAATTATAGGCCAGTAAGGTTAACGTCGGTAGTAGGTAAGTTATTGGAGGGAGTACTAAGAGACAGAATCTACAAGCATTTGGATAGACAGGGGCTTATTAGGGAGAGTCAACATGGCTTTGTGCGTGGTAGGTCATGTTTGACCAATCTGTTGGAGTTTTTCGAGGAGGTTACCAGGAAAGTGGATGAAGGGAAGGCAGTGGATATTGTCTACATGGACTTCAGTAAGGCCTTTGACAAGATCCCGCATGGGAGGTTAGTTAGGAAAATTCAGTCGCGAGGTATACATGGAGAGGTGGTAAATTGGATTAGACATTGGCTCAATGGAAGAAGCCAAAGAGTGGTAGTAGAGAATTGCTTCTCCGAGTGGAGGCCTGTGACTAGTGGTGTGCCACAGGGATCAGTGCTGGGTCCATTGTTATTTGTCATCTATATCAATGATCTGGATGATAATGTGGTAAATTGGATCAGCAAGTTTGCTGATGATACAAAGATTGGAGGTGTAGTAGACAGTGAGGAAGGTTTTCAGAGCCTGCAGAGGGACTTGGACCAGCTGGAAAAATGGGCTGAAAAATGGCAGATGGAGTTTAATACTGACAAGTGTGAGGTATTGCACGTTGGAAGGACAAACCAACGTAGAACATACAGGGTTAATGATAAGGCACTGAGGAGTGCAGTGGAACAGAGGGATCTGGGAATACAGATACAAAATTCCCTAAAAGTGTCGTCACAGGTAGATAGGGTCGTAAAGAGAGCTTTTGGTACATTGGCCTTCATTAATCAAAGTATTGAGTATAAGAGCTGGAATGTTATGATGAGGTTGTATAAGGCATTGGTGAGGCCGAACCTGGAGTATTGTGTTCAGTTTTGGTCACCAAATTACAGGAAGGATATAAATAAAGTTGAAAGAGTGCAGAGAAGGTTTACAAGGATGTTGCCGGGACTTGAGAAACTCAGTTACAGAGAAAGGTTGAATAGGTTAGGACTTTATTCCCTGGAGCGTAGAAGAATGAGGGGAGATTTGATAGAGGAATATAAAATTACGATGGGTATAGATAGAGTGAATGCAAGCAGGCTTTTTCCACTGAGGCAAGGGGAGAAAAAAAAACCAGAGGACATGGGTTAAGGGTGAGGGGGGAAAAGTTTATAGGGAACATTAGGGGGCGCTTCTTCACACAGAGAATGGTGGGAGTATGGAATGAGCTGCCAGACGAGGTGGTAAATGCGGGTTCTTTTTTAACATTTAAGAATAAATTGGACAGATACATGGATGGGAGGTGTATGGAGGGATATGGTCCATGTGCAGGTCAGTGGGACTAGGCAGAAAATGGTTCAGCACAGGCAAGAAGGGCCAAAAGGCCTGTTTCTGTGCTGTAGTTTCTATGGTTTCTATGTATGTGGAATAAGCTGCCAGAAAACGTGCTTGGGGCAGGTACAATATTGGAGCTCCATTTCCCTGGTGCAGAGCTCTGTACAGTTCTTTCGGAGACACCCATGATTTAGAGACTGATAAAGGAAAGGGCACTTGCTTTAATAATGACAACAAAGTTCTGAGTGCAGTTAATGAATAGAAAAAAGTCGGACTATTTTAAGAGCAATTTGTTCCAAACAGACAGAAGAGCTATGTAATGCAAATGGATTTTAATGTGGATAATGCAGGGTAATGCACATGACTAGAGCTAACAAAAAAACATACTGGCCAAGACCCAAAAGAAAATGACTGAGAGTAGTCATTGATCATACTCCAAAGCATGGACTCAGTATGAAGCATTAACCGGTAAAGCTAAATAGAAATTGCACTATAAATCAAAAAAGATTATTAGGATACTATTCAGATCAATAACAAGGCCATTCCTACATCAGGAAGGACATCCAACCTCCCAAAGGACATAGCTACAAAGGTCTACATAAAGGTCACAAAATAACAAAGGGTGATGCGTTAGCATGGCGATTACCGCAATGCTATTGCAGATCAGGACGTCAGAGTTTTACGTTCAATTCGGCATCCTCTATAAGAAAGTTTGTTTTCCCGTATGGGTTTCCTCTATGTGCTCCAGTTTCCTCCCACAGTCCAAAGATGAACTAATTAGTAGGCTAATTGGTTAATACTAAGTACTTTATTGATCCAGAGTGGGAAATTCTTTTGTTACAGCAGCAACATTTAAAAACACACTTAACAGTGTGTAGACTTAACTAATAATAATGCACAGAATAATAATATACACAATAATAATTTACCAATGTGCAATAATAATGTAAATTATTTTAAATTATTAATGATCAATTATTGTAAATTGTCCTGTGATAAGGCGAAGGTTAAATAAGTGGGTTGCTGGATGGTGTGGCTCAGTGGGACAGAAGAGCTTGTTCCATGTTGTGTCTCTAAACAAAATATATAAAAATAAATAACTTCAGACCCTGGGATATTGGCAGGGCCTTAGAACAATATACATCGGCAAATAAACTTCTTTTAAAGTTGGAAAAAAAATTGAGAGAAGGCATAGCATATTCCTCCAAAATAATGTTTATTGTTGGCTTATTATTTTCACAGATACCAATGGACAGGGAAAAACTTGTCTTATACACTGTTCATACAGATCAAATCATTACACAGTGCATTGATGTAGAACAATAACAGATGAAGAATAAAGTGTAACCTCTACAGAGAACATGCAGTGCAGGTAAATGATAAAGTCCAAAATCATAACAAATCTGGTCGTAAAGTCAGGAGTCCAATTTACTATCATAGTGAACCATTAAATTGTCTAACAGGATTGCAGAAGCTGTCTTTGAGCCTGGACATATGTGCTTCCAGGCTTTTGTATCTTCTGCCTTTTGGAAGGGTAAAAGAGGGAATATTCTGGGTGGGTAGGGTCTTTGATTATGCTGGCTGCCTTAAGGGGGCAGCGGGAAATTTAGAAAGAGTCAATGGAAGTGAATCAGGTTTCTGTGATGTGTGTACTGAGCTGTGTCCACAACTCTGTACCGTTTCTTGTGGTCACGGTTAAAGTGGTTGTCACACCAAGCCGTGATGCATCCAGATAGGATTTCTTTGCCTCCTGAGGTAGTAAAGGCATTGATGATCTTTCTTGAATGATTGGACCAGGACGGGCTATTTGTGATGTTAACTCAAACCTCCCAATGTGTGCCACACCACTTCCTGAAGTCAATGACCATCTCTTTTGCTTTGTTGACATTGAGGGAAAGGTTGTTGTCATGATGCCATGTCACTGAGCTCTCTACCTCTTTCCTGTACTCTGAGTCATCGCTATGTGAGATGTGGTTGACTGCGGCGGTATCATCTGCAAACTTTATTGACGGAGTTCGAGCAGAATCTGGCCACACAGTCAGGAGTGTACAAAGAGTAGAGTGGGGACTGAGTTCATAATCTTGTGCAACACCAGTGTGGAGAATAATCATGGCGGAGGTGTTAAAACTATCAATGGAATTGGATTAAATAAACTACACATAGAACATAGAACATCAGACAGTATAGCACAATATGGTTCCTTCAGACTATGATGTGGTGTGGACCAATCGAAGCCTACTCCACAATCAATTGAACCCTTCTCCTACTGCATCCATGACCCTCCATTTCTTCTACGTCCACGTGCCTATCCAGGAGTCTTTTAACTGTCCCTGTTCTGTCAGCCTCAACTACCAGTACTGGCAAAGTGTACCAGGCACCCAAAACTCTCATTTTAAAAAACTTATCTCTGACATCTCCCCTAATCTTTCCTCCTTTCACCTTAAATGGATATCCTCTGGTACTGGCCATTGCCAGCCAGGGAAAAAAATACTGCTGGCTGTCCACTCGATCTACTGGTCTCTTAAAATCTTTATTTATTTGCTTAGTTAGTTGTTGGGATACAGCACAGAATAGGTCCTTCCGGCTTCTCAAATCACACCGCCCAGAAACCCTCCACTTAACCCTAGCCTAATCACAGGACAACTTACAATGACCAATTAACCGACCAACTGATACATCTTTGGAACGTGGGAGGAGGCAGGAGCACCAGCAAGAAACCCACATGTTCACGGAGAAAACATATAAACTCCATACAGAGAGCGGTGGGAATTGAACCCAGGTCGTTGGTACTGTAAAGCATTGTGCTAACCATTATGCTACCTTGCCTCCACATCTTGAACATCGAATGTAAGATCAAAGAACAGAGAAAAAAAAAACAGACATATAAACAAGAGTACCATACTTGCTCCAACCCACAACGACTAGCTCCACTAAACCCTCTTCCTCTCCAACAGGACTGTGGGACCACTTTCACATGTGACAGGAGAAGGAAATTGATTTATGGTCAATTAGCACTCTTAAAAATGAAACTGGATTGTTAGTTGTTGAGAAACAGGATTAAAGGTTGTAAATACATTTTACAGTTCTCTGTGATTTCTTTGAGTGCAAAGCAACTATTATTCCTCAAGTTAATGAGTTGTATGGCAGGAAAGGCCATATTTGAATTAATGGTACAAGGCCTTTAGACAAGGAATACTTGTTGGCTCTGCATTTTCTTCTGTTCTTTATCACTTTGACTGTCCTGTTGCATGTCACAAGATTTTTCATTGTTTTCTTGAAACTATTCTCAGTAGGTGCAAAGCAGCAGCATAAAACCAGCTGGATTCAGCCATAATGTGGCAATTTCATTTGGGAATTTGTCGTTCCGCTGCACAATAAGGTTTCAGAACGGAATTACATTAGATTGACATTCAAACAGCAGCGACAAGTAGCATTAACCAATGTAGGCACATCTGTTCTTTTCAAATGTCTTTGGAAGCTGTAGAAAATGGACACATGTTCTCAACACGACTATCAAATACTCTCTTGATACTCTGCAATAACTGACAACGGCAGCTTCAGCTTAGTTAATTGTAAACTTGCACAGAAACACTTAACTAGAAATATATACCTGTCATGTATTTTGCCTTGAAGGCTATGCCATGTTCTACGGCCTGCTTTAATGTTTACTAACTGAAGATTGAAAATACAATAGAGTGCAAATCTACCTGTAGCTTTATCTTGGACTTACCCAGTGCCAGACGGTTCACTGTGCTGTATTTTGTGTCCTTCCTCTGTCCTTCTCAATTTTCAGGCCACAAATCACCAGTCGGGTTTCCCATGGAAAGGCAGAAATTAAATTGAAAAGTTCTCCACACCTTTCTCATCCTAATCTGTGGAAAAGCAGATCAGAGCTAAAAGAATCCGATTCAGAATCAGGTCTATTATCACCAACATTTGTCACAAAATTTGTTGTTTACAGCAACAGTACAGTGCAAGACAGGAAAAGTACTGTAAAAAATAAAGAGTGCAAAAGATGAATAATGAACAGTGTTCGTAGATTCGTGGACTGTTCAGAAATCTGATGGTGAAGGGGAAGAAAAAGTTCAAAGTAAATTTTATTAAAGCACAAATGTGCCACCATCTCTGACCCTGAGATCCATTTTCTTGCAGGTAAATTCAGCAAATCTGGAGAATAGTAACGATAAGAGAATCAATGAGAGATCAATCAGAGTGCCAAAGACAACAAGCTATACAAAAGCAAGAATAAGTAAATAGCAGTAAATAACGAGAACATGAGATAATAAAATAAGAAGTCCTTAAAGTGAGATAAGACCTTATCTATTCCAGCTGCTACCATCGGGGAAACAGTACCACAGCTTAAAAGCCAGGACCAACAGGCTCCGGGACAGCTTCTTCCACCAGGCCATCAGACTGATTAATTCATGCTGATACAATTGTATTTCTATTCTATATTGACTGTCCTGTTGTACATACTATTTATTACAAATTACTGTAAATTGGACATTGCGCATTTAAACGGAGACGTAACGTAAAGATTTTTACTCCTCGTGTAGGTAAATGATGTAAGAAATAAAGTCAATTCCATTCAATTCAATTGGTTGTAGGAATATTTCAATGATAGGGCAAATGA
The DNA here is from genome assembly GCF_963921235.1 of Mobula hypostoma. Lineage (NCBI taxonomy): Eukaryota > Metazoa > Chordata > Chondrichthyes > Myliobatiformes > Myliobatidae > Mobula > Mobula hypostoma. The sequence goes on from NC_086112.1 coordinate 20,578,475, forward strand.
GTGTAGTTATCCCTTTTCATTCCAAAGCCGAATGGTTGGGGGATAGTGACTGTTCTTGAGCCTGGTGGTGTGAGTCCTGAGGCTCGTGTACCTTCTACCTGATGGCAGCAGTGAGAAAAGAGCATGGCCTGGGTGATGGTGATCTCTGATGATGGATGCTGCTTTTCTACAACATGTAGACGTGCTCAGTGGTTGTGAGGGCTCTACCCATGATGTATTAGGCTGAATCCACTACCTTTTGTAGGATTTTCCATTCAAAGGCTTCGGTGTTTCCTTACCAAGCTATGATGCAGACCGTCAATGCACTTTCCACTACACATCTATAGAGGTTTGTCAAAGTTTTAGATGTCGAGCCAAACCTCTGCAGATCTCTGAGGAAATAAAGATGCTGTTGTGATTTCTTCACCATTGCATTTACATGCCAGGCCCAGCACAGGTCCTCTGAAATCGTTACGCCCAGGAATTTAAAGTTGCTGACTCTTTCCACCTCTAATCCTCCGATGAGGACTGGCTATTCTCAAAACACTGAGTGTGGGCCTTTAGGTTCCTGTACCTCCTCCCCGAGGAAGAAGTGGAACTGGCAGAGTCGACGACCCTCTACAGCCTCTTGCCATCTCGTGCATTAGAGGTCACACACCAGGCTGTGATGCAACCGGTCAGAATGCTCTCCACGCCATGTCTGTAGAAGTCTTTGCTGAGGCACCAAATCCCCTCAAACTCCGAATGAAGTAGAGTCACTGGCAATGCCTCAATTGCAGCAATGTGTGGGGCCCAGGATGGATTCTCTGAGATGCTGACAGCCAGGAACTTGACACTGCTCAACCTTTTCACCACTGAGGATGAAAAAAAGCTCAATTCTCAGCACAAGTACCTCTGCCAACCTAGGCATGCCTAGGTGTGCAATAAAGAAGCTCAATTCCAACACTGACTAAAACTCATCCAAAATGTTTCAGAAATATGTATACAAAATTTAACTCCTCCTGGAAGTAATTCATCCTTGTTAGGGAGGGGGACCCACCACTCAAGGGATTAGATCTCAGAGACTAGACAGGGAATTAAGTTAGTCCTGGAAGAGTAGGTGGATACAGTATAACCTCCTTATAGTGAGGGTGACTGTAGATATCTATATCAAATATTCTTTTGAGTTTAGGGCTCTGCAGACAGGGAACCCAATACCACCGCAAGTGAAAGAACATGTGACCAATCACAGAGTCATAGAACAATACAGCATAGAAAAGGCCATTCGTCCCATCTAGTCCATGACCTAGTCCTGTCAACATGCACCTCAGATCATAGACCTCCATATCACTCCCACACATCTACCTATCCAAACATCTCTTAAATGTTGAAATCAAACTGGCATTCATCACTTGCACCAGCAGCTCATTCCACACCCTCACCACCCTCTGAGTGAAGAACTTCCCCCTCATATTCCCCTCCAACTTTTCACCTTTCACCCTTAACCCATGACCTCTGGTGCTAGTCTCACCTAACCTCGGTGGAAAAAGCCTGCTTGTATTTACCTTACCTGTAGCCCTCATAATTTTGTATATCTCTATCAAATCTCCCCTCAATCTTCTATGCTCTAGGGAAAAAAGTCTTAACTTATTCAAGCTTACCCTTTAACTCAGGTTTTCAAGTCACGGCAACATCCTTGAAAATTTTCTCAGCACTTTTTCATTCTTATTTACACCTTTCCTCCAGGTAGGTGATCAAAACTGCACACAATACTCCAAATTAGGTCTCATCAGCGTTTTATACTATTACAACATAACATCCCAAATCCTGTACTTAATATTTATGAAGGCCAATGTACCAAAAACCTTCTTTATGGCCCTACCTGTGACTCCACTTTCAATGAATTATGGACCTGTATTCCTAGATCCCCTTGTTCTGCAGCATCCCTCAAATGCCCCACCATTCACTGTTCAATCAATTTCCCTTGGGATCAATAAAGTATGACTATGACTATGACTAAGACCTCCCCTGGCTGTTTCTCCCAAAATGCAACAAATTGCACTTGTCTGCATTTAATTCCATCTGCCATTTTCAGCCCATTCTTCCAGCTGATCCCAATCCCACGACAAGCTTTGATAGTCTTCCTCGTTGGTCACTACATCCTCAATCTTGGTGTCATCTTCATATTTGCTGATCCAGTTAACCATATTATCATCCAGACTGTTGATATAGATGACAAACAACAACAGACCTAGCACCAATCCCTGTGACAACTACTAGAACAAGGCCTCTAGTCAGAGAAGCAAACATCTACTAACTTCCACTCGTTGGCTTCCTCCACAAATTCAATGTCTAATCGAATTTACTATCTCATACTGAATGTCAAGCGAATGAACCTTCTTGACCAGCCTCCCATGCGGGACTTGGTCAAAGGCCTCGCTAAAGTCTGTGTAGACAGCATCTACTACATTGCCTTCATCAATGTTCCTGGTAACTTCCTGGAAAAAAATCTGTAAGATTTGTTAGGCACGACCTACCACACACAAAGCCATATCGACTATCCCAAATGAGTCCCTGTCTGCCCAAATACTTATACATACGTTCCCTTAGATCTGATCATTTCCAATAATTTTCCCATTACTGATGTCAGGATAATTTCCTGGCTTGTTTTTAAAGCTTTTCTTAAACAATGGAACAACATTAACTATCCTTCAATACTCCGGCACCTCGCCCTGTGGCTAAGCAAGTTTTAGGTATCTCTGCTAGAGCCCCTGCAGTTTCTGTACCAGCCTCCCATGGCTTTTGAGGGAACACCTTGTCAGACCCTGGGGATTTACCCCTCAAGGCAGCAAATACCTCCTCCTTTGTAATCTGTATAGGGCCTATGACCTCACTGCTGCTTCGTCTCACTTCCATGGTCTCTGTATCTATCTCCTGAGTAAATGCAAATACAAAAACTCCATTTAAAATCTCCCCATAATTTTCAGTTCCATACATTGATTACCACTCTGATCTTCCAGAGGACCAATTTTATCCCAGATATCCTTCTGCTCTTAATATTTCTGTAGAAGTTCTTAGAATCTTTCCTCAGCTTGTCTGCTAAAGCAACATCATGTCTTCTTTTAACCATTCTGATTTCATTTTTCTCTTGTATTTCTTGTACTCCTTAAGGATTTTATTTGCTCCTTCCTGCCTTTATCTGCTATGCGCCTCATTTTTCTTAACCAGGGTCTCACTATCTCTTGAAAACCAAGGTTCGCTTAATCTGTTATCCTTGCCTTTTATTCTGACAGGAAGACATAAAAACTGTACTCTCAAAATTTCACTTTTGAAGGTCTCCTCATTTACCAAGTACACCCTTGTCAGAAAATAACCTGTCCCAATCCATACTTGCCAGATCCTTTCAGATACCATCAAAATTGGCCTTTCTCAATTTAAATGATCAGCCTGAGGCCTTTCCACAATTACCTTGAAACAAATGACATTATGATCACAAGATGGAAAATGTTCCCCCTACAAGCTTTTGTCACCTGCCCTATCTCATTCTCTAATAGGAGATCTAGTATCGCACTCTCTCTAGTTGGAACTTCTGTATATCAATTAAGGGAACTTTTCTGAACGCATTTGACAAACTCTATCCCATCTAGACCTTTTACAGTATGGGAATCCCAATCAATATGTGGAAAGCTTAAAAAAACACACCTACTATCACAACCTTAAGTTTCATGGAATGGTCTATAATAGGATCCTATTACCGTGATCATACCTTTCTTATTCCTCAGTTCTAGTCATAAAGCCTCAGTAGGAGAGCTCTCCAGTCTGTCCTGACTGGGCCTTACTGTGATATTTTCCTTCCCCCTTTCGTCCCTTCTATTTTATCATGTCTAATACATTGAGCTACCAGTCTTGCCTTTCAATAATGGCTATAATGTCATAATTCAACGTGTTGATCCATGCCCTAAGCTCATTTGCCTTTCCTGGTATACCCCTCGCATGGATATATATGCAGTTCAGAACATTAGTCCCATCATTTTGAATCCTGACTTTTATGTTGGCTTAACAACACCTTGCTCCACAACCACTCCACTATCTGGTCTGGTGCTCTGCCTTCCATCACCCTGCAACTCTAGTTCAAAACCGCCCTCACACCTATGCTCCCTGTGCAGCACTAGCAAACCTTCCCACTACGATATTAGTCTGCATCCAGTTCAGGTGAAAACTATCCCTTCTGTACAGGTCCCATCTTCCCTGGAAGAGTGTCCAATGATCCAAACTTCTAAACCACCTTCTTAGCCATACCTACCAAATGTTGAAAGATCTAGTTAAGGTGGATGTGGAGAGGACATTTCCTATGGTGGCGGTGTCCAGAACTAGAGGCCACAGTCTCAAAATTGAGGAGCAACCCCTTTAGAACCGAGGTAAGGAGGAATTTTTTTAACCCGAGGATAATAAATCTGTGGAATGCTCTGCCACAGACTGTGGTGGAGGCCAAGTCCGTGGGTATATTTAAGGTGGAAGTTGATCATTTTCTGATCGGTCAGGGCATCAAAGGATATGGCGAAAAGGCAGGTGTATGGGGTTGAGTGGGATCTAGGATCAGCCATGGTGGAATGGCGGAGCCGAATGGCCTAATTCTGCTCCTATGTCTTTTGTTTTTGTGGCCTTATGTATTAAACTGTATGATATTTCTGTTTCCGGCCTCATTGGAAATTGGCATGGATAGCAACCCTGTCCGGTCTTTGAATAAGTATCTCCAAAGTTCCTGTTCTTTTTATCAGTCAAGGAATGAACCTTGAAATCAAAAATGTCTTCTCCTATCATTTCGGATCTCCCCCTCCCCCCCCCCCACTTTCAAATCTCTTACTAGGTCTTCTTTCAGTTAGTACTGACGAAAGGTCTCGGCCCGAAACGTCGACTGTACCTCTTCCTAGAGATGCTGCCTGGCCTGCTGCGTTCACCAGCAACTTTTATGTGTGTTGCTTGAAATTCCAGCATCTGCAGATTTCCTCGTGTTTGTGCATAAAAGATACGTTTTTAAAGCTGATTGAATTCTAAATCTCTTTATTTCAGTTGATACTGAATGGAGGAGATAGTACACCATAGTCTTCTCTTGCTCAGTGCATGTCGTGTCCTCATTTTCTGAGGTGATTGCATTTTATGACCACAAGTAAACATGGTGTGATTAGCAAAGAACAATTCAAGAGGCATTAGAGAGAAAATATTGCAAGCCGACATCGAATTCATAAAATATCTATTCAAAAAGCACAAGTAAATTACTTTGAACACAGAGCAGGTGTTAAACATTTAAGAAGAGGAAAGCATGAAAGGGGACGTTGTCTGGTGCCTGAAACCTTTTCCCTTACAATAATCTGAAGGACAGTGGCCACTCAGTGACACAGCAACAAGAGGTCACCGCCTGCCTGTAGACCTCGTCTTTAAGATTGAATAATGCTGCCAGCTTAAGCAACGAAACAAACCCACGGTCTTTGAAATACTTTAAATATTCAGAGGTGGTTAAATCCTCTCCACATATGTCTCACAGCGGGGTTTAAGATTATTAAAGTAGTTGAACATAAATCTCTTTCATTGTCAGTGCACTGAAGTCTGCCCCCTGCTGGCAGTTTTTCACTGACTCACACATGCACTGAGCAAATAACCATGGCAAAGCAATTAGACATTTGGAAATCAGAAGAGGCAAAGAACAGGAAGATCAATCGATTTTTGAGAAGTGCCTAAATCAGTAGGGCTTTTATCACTTCACATTTTCACAATCCATTGACCATGGATTATGACTGATAACATGGATGAAACCAAGGGATTTCACTTTGCAATCACCATTTTGTTCTGAAGCAAATTATATTTAAATGATTGTTTGCAAGTTCAGTAATTGGCATAATTCAATTTTAATGATAATTGGCAAGTTTGAATTTCTAGCGGCTGTTAGGTTCTTGTATAAAATGCCCATTTACTGAATTTGTTAACTGTTGTATAGCTGGATGGGGTCACAAGTTGAGAGCTATCCATTATCTGATCATGCAAATGGATTGTGCTTAAACCAGCACTAACCATCATTGCAGTTAGTGTCTGATCTACAATTATTTGACTACTAATCACATGCTTTCATTAATTTTGCAAGTCAATCAAAATTTGGAAATGAAGCGAAACTCAATTATCTCCTCAACCATCAAGCTCCTAAACCAGTGTAGATAACTTCTTTCTCAGCACTCAACTGATTCCACAACACATGAACTCACTTTCAAGGATTCTACAACTCATGTTTCAATACGACTTTCTATTTCTTTATTTATTTGTTTGTTTTTCTGTTTATTATTTTGTTTTTCTTTTTGTGTTTGCACGATTTGCTGCCTTTTGCACTTTGGTTGTTTGGCTTTGTTTATGTGTAGTTTTTCATTGAATCTGTTGTGTTCCTTTGTATCTATTGTGAATACCTGCAAGAAAATAAATGAATCTCAGGGTAGCATATAGTGACATATGCAGTACTATGCAAAAGTCGAAGGCACATATATACATAGCTAGGGTGCTTAAGACTTTTGGATAGTACTGTAGTATTTTTATGTATTGCACTGTCTTGCTACCAAAAAAAAACAAATTTCATGACATATGTGAGTGACGATAAATCTGATTCTGATATGGGTCTCTATTGTGGACTGGGAGAGGGGAATCATGGTTGGGAAAAAGGGAAAGGACAGGGAGGGAGTGGGGAGCACCAGAGAGACATTCTGTAATGATCAATAAGCTGAGTGTTCAGAATCAAATGACCTTGCCCAGTGTCTCCGGGCTAGGCGCGTTTTTACTCGCGGCACTCTACCCTTGCCATTCCCAACAGCTTTTGCTCCTGACAGAAATACAAACTCACCCTCAGCTCCGGATTGACAAATACAGTACTGTGCAAAAGTCTTAGGCACCCAAGCTGTATATACATGCCTAAAATGTTTGCACAGAACTGCACGTACATTGATAATAAATTTACTTTGAACACTGAACTTTGCAGTTGTCATTCTTTGGAATATTCTGAATTCAGTGTACAAAAGAAGCTAAGGGTACCTATTTTATTATTTGTTTATATTTATATCAAATTTTTAGTTACTTTAAATAAACTATATATTTATAACATATTCCTTTGAATGCATTTTCCCAAAACATCAATATAATAACAGGAATAGCCTCTAAAGGGCAGTGGGAGAGAAAGGATTACTTTGCTATTCATTTATGGAATGTGGGCTTTGCTGGCACTTTATTTCCCATCCTTAATTGGCTTCAGATGGTACTGCTGAATTCTTTCTTAAACTGCTGCAGTGTTTGTGGTGAAAGAGCAGTTGGGGGAAGTTCGGGGACATAATCTCAACAATACTCTCATTGGCCACTTTATTAGGTACAGGGGATACCTAATAAAATGGCCACTGAGTCTATGTTCATTGTAAATGCAAAATAATCTGCAGATGCTGGGAACAAAGCAACACTCACAGCACGCTGGAGGAACTCAGCAGGTCGGGCAGCATCAGTGGAAACGATGAGACGACGTTTCGGGCCGGAACCCTTCATCAGGACTGAAGAAAGAAGGAGGGGGAAGGATTTGAAGAAGGCTGGTAGGTTCAGTTGAAAGACCAGTAATTTGAAAGACAAAGGGGTGGGGGAGGGGAAGCAGGGACGTCATAGGTAGGAAAACAACAGGTAGTAGAAGAAGGAGGCGGAACCATGAGGGAGGTGATAGGCAGCTGGGGGAGTGGGCAGAGTGAAATAGGGATAGAGGAAGGGAGGGGGAGGGAATTACTGGAAGTTGGAGAATTCTATGTTAATACCAAGGGGCTGGAGACAACCTAGACGGTATTTGAGGTGTTGCTCCTCCAACCTGAGTTTAGCCTCATCATGGCAGTAGACTCCATTTTGTCACCCATAGTTCAGTCCCTCCCCACCTACATCCGGGATACATCCCATGCCCTCCACCTCTTCAATAACTTCCAGTTCCTCAGTCCCAACAGCTTCATTTTTACTATGGATGTCTAATCCTTATACACCTCCATTCCCCATCAAGAAGGTCTCAAAGCCCTCCGCTACTTCCTGGATAATAGACCTCACCAGTTCCCCACCACCACTACCCTGCTCCAGTTGGCGGAACTGGTTCTCACACTTAATAACTTCTCTTTTGGCTCTTCCCACTTTCTTCAGACTAAGGGTGTAGCTATGGGAACTCGCATAGGACCCAGCTACGTCTGCCTCTTCATTGGTTATGTGGAACAGTCTGTGTTCCAAACCTATTTTGGTACTGCTCCCCAACTTTTCCTTCGGTACATTGACGAGTACATTGGTGCTGCTTCCTGCAACCATGCTGAATCGTCAATTTCATCGACTTTACTTCAAACTTCCACCCAGCCCTCAAATTCACTTGGTCTATCTCTGACACTTCTCTGCCCTTTCTCGATGTCTCGGTCTCCATCTCTGGAGACAGACTGTCCACTGACATCTTCTACAAGGCCACTGACTCTCATAACTACCTCGACTATACCTCTTCCCATCCCACCACATGCAAAAATACCATTCCCTATTGCCAGTTCCTCCGTCTCTGCCGCATCTGCTCTGAGGATGAGTCTTTCCGTTCCAGGACATCTCAAATGTCGTCTTTCTTTAAGGATCGTGGTTTCCCTTCTGCTGTCATCAATGATGCCTTCACCTGCATCTCCTCCATTTCCCACACTTGGGTCCTCACCCCATCCTCCCACCACCACAACAGGGACAGAGTTCCCCTTGTCCTTACCTACTACCCCACCAGCCTCCGGATCCAGCACATTATCCTCCGCAACTTCCGCCACCTTCAACAGGACTCCACCACTAGGCACATCTTTCCCTTTCCACCCCGCTCCGCTTTCCGCAGGGATCGGTCCCTCCACGACTCCCTTATCCGCACGTCCATCCCCACGGATCTCCCACCCGGCACTTATCCCTGTAAGCTTAAGTGCTACACCTGTCCTTTCACCTCCTCTCTTGCCATCATTCAGGACCCTAAACAGTCCTTCCAGGTGAGGCAACACTTCACTTGTGAGTCTGTTGGGGTCGTCTATTGCATCCGGTGTTCCCGGTGCGGCCTCCTTTACATCGGTGAAGCCCAACGCAGATTGGGGGACCGCTTCGTCAAGCACCTCCACTCTGTCTGCCACAACAGACAGGATCTCCCAGTAGCCACCCACTTCAACTCTGCTTCCCATTCCCATTCAGATATGTCCATACATGGCCTCCTCTACTGCCATGATGAGGCTAAACTCAGGTTGGAGGAGCAACACCTCATATACCGTCTAGGTAGTCTCCAGCCCCTTGGTATTAACATAGAATTCTCCAACTTCTGGTAATTCCCTCCCCCTCCCTTCCTCTATCCCTATTTCACTCTGCCCACTCCCCCACTGGCTTATCACCTCCCTCATGGTTCCGCCTCCTTCTTCTACTACCCATTGTTTTCCGGCTTATGACGTCCCTGCTTCCCCTCCCCCACCCCTTTGTCTTTAAAATTACTGGTCTTTCAACTGAACCTACCAGCCTTCTTCAAATCCTTCCCCCTCCTTCTCTCTCCAGTCCTGATGAAGGGTTCTGGCCGGAAACGTCGACTCATCATTTCCACTGATGCTGCCCGACCTGCTGAGTTCCTCCAGCGTACTGAGAGTGTTGCTATGTTCATTGTATTCTGCTGCTGCAGCCTTTCCACTTCAAGGTTCGTCACGCTGAGTGTTCAGGGATGTTCTTCTGCACACCACTGTTCAAACACGTGGTTATTTGAGATACCGTCACCATCCTGTCAACTTGAACCGGTCTGGAGATTCTCCTTTGACCTTTCTCACTAACAGGATGTTTTTAGCCACAGATCTGCAACTCATTTTTTTTTTGTTTTTCACACTATTCTCTCTAAACTCTTTTTCTGAGATAATCAAAGCACCCCATCTGGTACCAATAATAATTCCATGGTCAAAGTCACTATGATCACATTCTGAAACAGGAGAAAATCTGCAGATTCTGGAAATCCAAGACAAAGCACACAAAATGCTGGAGGAACTCAGCAGGTCAGGCAGCATCTATGGAAATGAAAAAACTGTCAACATTACAGACCAAAACATCGACTGTTTATTCATTTCCAAGATGCTGCCTGACTTGATGAGTTCCTGCTAGATCAGATTCTGATGTTTGGTCTGAACGACATTTGCACCCCTTAGTCATGCCTGCATGCTTTTATGCATTGGGTTGCTGTCACATGATTGGCTCATTAGATATTTGCATTAATGAGCAGATGTCCAGGTGTACCTAATAAAGTGGCCACTGAGTGTATGTTTGCAAGTTAAGAGTTGGACTGACTTGGAGAGGAACTTGAAAGTGGTAGTCTTCTTATTTACCTGCTACCCACATGTTCCAAGTGGTAGGTTTAGGAGGGGCTTGAAGAAAGCTTAGCGAGTAACTGCAGCAGATTTTGTATGTCAGCAGTGGGGGAATAATTGTAATCAATAAATGAAGTATTGTGTATTGTACGCTGGAAAACTTAAATTTTCAATAGCACTAAGAGAGACCATAAGACTATAGGTATAGGAGCAGAATTAGGCCATTCAGCCCAACGAGTCTGCTCTGCCATTTAATCATGGCTGATTGATTATCCCTCTCAACCCCATTCTCCTGCCTTCTCCCCAAAGTTTTTGACACCATTACTAATAAAGAACCTATCAACCTCGTCTTTAAGTATACCTCTACGGCCACCTGTGGCAATGAAATCCACAAATTCACTACCCTCAGGCTAAAGAAATTCCTCTTCATCTCTGTTCTGAAGAGGCATCCTTATATTCTGAGGCTGCGCCCTCTGGTCCCCGACTCTCCCACGTCCGGGAACATCCCCTGCACGTCCAATCCATCATGGCATTTCAATATTCGTTTAGGTACCACAGAGCTAAGTGACTAAGGCAGAAATGGTCAGAATTCATTCTGATTATTTTCATATTCCTCTATGGGATGCATTTCTTTGACATTTGTTGCTCTGAAATTCATCCTCGGTAGAACGCACCTGTAATCTTACTACTCAGAGGCTGAAGCAGTCAGACTGCTTGAAGCCAGGAGCTCTGGGCTGCTGCAGGCCCTGCTGACCGGATATCCTCACTGAGTATGGTGTTTCCGTATCATTTTTTCATTGATACTGGAATGCGTAGCAACACTTTCAGGCTGCCTCAGCACATCTTTAGCTTGTGTTGGTGGTTAATACAAACAATGCATCTTACTGTACATTTCGATGCACACACATGCAATAAATAAATAAATCAGAATCTTCATCACAAATTTGCAAGCGGATTCCTAAAGCGTTTAGATAACGTATTACATAACTGTCCAGAGACATGGCTCCAGGGTGACCAGGGATGGGAGCTCAACGTTCGGGGATATTCAATATTCAGGAGGGATAGATATGAAGGAAGGGGAGGTGGGGTGGCGTTGCTGGTTAAAGAAGAGATTAACGCAATAGAAAGGAAGGACATAAGCCGGGAAGATGTGGAATCGATATGGGTATAGCTGTGTAACACTAAGGGGCAGAAGACGCTGGTGGGAGTTGAGTACAGGCTACCTAACAGTAGTAGTGAGGTCGGAGATGGTATTAAACAGGAAATTAGAAATGTGTGCAATAAAGGAACAGCAGTTATAATGGGTGACTTCAATCTACATGTAGATTGGGTGAACCAAATTGGTAAAGGTGCTGAGGAAGAGGATTTCTTGGAATGTATGTGGGATGGTTTTTTGAACCAACATGTCGAGGAACCAACTAGAGAGCAGGCTATTCTGGACTGGGTTTTGAGCAATGAGGAAGGGTTAATTAGCAATCTTGTCGTGAGAGGCCCCTTGGGTAAGAGTGACCATAATATGGTGGAATTCTTCATTAAGATGGAGAGTGACATAGTTAATTCAGAGACAAAGGCTCTGAACTTAAAGAGGGGTAACTTTGAAGGTATGAGACGTGAAGTAGCTAAGATAGACTGGCAAATGACACTTAAAGGATTGACGGTGGATATGCAATGGCAAGCATTTAAAGGTTGCATGGATGAACTACAACAATTGTTCATCCCAGTTTGGCAAAAGGATAAATCAAGGAAGGTAGTGCACCCGTGGCTGACAAGAGAAATTAGGGATAGTATCAATTCCAAAGAAGAAGCATACAAATTAGCCAGAGAAAGTGGCTCACCTGAGGACTGGGAGAAATTCAGAGTTCAGCAGAGGAGGACAAAGGGCTTAATTAGGAAGGGGAAAAAAGATTATGAGAGAAAACTGGCAGGGAACATAAAAACGGACTGTAAAAGCTTTTATAGATATGTAAAAAGGAAAAGACTGGAAAAGACAAATGTAGGTCCCCTGCAGACAGAAACAGGTGAATTGATTATGGGGAGCAAGGACATGGCAGACCAATTGAATAATTACTTTGGTTCTGTCTTCACTAAGGAGGACATAAATAATTTTCCAGAAATAGTAGGGGACAGAGGGTCCAGTGAGATGGAGGAACTGAGCGAAATACATGTTAGTAGGGAAGTGGTGTTAGGTAAATTGAAGGGATTGAAGGCAGATACATCCCCAGGGCCGGATGGTCTGCATCCTAGAGTGCTTAAGGAAGTAGCCCAAGAAATAGTGGATGCATTAGTGATAATTTTTCAAAACTCGTTAGATTCTGGACTAGTTCCTGAGGATTGGAGGGTGGCTAATGTAACTCCACTTTTTAAAAAAGGAGGGAGAGAGAAACCGGGCAATTATAGACCAGTTAGCCTAACGTCGGTGGTGGGGAAACTGCTGGAGTCAGTTATCAAGGATGTGATAACAGCACATTTGGAAAGCGGTGAAATGATCGGACAAAGTCAGCATGGATTTGTGAAAGGAAAATCATGTCTGACGAATCTCATAGAATTTTTTGAGGATGTAACTAGTAGAGTGGATAGGGGAGAACCAGTGGATGTGGTATATTTGGATTTTCAAAAGGCTTTTGACAAGGTCCCACACAGGAGATTAGTGTGCAAACTTAAAGCACACGGTATTGGGGGTAAGGTATTGGTGTGGGTGGAGAATTGATTAGCAGACAGGAAGCAAAGAGTGGGAATAAACGGGACCTTTTCAGAATGGCAGGCGGTGACTAGTGGGGTACCACAAGGCTCAGTGCTGGGACCCCAGTTGTTTACAATATATATATGAATGACTTGGATGAGGGAATTAAATGCAGCATCTCCAAGTTTGCGGATGACACGAAGCTGGGTGGCAGTGTTAGCTGTGAGGAGGATGCTAAGAGGATGCAGGGTGACTTGGATAGGTTGGGTGAATGGGCAAATTCAAGGCAGATGCAATTTAATGTGGATAAATGTGAAGTTATCCACTTTGGTGGCAAAAATAGGAAAACAGATTATTATCTGAATGGTGGCCGATTAGGAAAAGGGGAGGTGCAACGAGACCTGGGTGTCATTATACACCAGTCATTGAAAGTGGGCATGCAGGTACAGCAGGCGGTGAAAAAGGCGAATGGTATGCTGGCATTTATAGAGAGAGGATTCGAGTACAGGAGCAGGGAGGTACTACTGCAGTTGTACAAGGCCTTGGTGAGACCACACCTGGAGTATTGTGTGCAGTTTTGGTCCCCTAATCTGAGGAAAGACATCCTTGCCATAGAGGGAGTACAAAGAAGGTTCACCAGATTGATTCCTGGGATGGCAGGACTTTCATATGAAGAAAGACTGGATGAACTGGGCTTGTACTCGTTGGAATTTAGAAGATTGAGGGGGGATCTGATTGAAACGTATAAAATCCTAAAGGGATTGGACAGGCTAGATGCAGGAAGATTGTTCCCAATGTTGGGGAAGTCCAGAACGAGGGGCCACAGTTTGAGGATAGAGGGGAAGCCTTTTAGGACTGAGATTAGGAAAAACCTCTTCACACAGAGAGTGGTGAATCTGTGGAATTCTCTGCCACAGGAAACAGTTGAGGCCAGTTCATTGGCTATATTTAAGAGGGAGTTAGATATGGCCCTTGTGGCTACGGGGGTCAGGGGGTATGGAGGGAAGGCTGGGGCGGGGTTCTGAGTTAGATGATCAGCCATGATCATAATAAATGGCGGTGCAGGCTCGAAGGGCCGAATGGCCTACTCCTGCACCTATTTTCTATGTTTCTATGTTTCTATATTTACGTATTAGCTGGATAAATAGACTTCCAGTCTACCTGGTCCAATGAGGTGAAATCAAATATCAATTCAGCAGTGAAGTTAAAATGATGCCTATTCACTGATATGAAGTGAAAGGATCAGAGAAAGGTTATTAACTGCATTCAGATTACTGGCTGCCGAATGTCTACTGCCAATCTTAAATTATAATCAAGAAAACTAACTCAAATTTGTGACAACATAATCAATATATTCTATCCTTTTAGAAATAATTGCTAGTGGCAAAGCACATCTAAATTTAGTTCTTATATTTAAAGGAACCTGATCTGTTAAAAAATACCTTCCAAGTGCATGTTGAATGGACGGTACAGATAACCTGGATTTGACCTGGACTTCTGGTGCTGTGTGGTGGGGAGGGAGGGGAAGGGTTTGCGTACTCTCACTGTGACTCCGTATGTTTCCCCAGCTACTCCAACTTCTTCACACATTCCAGAAAAATGTTAGTTGGTAGATTCATTGACAAATGTAAACTGTTTCCCCAGTGTTGGAGGGAGACAGTAGAATTGGGGGAGAAGGGGAGTGAGGGGGGGGATGTTTATGGCATGAGAAAGTGAAAACAGGTATAGAGAAATAGGCAGGGGAACTGCTTTGTTCTGAGATCCAGTATAGATGGGCTGAATGGCTCCTTTGATTGTCATAATGAAATGAGGAACTAGGAATTTTAAGGTGTAATTACAAAAATAGTATTCCTCCAAGAAAAGACCTAGCAAGGAGCAATGATGTACCCTTGAATAATCAGTACGCAGTGTCGCTCCAGAGTAACAGATGTATGGATGTCACAGAAAGACCACATTGTTAAACAATACGGGGTCAGCTAACTTGCATTTCACAGTGGCACAGATTGCACTGAGATGATGAGTGACAGGTCTTAAAGGGGTCTTAATGCAGCCCCGTTTCTGAACACGCCCAGAAATCGCTGTTAAAAGTCAAATTTGTGCAGTGCTATTTAATGAAAGTGCTTTAATGATAGCACTGTCGGAACTCCTCTCCAGATTAGAGGGCAAACCTCAAAGGACACAGACAGATGCAAGTAATATAAGGTCGACAACTGCTGGTACCTGGAGAACATCTCTTCTATTTTGTTTTCCTTCAAGATATTGTCCAGTTTGCCCTTATTCCACTGGTTGTTTGTTATGGCAGCATAGATGGACAATAAACAATGTTTACCAATCCACTCATCCAATAGGCCTAGAAAGAACCTCTAAATATATCATATCATGTCAAGCTATTGTACTTTCCCAATAAAATTAATTCATTGATTCCATTGTTTGGTGAAGAATGAAGAAGGTATGTGGCGGCTATATTTCATTAGGAGCTTGAGAAGATTTGGTATATCACTAAAGACTTGAGCAAGTTTCTACAGATGTACCTTGTATCTCTGTCTGGTGTGGAGGGACAATGCGCAGGATCAGAAAAAGATGCAGAGGACTGGATACTTAGCCAGCTGCATCATGGGCACTTGCCTTCCCAGCATCAAGGAAATGTTCGAAATCCGCTGTCTCAGGAAGGCGGTATCCAGCATTAAAGACCCTCACCACCCAGAACATGCCCCCTTCTCATTACTACCATCATGGAGGAGGTCCAGGAGTCTGAACACATACATTGAACATTTTGGGAACAGCTTTTTAGCCTCTGCCATCAGATCCCTGAATGGTCTGTGAACACTGCCCCAGTACTTTTGCTCACCTTTTCACACTACTGTACGATATATGTTTTTATTACAACTTGTACAATTTTATGCATTGCACTGTACTGCTACCACAAAACAAATTTCATGACAGATGTCAGTGACAATAAACCTGATTCTGATTCTGATTCAGTATTACTAACAAGGAATTAATTTCCATGCAACCATCCAGCCATTGTTATTTATTTTTTGGAAGTGAGCCATTCACAAATTTGTTTTTGCTTGTCCTATGTTAAAACAGTGATTAAGCTTCAAAATGTACTTCCTGGCAATAAAGCATTGTGAGACATATAAGATAATCAATAGTAAAGGCATCTGTTAGTCTTGCGAGACCATGGATCTGCACCTGGAAAGTCTTCACTCTCCAGGGCGCAGGCCTGGGCAAGGTTGTATGGAAGGCCAGCAGTTGCCCATGCTGCAAGTCTCCCCTCTCCACGACACCAATGTTGTCCAAGGGAAGGGCATTAGGACCCATACAGCTTGGCACCGGTGTCGTCGCAGAGCAATGTGTGATAAAGTGCCTTGCTCCCCTCGGCTGGGGCTCAAACTCACAACTTTCAGGTCGCTAGTCCAATGCCTTAACCACTTGGCCATATGCCCACACAAGGCAATGAATATGTTATGTCAATTAAGAGTCTCCCTCTCAAATATTCTGGAACATTTTGACAACCATAATTTATGCCAACTGTCAGATGGTATCTGGATACAAGCTGCACAGTGATACTCTGTTCTCTGCACTATGGTACCAAAGGTGCAATTTGGTTCCAACGTATGACTGGTTCTGTGTGTTTGAAGGAGAACATCTAACATTAGTGTTACCAGTAGGTGGACTGAAACCCTTGGTTTCTTATAACATTCTGAGTGTGAGGGTAAATAAGGAAGTAAATTAGTCCAGAGCAACACACACAAAAATACTGGAGGGACTCTTCAGCAAGTCAGCAAGTCATATCAGGGACTTCTCACAGACATTATTTAATACTGCTTGGCTCTTTTGTGGTTTTATGCATTTGTTTCATCAATCACAGATACAAACTTCCAGCAATCAAATCTGATCGATGCACAGGCTCATTTCGTTGAATGGTACGCTTCTAGATTTGTAAAATTCCTGAACAGTCCAAGGTGATGGGAAGTAGCATGTGTTGTGACTGTGAAAAAGGTCGCCAGAAAGACACTGAAGCTGGTCTTCGTTCAATACAAGTGCTTATTCAGCAAATTGAGCAGCAGGCATCATATTTGAGACACTCTTGGAAGAATAGGCCTGTCTGACCCAATATTACATGACATTTTTATATGCTAAAGATCAAAGGTAACAGCAGGACAATTCTATAGCTACAGTGTATCCACAATGCTTCCCTTGAAGTAAAGTAATATAATTTTCTAACATCTCCAACACTTTAGACACCAAAAAAGAATGTTATTCCTCATTGTCTCTCTGGCTGCATTCATGCATATGCAGACATCTCAGGTGATCAACCCCAGTTTGCAGTTCCAGGATGAGCATTGTTCAGAACTGCATATTAAATTCAATCAGCAATCCACATTCCGGTCAGAAAACTGGTTGCTGCTGAAATCATTACCAGCTATATATCCTAGTTCCAGAATATGCCCTAACACTACGTATCTCACAGTATTCCAGAAGCAGGAAGCTCCATCTCAGAAATGGGCCAGACATGAACAACATGTTGGAAGTTCGTAGGAGATGCAACCGGAAAGCCAAGGGCTTGTAATGGAACAGAAGGATTTAAGAGTACACGTGCAAAGCTCAATTAAAGCAGCATCACTCATAGACACGGTGGTGAAAAAGGCACTTAGCATGCTAGTGCTAAGTCAGTCAGGGCACTAACTAAAGCGTATGGGACATTCTGGTGCAATTGTATATATTGGTGAGGCCCCACTTGGAGTTCTGTGTGCAGTTCAGGTCACTATTATAGAAAAGATGTGGTTCAGCTGGAAAGAATGCATTATCATCATCATCATCATCATCATCATCATCATCATCATCATCAGGTGCCATGCCCAGATTGAGCTTTGACTGCCATGGCCCACACACTCCTGTTTCAGGTCAAGTGAATCAATTCATTGGTATTCATTTCCAGTTCTCTAGCTGCTGTCCCCATCATCATTTGTCTTTGTCTTCCTCTAGCTTTCTTCCCTTCAATCTTTCCCATAATTACCATGTATTCTAACTCCTCTTTCCTAATCACATGTCCAATGAAGTTACGTCCCGCCTCAGAGTGCTGAAATGTTACGTTTATCCAGTTATGTCATATGGCTCAGAATGTTGGACAATATCTTTGAGGTTTTGAGACCTCTACTTTTCGTGAATTTTATTAACGACCTGGATGTGGGGGTAGAAGGGTGGGTTGGCAAGTTTGCAGACGACACAAAGGTTGGTAGTGTTGTAGATAGTGTAGAGGATTGTCAAAGATTGCAGAGAGACATTGATAGGATGCAGAAGTGGGCTGAGAAGTGGCAGATGGAGTTCAACCCGGAGAAGTGTGAGGTGGTGCACTTAGGGAGGACAAACTCCAAGGCAGAGTACAAAGAAAATGGCAGGATACTTGGTAGTGTGGAGGAGCAGAGGGATCTGGGGGTACATGTCCACAGATCCCTGAAAGTTGCCTCACAGGTAGATAGGGTAGTTAAGAAAGCTTATCGGGTGTTAGCTTTCATAAGTCAAGGGATAGAGTTTAAGAGTCGCAATGTAATGATGCAGCTCTATAAAACTATGGTTAGGCCACACTTGGAGTACTGTCCAGTTCTGGTCGCCTCACCATAGGAAGGATGTGGAAGCATTGGAAAGGGTACAGAGGAGATTTACCAGGATGCTGCCTGGTTTAGAGAGTATGGATTATGATCAGAGATTAAGGGAGCTAGGGCTTTACTCTTTGGAGAGAAGGAGGATGAGAGGAGATATGATAGAGGTGTACAAGATAGTAAGAGGAATAGATAGAGTGGATAGCCAGCACCTCTTCCCCAGGGCACCACTGCTCAATACAAGAGGACATGGCTTTAAGGTAAGGGGTGGGAAGTTCAAGGGAGATATTAGAGGAAGGTTTTTGACTCAGAGAGTGGTTGGTGTGTGGAATGCACTGCCTGAGTCAGTGGTGGAGGCAGATACACTAGTGACGTTTAAGAGACTACTAGACAGGTATATGGAGGAATTTAAGGTGGGGGCTTATATGGGAGGTAGGGTTTGAGGGTTGGAACAACATTGTGGGCAGAAGGGCCTGTACTGTGCTGTACAGTACAGGCATTCACAGTAGAACAGTTAAAATCAACAGAACCAATGAAAAACTACACAGAAAGACTGACAAAGTAGTAATGTGCAAAAAAAGACAAACTGTAAATTTAAAATATATATAAATAAGTAAATAAATAAAACTGAAAACAGGAATTGTAGAATCCTTGAAAATGAGTCCATACATATGTTCTATGTTCTATGTTCTATGTTCTATGTTCATATCTAGTCACATGAGGAAACGAATTGTAGCAGCAGAGATGTGGTTTTTGAGGAGGATGCAAAGAATATCATGGATGAAACAAATATCTAACGAGGATGTCATAAAGAGTGCATACAAGACTTATGAGGATGTTGCCAGGGCTAGAATGCTTGAGTAATAGAGGGTTTAGCCAGACTAGGTCTTTTATTCTTTAGAATGTAGGATAAGGAAGGGAAACCTTATAAAAATGTTTAAAATTATGAGAGGCATAGTTTAGGTAACAGTCTTTTCCTCGGAGCAGGAGTGTCCAAAACCAGAGGCATAGATTCAAAGTTCAATGAAAATTTATTATCAATGTACTTGTATGTCACCATATACTACCTTGAAGTTCACTTTCTTGCAGGCATTCACAGTAGAACAGTTAAAATCAACAGAACCAATGAAAAACTACACAGAAAGACTGACAAAGTAGCAATGTGCAAAAAAAGACAAACGTAAATTTAAAATATATATAAATAAGTAAATAAATAAAACTGAAAACAGGAATTGTAGAATCCTTGAAAATGAGTCCATACATTGTGGAATATGTTTAGAGTTCAGGTGAGTGAAATTATCCATGCTGGTTCAGGAGCCTGATGGTTGAGTGGTAATAATTGTTCCTGAACTGGTGGTGTGGGATCTAAAGCTCCTGTATCTCCTTCCCAATGGCAACACTGAGAAGAGAATGATGGTGGGGCTCCTTGATGTTGGATGCTCCTTTCTTGTGGTAGCTCTCCTTGTAGATGCGTTGAATGGTGGGGGAGGGCTTTGCCTGTGATGGACTGGGCTGTGTCCACCACTTTTTGTAGGCTTTTTTGTTCTTATGGAGGCATTGGTGTCTCCATTCCAGGCTGTGGTGCCTGAGGGGCAACTTCTTCACACAGAGGTGGTGAGTATACGGAATAAGCTTCTGGGGGAGTGATTGAGGTGGGTAAAATAGGATCATTTAAGAAGCACTTGGATAGGTACATTGAAGGGCAGGACTTCGAAGGAATTGGGCCGACTGCAGGACATTGAGAGTAGGTGGGTGGGCATTGTCGTCATGGACTTGTCGGGCTGAAGGTCTTGAGCCAGTGTTGTATGCACTATAAATCTATGACTACCTTAAGTATTAGATCCGATATTTTCAAATGATGCTGGTTTACCATGGAGATGGGGTCTTGGTAGGAGCACTTCACAGTATCATCAAGATTGTATCAAGTAGTGAACATCAGTAGGTTGCTCCCTGAGTGCACTGGAACCCACTGTTATGGACAATCCCTCTCACCCTTCCATTATATAACGGACAAACAGAAAGCACCTTTAGTAACAGGCTGACTCCACCAAGGTGCACCACTGAACGCCACAGGAGATCCTTTCTCCCTATGGCTATAAGACTCTGCAACTCCTCCTCCTTAAGTATAGAAGCATATGGGTTTCATTGCACATCTGTATTTTACACTATTACTTTTTAATGCACATTTTGTATTTTAAATTATATATTTCTGATTGAGCAACCTTGCAACAATAATTTCCTTTGGGATAAGTAAAGTCTTATCTTGTCTTATCTTCAGAATCAGAATCAGAATCAGGTTTATTATCATCGGCATGTGACGTGAAGTTTGTTAATTTAGCAGCAGCAGTTCAATGCCATGCATAATACAGAAGAGAGAAAAAAACTTAAAAAAATAATAAATAAGCAAGTAATTCAATTACAGTATACGTTTATTGAATAGAACCATAGAACCATAGAACACTACAGCACAGAAAATGGGCCATTCGGCCCTTCTAGTCTGTGCCGAAACTTTATTCTGCTAGTCTCATTGACCTGCCCCCAGTCCATAACCCTCTAGACCTCTCCCATCCATGTATCTATCCAATTTATTCTTAAAACTTAAGACTGAGCCCGCATTTACCATGTCAGATGGCAGCTCATTCCACACTCCCACCACTCTTTGAGTGAAGAAGTTCCCCTTAATGTTCCCCCTAAATCTTTCCCCTTTCACCCTAAAGCCATGTCCTCTCGTGTTCATCTCTCCTATTCTAAGTGGAAAGAGGCTACTCGCATTTACTCTGTCTATACCTCTCATTATTTTGTAAACCTCTATCAAATCTCCCCTCATTCTTCTACGCTCCAAGGAATAAAGTCCTAACCTGTTCAATCTTTCCCTGTAACTCAGCTCCTGAAGACCTGGCAACATCCTAGTAAATCTTCTCTGCATTCTTTCAATCTTACTGATATCCTTCCTGTAGTTAGGCGACCAAAACTGCACACAATTTTCCAAATTTGGCCTCACCAATGTCTTATACAACACCGCCATAACATCCCAACTCCTATACTTAATTCTTTGTTTTTTGAATGCCAGGATGCCAAAAGCCTACTTTACCACCCTGTCCACCTGTGACGCCACTTTCAGAGAATTGTGTATCTTTACTCCCAGGTCCCTTTGTTCCTCCACACCCTACCATTTTCTGTGTGTGTCCTACCTTGATCTGTCCTTCCAAAATGCAACACCTCACACAATAGATTTAAAAAAACATGCAAAAAAGCAGAATTACTGTATATATTAAAAAAGTGTATCCAAGGATTGGTCGTGCAGAGGCCAGGATTCAGATACAGGTTTATTTATTTATTACAAGTACAACGAAAGATCCAGTGCAAAGCATCTTTTTGTGTTAACAACCAGCACAAGCTCAAGATGCGCTGGGAGTAGCCTACGTTACCACACATCCTGACACTAACGTAGTGCGCCCACAATGCAGACCACCAATGACAACAACACAAAAAAAAGTTCAAATTCCAGATTACAAATTATAAGAACTATTTCAATAAATATTGTATTGTTTGGTAGGCACTGAAAAATTAAGCATCAAAAACTAGAAGAGAGTCATAAGAAGTTCACAATGTCCTTCAGAACGGTAAAGATGACAAAACTTTTTGGTATGTCCTACACAAACTATAATTGAATTTTGAGTGCCATGCTCTTTAACAATATCAGAGCACAAGGGGAGTGAAGTGTCCTTCCAGTGTCCCAAGAAAACATTATTTTAAAAAGTAATAATTTTTAAACAAAATGCAGACTGTTATGAAGTATGGAGCAGCAATATTGCCTTTGGCAAGACTCATCATTTAAGGTACAGGTTTCCTCATAAATACTTCAAGTTCCACAGATCTAATAACTAGATTCAAGGTTCACCGTGTTGAGCAATCTGATACCGATTCAGACAATTATTTCGATGAAGTCACCCCTAGCCATTCATCTTCCTGGGGAATATTATTGTAACACATGTAATCTTTCCATGTAAGCTAAATCTAAGAGCTCTGGTAGAATTTTGCACTTGATCAAGCAAGCTATTAATAAATTTGGTGCCCAGAATTGCCCATAGTATTCCAGCTGTCGTCTGATCGGGCTCTAATATTGCAGCCATCCTATATTATACAGAATTCTCTGAATTTAAAAACCGACTTGGCTGTCTAAAATACTTCTTTTTAATGGATATCGCATTTCCTAATTAACCAACAAAGAGGCTAGGGTGGAGCCAGGGATCCCAATGCCAGCCTAAACCATATCAAATCATTATCAGTTGAATCATCATGCAGTCCACAGTAAACGCAGAAGTCCGAGATCAATTCTCTGAAGTGAAACTGTGGCTGCAGACCAGAGGAAGAATTTGACTATCTAAATTATTAATTTGAATAACCAGGGGTGCTTCCTTGAAAAATGATTACATGATTCTTATCAGACATGCTCCAATTCTCATGTTGGTATTCCTGAGTTGATTCATGTTATTCCCATTGCCCTGCTGCGTGGGAGCCATATTGACCTAAGATACCAGGACCTCACATAAGGTTTGGTTAATTTGATAGTTTATGTCCAGGGTTGTTGGGCACTGTGCAATGCCAGGCCCACTGAATAGTTAATCCCTAGTCCAATTGGTCCCTTTACAATGTTAGGGCCTTTTGGCAGCAGTTCCTCAGGCAGATGGTCTCTGGTACAGTAGTGTCTCATGCATTGTCAGCCCTGACCTGCAGACCATCTTGAAGATTAGTGCCTCAAACAGCAGTAGTCAGACCCAGAGCAATAGTATCTCATTTTCATGAAGATCACAGAAAAAATATTAATGAACTTTTAGAGTTTGCCTTCAAATCATCGCATACTATGACTTAGAACTGCTTTCTCAGATAATCAATTATCCCATCTCAGATTCTGATTGATTATATTATTAGGCAAAATTATATAAGCTGTATTACTATCTAAAGCATAATACAGTACAATACTTGCCGTTATACAGTACATGGTAACCTTAAAACACAAATTTAGTGTTTTCCTCTGGCAATGGGAGATAGGAGCACAAGCATTAGAGAGTACACATAATGGACAATTAAAGGGCTTACTTGAGGTGGTCAGTTTATGTGTCTCTGTTTATAAAGTTCTAAGTTCAAAATACATTAATTATGAAGGCGTGTATACAGTATACAACCTTGAGATTTGTCTTCTTCCAGGCAGCCACAAAACAAACACCATAGAACCTGTTTAAAATAGAAAAAACCCACACAACAAGACCATCAAACATGCAGAAAAAGGGCCAATCATGCAAACAACAAAAAGGGGACAAATACCGCACACAACATAAAACATCAAACTGCAGAGTCCCCAATTAACAATGAAAAATTAATAACGTCTCGGTGTGTGTGGTGCTGAAGGTGAACATTTGGGTTCCCCTTGCTCTATAGAGATGGATCAATAATGGAAAATCCCCTCTTTAATATTTGAAGTTATTTTACTGACACATCTGATAAACCGTATCCCATCTATGTCTTTTACAGTATGGTAGCCCCAGTCAATTTTTGGGAAGTTAAAATTACCCACTATAACAACCTTACGTTTCTTGCAACAGTCTGTGATCTCTCTACAAATTTGTTCCTCTAAATCATGTGGACTATCGGGTGGTCTATAATGTAGCCCATTAATATGGTCATGCCTTCCTTATTCCTCAGTTCCACCCATAAAGCCTCACTAGACAAGTTTTCTAGTCTGTTCTGACTGAGCACTGCTGTTTCATTTCCCTGACTAGTAACACCACCCCTCCATTTTTAATCCTCCCCGTTATTTTGCAACTAAAACAACAGAAATCCAAAATAGTGAGTTGCCAGTCCCGCCCCTCCTACAACCAAGTCTCATTAATGGCTACAGTATCAAAATCCCACATGTTGATCCATGCCCTGTGCTCATCTGCCTTTCCTACAATACTTCTTGCATTGAAATATACACAGCTCAGGACACTAGTCACTCCATGCTCAACCTTTTGATTCCTGGCTTTGTCTGAGGTCTTAGCAACTTCTATCTCCATAACCTCTCCACCATCTCTTCCGGCACCCTGGTTCCCATCCTGCTGCAACTCCAGTTTAAACCTTCCCCCACCCTAAGCAGCACTAGCAAACCTTCCCCTAGGATATTGGTCCCACTCCAGTTCAGGTGCAAATGGACTGTTCTGTACAGCTTCCATCTTCCCTGGAAGTTGCTGTTAGCATAGCCTGGGTAAACAACTGCATTGTGTTTTATAGCAAACTGCAACTCCTGTTCACTGTGTTGGAGAAAATGAAAATTTAGGCTGGTGATGATAATGGAACAGCTTTGTACCTCTGTATGCATGCACTCTATTTTTCCACTTACCTTAGCATTTTTCCATGATAATAATCAAGTAATCAGAAGATAACTGACAGTACGATGAACAAAAGGATTTTCAAATCTGAATGTTGCAAGCGCAAATTCATTTTGAATGCTCATCTCCTGGTGAACAACAGACAAGTCATAAGTGTCCGGTTGGTTGAGTGATGCCTCAACAAGCTAAGAAGTTCTGGAACTAGAGATTAAATCTGCTTTAGAGTCCAAACAATCGTGCAGTCAGATATGAAGCTCCGTGAAAAGATTTAGGATTGACGTTGCAATATTTCTGGTTGACATAGCTTTCAGATTGCTGCAGTAACTTGTTATTTACTATGTAGGTATTTATTTACTAGTTAACTGCTTAATAACACTCTATTCTCTAAGGCTGCTTCAGTTTTTCAGGTGGAGAAATGATCGGCACTCAACCACATCAGTTAATCAAGTTGCTACTTTAATGACATACGATGATATTAAAATGTTTCTTCTAAAGGGAAGAAAATGATCTTCCTATTTTCTTCTTTAGAATTGGTTGGGATTGGTGCAGAAAGCGTGGAGGCAGTATGTTCAGTGGGGGTGAGTTTGAGTAGGAGAGAGGAGTGGTGAAGTCAAGGGTTTTGATGTCCTGGCAGCATTTAGAAATGAAAAGATCCAGAGTGGGCAGGCCAGAGTGGTGCGTCCAAGAAGAGAAGGAGGGTAGACGATGGGAGAAGGGGTCATCAGTGGGGGTGGAGAATCCTTGCCAAAGAAATAGGCTCGGAGTTGGATGTGATGGAAGAAGAGCTCAGCATCATTGCAGGAGCCGTACTCACTGAGGTGTGGGCATAGGGTCTCCGTCTGAAACGGCAACTGTTTATTCCCTTCCATAGGTGCTGTCTGACTTAATGAGTTCCTCCAGCATTTTGAGTGTACTGTTTGAGATTTCTAGTATCTGCAGAATCTCTTGTGTTCCCATTTTCTTCAGCTTGCTAAAGTCTCATCTCATACTAGTTATCCATAAATTGTTATCTTAGCATGTTTGAAGAAATCCACAGCAACTGTCGTTAGAAAATACGACTGAAATAATTAATGCTTCTCGGTTAAAAATCTTCCACCTTCCGCTTCATTCATCCGTTGTTCTGAAAATGTTTATATGCAATCCTTTGTTTGGACAATAGGCTTTCATCACGGATCCCAGTTTCTATCATTCTTCACAAGAAAATGTTTCTACACTACTAACCTTCTTGAGGAAGAAACTCACTGTAATTGCATTCTACCTATCAGCTGCCAACTGTGTACCTGCAGTACCAGAGGATCAGCAGGAGTTTTTGGTGAAGAGATTGTTTCTCTCAGGAACAGAGTGTGGGAGTATGTTACTCACTTTGTAACTAGCCTTTGATTAAGTTTTGGCTGTAGGTAATATTTTTGTCCAGATCTGTCATATGGATGAAAAAACACAAATCACAACAAATTGTTTTGTTTAATGAAAACTCACAAAATACTTGAATAAAATATTCTTAATATAAGACAGAAGTTATACATAATTCTTATTCTTATTTAATTCCAACCAGAGTCGAGGTAGTTCATTTATCCTAAACTTAAAGAGAGAAGGATTCTTTTTTTTTTGACACACACATCAAAAAATACAGTGAAATATGTCATTTGTGTCAATAACCAACACAGTATAAGGACATGCTGGGGCAGCCTGCAAGTATCATTATGCTTCCGGTGCCAATAACTTACTGACCAGAATCCGTATGTCTCTGGAATGTGGCAGGAAACCGGAACACTCAGAGGAAATCCACACGGCCACGGGTACAAACCCTTTACAGGGAGCAGCTTTATGGTCATGGTTCCTAGGAAGGTGAGTTGTGAGGCTGACACACTAGCATTTCTGGCAGTCTCTGATGTATAAAATAATCAATATCAATATATTTCCGTGTCATGATGTTTATTCATGCAGTTTACTGATTAAGAGTAGAAGAAATCTAGGATCTTATAAGTATTCTAACTGTCATTAAACTGATTTAGTATAATTGAATTGCATTCAAAAATCCAAGTTGCAACAGAGTTCGTGAAGTATTATGTTTTTATTGTTGTACCATACCTCAGGCACAGAATGTAAATGTTTATCAATTGCCTTTAGTTTGTGCAATCAGAATGGTGCTGGGCAGTTTTAATTTTTAAAATGTAATTCATTATGACACTATCATCTTGCATAGAACGTTGTCTTCCCCATATTGTTCCCAACCATAAAACAGCGTGGTCTGCTGACTTGCTCCCTGGTAGTGAAATGGTGAGACATCAAATGAAGCTGCTGATTATGGTTTCAGAGACCCTTGGTGCCCTCTCTGTGGAGATTCTGCATCTTGGTGGCTCTGTGGGTTTCTGCTGGGTGCTCTTGTTTCTCCCATGCCTCAAAAGATGTGCTGGCACATTAATTACTCATTGCCTTTGAAAAGTGGCAATAGATTAAAAGGGGAGTTGATGGCCATGTAACTGGTTAAATTTCAGGGCTGCAGAGAAATATGGGACAAGTTGATATAAACTTGATGGGCCAAACATCATCCTTTTCTGTTGCAGTGAGTAACCAAACCACCTTTTATAATGCATGTCACTGTTCATATAAAGAAAGACCATACATTTCATGAAATGCATTCATGAGAACTGTTATTTCTTCTCCATTCAAACTTCTACAAAATGTTGACTCCTAACTCCTAAGAGCTTGAAGATTACCACACACACTAAAATATATCTACATGTATGTAGCCCCCCTGGCCAGCCTCAGGGTCGCTAGGGTCGCTCGGCTCGCTGTCGCCTAGGGAAACAGCCCTCGGCCCCGCCAAACTGGGGAATCAGTTTGTGTGGATGCTGTGTGATGTACCCCACCCCGCCCAAATAACAGACAATACACCAAATACGATTAAATGATTTACAGTTTATAGATATTACTGGAACTATTTCATTAATAGAGAATAAAATATAAAAGGAAAATAAAAGGCGCCACACTTATCAAAGTTCAATCTCTTCGTGCAATAACAGTTGGAGCTCAGGACCCTTCTTCTTCACCCTGCAACCCTTCGGGTCACCTCGACTGGCCGCCTGGGATCAACAATGGTGGTCGACCAGACGCTCCACACGAGTCCGACTCCGTCTCCTCTCCTTGCTGAACGCCCCACTCGGGGTCCGACCCCGTTAACGGGCTCACAGCACCTGGTCCATCCTCAGTCTCTCTCTCCCACCTTCTGCCCCAAAACCCCGCGCATACAATATCTTACAGACACACCAAAGCATAACGACTATCCTAAATGGTTCATTTGTCCTCTTATCAATAGATAATCCAAAATGACCTACTAGCGGGAGGACTTTCTCAGCAGTTAACATAAAAAAGAATCCCTTTCAATTATAACATAACAAAGAAGCCATTTTAATTAGACTATGCAGTGACATGAAAAAAAAGAAACCCCCTTACATATACAATATGATATTACCCTATGGGAGATTTCAGCATGAGACAGATTCTGCAACTGTCAACCCAATCGTTTTAATAATGACTTAATAATGACATACCTCCATCTTTAATAAAGAATTCTGAATACATAGCAAATCAAAGCCATATAAACACTGGAGATTTGCCCTTTAAACATGGGCAGATCTTACGGTATTATTAAACTGAAAAGACAAAGAAAGATTGTAGCTACGTACAATTGTATTTAATGGTACACAATGCTTGAATCAACATTATCAACTTTAAACAGATGCCACATATCTCTGGGTTTCAACAGAGTTCAAACTTGCCACTGCAGATAAAATGGAGCAGATAAGTACCATGGACTTAATATAATCCAAGCAACTAATTCCTTTTAAAAGATCACCTTACTTTATTTTGACCCTAAGATCTTGGCCAAGGACCTTTTGTTTTCCTGCTCACTAGGAAAACTTTTTTCTGTTTTCTCCTGCATTGAGATTTTCATCAAAATGGATATTCATTCAGCTATCATGCATTAAATACTTTCTTCAACAAAAGAAATCAATTTTCTTTATCAACCAATGTTATTTTGACATCTTATAAAGAGAATGCCGTTAACGTCCTTAAAAGATAAATTTAGAAACTGAACAGTCTTTTAGCACAATACCAACACAATATTCTCTGGCAATAATTTTTCTTTCCTGTTTGCAATGCTCTATCAGAGGGCATCTCTGAATTAAAGACCCTGCGTCCAAACATTTTAACTGGCTTCTCATGAGATCACTCATGTCACAGAATCGTTGACATTAGTGATCCCACCATTAGGAGAACTGTGGTAAACCAGTCCATTCTATTAAAGCTCTGGTCAGTTATTTTGAATTCAATTAAAAGAAAATTTAAAATTCCACTGAAACTCTCTCTGCATTCAAGTTCAACATGAAATTCATAAATTTTGATTTGAAAGGGAGACTTCCTCTAATACTCCAAAGAACTATAGTTCCAAATATAACTGCAGTGAGTAATTCCATTAGAAGCTAAAGTCAGATATATCAGTATTACAGTGGAGTAAAGGGAATTACTGAGGCATGAGAGAGGAGTTGGCCAGAATTGATTGGAAAAGAACACTGGCAGGGATGACAGCAGAGCAGCAATGGCTGGAATTCCTGGAAGCAACTCGGAAGGCACAAGGCACATATATCCCAAAGGCTACGTCCACACTAGACCGGGTAAATCCATAACCGAAGCTTTTTCTCTTCATTTTGACCCTCCGTCCATACTGAAACGGCATTTTCCTCCCCCGAAAATGAAGCTTTTTTAAAACACTGTCCAGAGAGTTTAAATCTGAAAACGCCGGTTGGGCATTGTTGTGTGTACGGGGTAACCGGCTAATTTTAAAACCGCTGTCATGACGTGCTGGAACAAATGGTGGCGGCAACGCGGCATTTCATTGTTTTCTTGAACGCAACCCCCAACACCACAACAACAATATCTGACAATAGATGTCTAACAGCCTAATGTAGCATTGTATGGAAATACAAGATAACACTGATGCAGACATGTTTTATACATTTGACAAGATGCTTCATTAATGTATTGCTTGTGCAAACATTCAATAAATGCAATTGTCACTTTTGCCCAGTAACAAGCTATATTGTATTTAGTTGTAGCTGTTATCCCTTTCATCGGTGAAGAGACTATGGCTGTAGGAAATGTCTCTGGGCAAACGTGCACCAAGTCTTTCATTTGGCAATTTCCTTTTAAGTTTTTCTAGTCTGCAACTGGACAAACGTGCACCGAGTATACCGTTTCCTCTTCTTTTGTTTTCTGTGTGTCCTGCACATGCCCAGTAGGAGGAGATGGTGTGGAAGACTCAATGAGCCAAATGGTCTAACACTTCTCCAACATCTTATGGTCTTATTATATAACACATCCTCTGTGTTACAAAAAAGTTAAATTAATTTCAATACACAGTTGGGGCAGATACTCTCGTCACTGCTCTCTTCAGGTAGAAGGAATGGATTCTGGAATTCTAGCAAAAAAATTAACAGTTAACACTGAATTCAATAGTCACTAAAATCTCTCAGTTACTTCCATGATGAATATTTATTAACCTATTCAACTTATAGTGAAAGAAGGTACCTTTTTGTGTCTGTGTCCGAATCTCAGTTCGCTGGAGGCCTAAAAAGACAAACTGTCTTGGGGTTAGAGGACTATGGGTGGGAGAGAGGAATGGTGCACTTGCTCTGCTCTTCATGCTTTGTTGCTTGCTGTGCTCTGTTTTGTTCTGCTCAGCACTGCAGGCAGTCCTCCTGCTGCCACTGGAGTGTGTGGTGACACTTGTGGACTGACCCCCCCCCACCCCCCAGCACACCCTCAGGTGTGTCAATTGTTAGCACAAACGACACACTTCACTGTATGTTTTCATGTACAAGTGATGAATAATCTTGAATCTTTGAAAATAATTTAATTTTCCATAAAATTATAGCCAGGATTGTAAGCTAGTTACTCATTTATATCAATGTTCAAAGTAAATTTATTATCAAGGTATGTATACTTTATACAACCTTGAGATTCATCTCCTTACAGGCAGCCACAAAACAAAGAAACCACAAAAGAACCCATTTATTAAAAGAAGACCGTCAAACACCCAGAGAGAGAAGCAAACAATACAAATAGTATTCAGAACTGAAGTTACACAAAAGACGCAAAACCAGGCATCACTGCAGCTGAAGCAGACCACAGCCTCAGTTCAGAGCGGAGCTGAGCAGACGTCACGGAGCAGTGAGCAGAATCAAGCAGAAATGGCCTGGCTCTCATCTCTGGTCCCGATACCCTGATCTTTTCAATCCGGCCAGGCGCTTAAATCATCCTAACATCCAGTCATTCCTTGCACTCAAACTGTTCTGCGGTCTGGACCCTGCTGCCATGATTCGGCCCATACTTGATCTTTCTAATCCATCAAATATCGTGTCTTTCCTCACTCTAAGGGATGCCTCTGCTCGCCTCAACAACGCCTCGTCTCCATTTGCCTCAAAAATGCCTCCATTACACCTCACCACAACTTGCCTCGACAATGCGTCACCTCCACTTTCCTCGATCGTGCCTTGCCTCCACTTGCCTCAACAATGCCACCTCCACCTCCACTTGCCTCATGCATCTCTCGCCTTCGCCTCCACTCACTTCACCTCTCTATCGTTAGCAGTGATCATTAGTAATAAAGTGTTATTAATAAGGTATTTCATATTTTTCTTTGTTTTTTTTGCCTCCGATAAGTAGTCGCTGGGCATCACCAGTGCCATGTTGAACCAGAAATAACTTTTTAAAGTTCTTTCAGAGTTATTGATTTCATTTGTCCAACAGTGCATGAGTTGATATGTGACTTGATAGGAGGCATTAAGCTGTTTTTTAAGAAAAAGCTGAAATAAAAGTAGAAGCAGTGAGTATGGTAATTGTTCAAAGACATTGGCAGTAATATTTTAAGCCCTCTGGTTGCACCAAAGTGCAACAAAATCTTTCATCAATTTGTTATAGAAAATCTCTGGGTAAAGCTAAAGCAGAATCAGTTAACTGAAGGTATTCAAGATGTTTATTACACAAATTGCTCTTGTTGGGATTCTTATTGATCTACATTTTTCAGTGACTCTCAGTGAGACAATTGAAAAGGGAAAAAGCTCAGTCGTCTCTGTTTTGATGGGGGATTGTTTAGGTTTTATGATTTGGATCTAAATTCAGCTGTGGCCAAATAATCACTCTTGAAATCTTACTTAACCCATACTTGGCCTGCGGATTGCCTGCACAACAATAAACTCTTTATTAGTTTGACCAGATCCAAATAAAAAAAAGGAAGGAGCAGTTGTGTTCCAAGCCTCTACTACAAGCCTGTTAAAGCAATCAGAGAAAGCAGAGCTGAGCTGCAAAGAAATAAAGATCTACAGTCCTATTTTTCAAGCTGTTTAATTGACACTGGAAGGGTAAAACTGGCTAACAATTTATTATTCCAGCTGAACAATGCACAAAAGCTGCTGTTTATACCTAGCCTCAAAGACCTTGAGCAAGGATTCCTAGATCCTAAATAATTTCAGAGCCCTGGAGTCCCAGCAGACAAAGGTCAACAACTTAGGACACACTATTTATGATGTTACATGCTATGATTTTAATTGGTGATATGGGCGCACGCTTTCCCAATTTCAAGGAATGGTATCATAAAATATGATATATGCACCTTATAATGAACACAGCACTCATGAGAAACTTGCCTAATTTATTGGGCATGGTCATTTTCACTCAAGTTTCTCATTTAAAGCTGTTTTACTTGTGCAGACCGAACCCTCATCCATCCACCCAGCCTAGTACTATTGCAGCTATTTAAGGACTACGTATTGCCCGAGGTAAAATACATTTATTCTCAAGCAAAATGTACTATCAAGTTTGCTGTTGCAACAATGCAATCGTTGCCGCATGCAGTAAGTAAAATGAAGGCAGCCCCGCTCAGACACAGCAACGGATCATTCATTAAAGAGAACAGGCCAAAATGCAAGGGGGAAGTCAGTGGTGATAAACACAAGTTAATCTTAACTTTGATAAAACTTGAGGAAAAATGTGAATGAAGAGGGAAAACCAATTAATAGCAATATGAAATCATACAGATAACACAAACTCTTTCATTTCAGTCTGTTCTAGATATATACATCATTACCCGAGGCACTGTATGAAAGCACCCAGTATGGTTATTCTACTATGTGACATGTTTTTAAGCTAATCTTACAATTGAAATCCTTCTCTCACTGATACCTGGAGGGGGCACAACACTTCAAATTCAAGCAATGTATCTGCTTACTTGAGTTTATCCTGGCATGAAGGATCTCCTTCAGTGTGTTTGCTTGGCCATATGAATCACAGACCGGTGAGGAACAATTGTTTGTAAAAATCCTCTCTCAGGTCTTAAGTTGCTTCCCGAATAATTTGCTCTTGGAAAAGGGAACATTGGAATTGCAGATTTCCACTAGATTGAGACATAAGTACTAAGAAGAGTACAGTAGGATGAGGTGGAGAAGATGTTTCTGATAATGGGAGCATCAAAGACTGGGGGCCCAGCCTCAGGATACAAGGAATTCCATTTAGAATGGAGATGAGGAGGAATTTCTTTAGCCAGAGGGAGCTAAAATTGTGGAATTCATTGCCACAGATGTCTGTGGAAGCTAAGTCATTGGATATATTTAAAGCGGAGGATGATAAGTTCTTGATTAGTTAAAAGTGTGAAAGGTTACGGAGAGAAGGTAAGGGAACAGGGATAGTCGGGTGCCATGGTAGTGTAGGCCTTAGTGTGACGCTATCACATATCGGTGCGCTCCAGAGTTCAGAGTTCAATTCCGGCGCTGTGCTGTAAGGAGTCGATACGTCCTTCCCATTAAACGCGTGTGTTTTCCCCGTCTGTTCTGGTTTCTTCCCACTGTCCAAAGACATACTGAGTAAGTTAATTGGTCATTGTAAATTGCCCCATGATTAGGTTACGGTTAGTCGGGTTTGTTGGGGTGGGGGTGCACGGGCTGTGTGGCTCAGACAGCTGGAAAGCCTACTCTGTGCTGTATCGTTAACTAATTAGATAAATAATTCAGTCGTAATTCAATTTTTAGAGCCGATTCGACATAGTGAATGGCGTAATTCTGCTCCAATATCTAATGATCTTAAGTGGACTAGCAGTGAACGAAACAAGAAACCAGGAAATCTGCAAGATACATGATACAATATCTGTTCGACTTTTTAAATGTAGCCACTACATTAACTTAAGCTTTTCATGTTTCCCATTCATTTAGCACCAGTGGCCATGTAAACTGTCCCGGCACCTCAGGGATGCTTGCTCACCAGCAAGTAAGGCAGCAGTTGTGAGTAATGAGTACACTGGCCTTACTTCCAGATGCTGCTTCAGCCTTTACTGCTCTGTTATCAAGAAAGTTTTCACAAAGCTCGGGAAACTCAAGGATTCCAGAGCTAATATGTTACAGTGAAACTCTAAATTCAGCTTCTGAACACAGCACGTTTATAATATTTTGATGCCACTCCCCTTATACCAACTGAAATATAACCCTCTCTTCCTAATTGTGCAGAAAAAGACCCTAACCCATATGAAATAGATCCTGTTCTGTTCATGAACAATGCCTGTGCTTGCCATCGGTCAATTACTTTACTTTGGATAATTTGGCGTCACAGAGAAACCAGGCAGCATTGTCGTGTTACAAATCCATAAACTTCTGTACAGCTGAAGAACATGGTGAAGACAGCAAGTGGGATGCTCGTCTATGTTGGCTATGGCATAAAATACCGAGGCCATGCATCATATTGCAGCTTAGTAAACCTTTAGTCAGGCCACACTTGCAATGTTGTCTGGTTGCCACGCTACAGAAATGATGAGATTGCGCTGGAGAGAGTGCAGAGGAGATTCACCAGGTTTCATCAGCCCAGGTGAAGGGTCTTGGCCCAGAACTTCAGCTGTCCATTTCTTTGTACAAATCCTGCATAACCTGCCAAGTTTCTCCTGCAGCTAATGTTTTTGCTCCAGATTCCAGCCTCACGTATTCACTAGGACGTTGGAGCTTTTCAAAGTGTAAATTTGTTATCGAAGTATGTACACCATATACAACCTGAAGATTCTCCTTCTTGCAGACAGCCACAAGAGAAGTACAATAGAATCAATGAAAAACGGCATGCAACAAAGATGAACAGACGTCCAATGTGCAAACGGGGACAAATTGTGCAAATAGTAAAAAATAATGTAAAGAAATAATACAATGTACACAAGCTACAGAGTTCCCCAAAGTGCGTCCACGGATGCTGGGTCAGTTCAGTGCTGAACCAGTTCATTTACATTGCAAGGACAGCTTGGACAGATTAGGTTTGTTTTCTTTGGAACAAATAATACTGAGAAGTGTTCTGATGGAGATACGTGAAATCCTGAGGATGACAAGAGTATTTTTTCCTGTGTGGGGCACAGGTTTAAGGTGAGATATAGAAGGCTTAGGGGGATCTTTGGAGATCTGAGGGGGAGTTTCTTTCACCCCACACAGATTGAATCTGGAATACACTGCCTGAAGAGGTAGTGGAAGCAGACACCCTCTTAGCAATTAAGCAGCATCCAGACAAACACTTGAATCATCAAGGCATAGAAGGCCAGAGTGGTCAAATGGGATGAGTATAGAACAGGGGTCCCCAACCTTTTTTGCACAGCGGACCGGTTTAATATTGACAATATTCTTGCGGACCGGCCGACCCGGGGCGGGCGGGGGTGGGGTGTTCAAATAGGGTTAAACTCACCTCAACATGTCTTTTACAGTTAGGGTTGCCAACTTTCTCACTCCCAAATAAGGGACAAAAGTAGCAGTCCCAAATCCTGGGACACTTTACCCCAGGAAAGACTACCATGACCATGAAGCCTTGCGCCGCGGGAACCTGTGTGCACATGTGATGTGCGCATGCGCGTACGTGCTGATTTTTCTTCCCACAAATCAGTTTTGCCTTCATCTTCCCGACTATACTGTACATATATTATTTCTACTTTATATAGGCTGTGTATTTATCATATCATTCCTGCTTTTACTATATGTTAATGTTATTTATTTTTGGTTTTATGTGTTATTTGGTATGATTTGTTAGGTTATTTTTTGGGTCTGGGAACACTCAAAAATTTTTCCCATATAAATTAATGGTAATTGCTTCTTCGCTTCATGCCATTTCGGCATGAAAGATTTCATAGGAACGCTCTACCTTAGCCGGGGAAATACTGGACAAGTGCAGTCCCGTATGGGACAAACTAATTCAGCCCAATATACAGGATGTCCCGGCAAATACGGGACAGTTGGCAACCCTATGTTCAAGTTCAACAGTGCGTGACAGGGAATGAGGAAAGGTGCAGCTGACTCATATCGTTTCCTCGCGGCCCAGAAGCACATGCTCTGCGGCCCGGTACTGATCCACAGTTCGGTGGTTGGGGACCGCTGCCCTATAAGACCATAAGACATAGGTGCAGAATCAGGCTATTTGGCCCATCGAGTCTCATTCTGTCTTGTCTATGACTCTGACTCTCCTGCTGTTTTCAGTGTTGGCCACATTCAAGCATTCATCCTCTGCCTGCCTAATATACATGTACATTGCAAATTATTTTTATCGCAGATAGCAGGGCCTAAAAAAAAGGGGCAGAAACATAGAAACTGAGGGCAGTTGTAACTAATTAATTGCCTCTGCCTTGTAGGTTAATTACACACTTCCCTGCAGCAGTTGCCAGAGCTCTGTAGATCCTTTCCAGCAAAACTCATCTCTGTGAAAATACTTTACTCAGATGATTTCAAACATCTGTTAGGGTGGATGTAGATGTGATCTAACATTCTTTCATTGTTCTTATTTCTGAACTTATGAAATCAAATGTAACAGATCTGGAAAATGATCCCAAGGATCAGTTCAGTTGGGGAGGCTCATGAAAGCCACAGTCTTGTCTTAATAGATCCTACACCAGCAGGTGACACTATGAATGACCGTTAATTAATTCCAAGCAGTAACACAGCAGAAAACATCAGTGAACTGAACTGCATCATAGTTTCCTCATTGGCACAGACTTTCAATCTTTAATGAGAATTTTAAGTATCTTGTATGGCATCATATAACACTAATGGGAATTGTTATAAGCACATAGCCGCGTATTTCAGATCTCATTATTTCCTAGCCTATGCTTGCCGAGTTCCAAACCAACATATCGATTTAGAATAGCCAGTATTCTTAAGCCACATTTTTTTGTTGGAAGGACAACATTCTAGTTGATTATCAAAAAAAAAAGCTGAGCCTTTGCTAATGGTCCATGTTATACTTGTAATGATGCCTTCCGAGTAAATTTCACAAGCTTATCATTAAAGAGTTAATTGTATTCAAATCCTTGGACTGATTTACAAGAGGCAAGCTGAGAATGCAAATTAAAATGCAAAGATTACTATTAAAAAACAATCAGAAGTTAATTGCAATAATTAATGAATTAATTGTCCATAATATCATGTTCGCCACCAATTATACCTCTCCAAACTGTTGTCTTTCTGTACCTAAACCAACAGTGGATTGCTGACAAACATTGGTTAATTATTTGTCAGGCATGCAGATATTACAATTATTAGTACCATACCTGGATGATGCATAAGCGTTGAAATAATTATCTAGCGCAATCATCAATGTGTTATAATAGAGACCTTTAACTCTGTTTTTATTTTCTTGAAGTATTTCATTTATTTGTCAGCTACTGGTTGATCTCAGGTCTCTTTCTCCCAGGTAGATTTCTCTCTTGCTTATCCTATTCTAGTTAGCGAGGTTGAAGAGTCAATGGGGAAATGACGTGGGGATGGATGCAAAATGGAAAGGTCCGAGTATGTGAATGACCTGAAAGCAGGAGGAATAACAGGGACAGGTCATTGATTTTTAGAGGCCCAGAAGCAAATGCTGCATCATGAGA
This sequence comes from Mobula hypostoma, assembly GCF_963921235.1. Lineage (NCBI taxonomy): Eukaryota > Metazoa > Chordata > Chondrichthyes > Myliobatiformes > Myliobatidae > Mobula > Mobula hypostoma. The sequence goes on from NC_086112.1 coordinate 20,616,391, forward strand.
TGCTAATACTAAATAACATAAATAAAAAGCGCCAATACTTTAACGGTAAAGATCTGAAAATAGTACTAGACAAGATATAAAACCAGATTAATTGGCACAGACACCACCTATTAATAATTCATAACTGATGAAGTAGACTGTTACTTCTTGACAATCTATTGGACAATGTCAGTCATATTTTCATACCACTCATGTCATGTTTAAGAAATGTGATTGGCTGGTGGGTAGCAAGTGGCCATTGTATTTACCCACGTTTGAAAAAAATACTGTCAGAAGATCACCATCACTGCACATTGAACTGTTCCTAGCTTGCGTGTCAAAAATATGATCAATGCCCAATGTAGAGAAATTAAAGGCCCTGTGAAGTAAGCATTTCAATCAATTTTACATTAATCATTGAGCATTAAAAAATTAAATAAATTGTTAGGCAAAGATTTCCAGGCAGAATTTCAATATTTAAGCATCCCAGATCAGTCCTTTTTAATTTATGGAGTCAGACACGACTGCCCCACACTCTGATAAATAGTCCTGTCCTACTACAGAAAGCACAAGGATACACCCAAAAGGTTGTAGCATTCCTCTCTCCAGCCTGCTGTTTCCACATCTTTTTGAGACTGCAAGATCAGAGAATAAATGTTGATTTGTTTAGATATTCATTTAGATATTTCAATAGTTTATCAAATATTTGAAGAAGAGCGCTTCTATATTGTACTGATCCACAAATATATCTTCACCAGCCTCAGATTAAGTAGAAATGCATGAAGATACTTCCCGGAAAAGGCTTGTGTCAGATCCATGTGCCCAATCCTGGGTAAAAAGAAATGCTTAAGTCCTTGGGCTTGGATGACATCAGTGTTGGTCTAATGACTGAATTAATTGGCAATGGTGGGGTTGAGTCAATTTCTGTGGCATCAGGAAAATGCTCAGCTGAAGACTGATAGACAGCAGCTTGTATCCAACAAACGACAATATGGCCCTGCTGCTCTGGTCACATCCTGAGATGCAACAGAAGCACCGGAGAATTATGAAATTGGATTGTCTTTGCTTTATCTGGCAATGTCAGCTGACTTGTGCACAGGTGCACACAGCTGGCAGTGCAACTCACAGGCAGCAGAATTAGCTTCATTTATCCTTTGATTCACTTGTAACATCGTAATCTATCTATTTTGGGAAGCTGGTCCATTGCATGAGTACATAACTTACCCTGACACTCCACAACTGCTTTATCAGTGGAGCTGCAGACAAAGCTTTAAAGCATGGGTGCATCTGTTTCTTGCGTCAGATGGATGTTAAAGACTCCATTTGAAAAAGACTAGATCTCTCTCCTGCTTTTTCTGATCACGTTTCCTGCCAGAATCAACACTCTGCCAAAAGCAGATTCGTTAATTCTGCATGCTTTTTATTATTTGTGGGAGCTTATTCTGTGTAAATTGGTGAAGGCATTTACCCGGAAAATAAAATCAATTGTGCTGTGGATACAGTTGGTTGCACAAAGGCAAGGATGTCCATGTATTAGGTGCTGAGATCATA